>NC_063188.1:66185305-66523599 GCF_023159225.1 Perognathus longimembris pacificus | reverse complement strand
GAGGGAAGTTACCTGTCTATGATCATGAACCTCTAAGATTTATACAAGACTTGGTATGGTTTGCTTCGGGTCTTAAACTGTGCTCACGGGTGCTTGTAGATTGGCATTCCCAATCGAGATGAGCAGAAGAAACACAAGAAAGATGGCAAGTCAAGGAATCTCATCTCCCACGCAAAATAAGCACGAAACAGGGCAGTCAATCAAAGACCTAGAGGAGAGGCCTCAAAATGCTCTACAAACTCTGATAAAAATGATAAACGATAAAGTTTAAGTCTCTTCAGACAAGTAATCTAGAGTGTGAAGTGAGCCAAAGATTAATACGTGAACGTGATGAAGCCAACTGTAAATTAATAGAGGAATTCATGGCTTCCACAAACAGAAATATAAACAAACTCCAACAGAAGGAAAAAGAGCTTCTCAGCTAAGATTTGAGAGACAGCACTCAGAACCAAATTAATGAAGTAACGAAGTCCAAACAGGACCTGAGAGAAAATTATAGCAAAGACATGGAAGCCATCAAGAAAGACCAGTCAGAAAAAAAGGGAAAGAAACCAAGTGGCTAGCCTATAGAGAAGACTAGATGATGCAGAGGACCAAATCTCAGGAATTGACGATTCCCTAGACTTTATGGAGAAAGAACAAAAAATAATATAAAACCAATCCAATAAGCAAAAAATCGCTTCAGGAGCTCCAAGATACAATCAGGAAGCCAAACCTAAGATTAATAGGTATTGAGGAAAACCTAGAGAAAGAAGTTAATGGAATAGGCAATTTGTTTAACAGAATAATAGCAGAGAACTTCTCAAATATCCAAAAGGATAAGCCCATCCAGATACAACAAGCATTTAGAACCCCAAATACACCGGACCAGAATAGGACATCCCACTGACACATTGTAATCTGAACAGGATCAATAGAGACTAAGGAAAGAATCCTTAAAGCTGCTAGGGAGAAGAAAACAATCACATATAAAGGAAAACCATTAAGAATTACTCCAGATTTCCCAGCAGAGACAATGAAAGCACTGGAAATATCACCACAGAAACAACCAAGATTCAGAATATAATAAGGGAATATTTTGCAAACCTATATGCTAATAAATTTTAGAACCTGGAAGATATGGGTGAATTCCTAGCAAAAATTGATATGCCCAAACTTAACCATGAAGATTTAAACCTACTAAATAGACCCATATCCAGCAATGAAATAGAAACTGCAATAAGAGATCTCCCACCCAAGAAAAGCCCAGGTCCAGATGGATTCACAGGAAAATTCTATAAGGCCTTCAAAACAAAACTCACATCAATATTTCTCAAACTCTTTCAGGAGCAAGACAAGGTTGTCCGCTCTTTCTCCTCTCTCCAACATAGTACAAGAATTCCTAGCCAGAGCAATAAGGCAAGAGGTAGCCACAAAGGGGATCCAAATAGGAAAAGATGCAGTTAAACTCTGTCTTTGCAGACGGCATGATCCTAAAGAACCTCATAGACGCTACTCCCAAGTTACTTGAGCGCTTTGGCAAAGTAGCAGGATAAAAAGTAAATCCCCCCAAAATCAACGGCCTTTCCATATGCCAATGACCTGAAGACCGAGGCCGAAATCAGGAAAGCAACTCCTTTTGCAATAGCCTCAAAAAACATAAAATACTTAGGAATAACCTTAACCAAAGAAGTGAAAGACCTCTATGATGAGAAATATAAAACATGAAAAACTAAATTAAGGCAGAAATAAGGAAATGGAAAAACCTCCCATGCTCCTGGATTGGGAAGATTAACATTGTGAAAATGGCAATATTGCCAAAGGCAATCTACAAATTCAATGCAATACTGATCAATATCCCAACACCATTCATTCTTTAAGGAAATAGAGGAAGCAATCCAGAAATTCAAATGGAACAATAAAAGACCCTAAATAGCAAAAAAAAAAAAAAAATCCTAAATACAGAGCTGGGGGAATTTCAATACCAAACTGCAAGCTGTATTATAAAGCTATAGTAATAAAAACAGCTTGGTATTGGCACAAGAACAGGCCTGAGGACGAATTAAACAGAACTGAAGACCCAGAAATGAACCCACAGCACTATGGCTACTTAATCTTTGATAAAGGAGCTAAAAAATAGGATAGGGGGCTGGGAATATGGCCTAGTGGCAAGAATGCTTGCCTCGTATACATGAAGCCCTGGGTTTGATTCCTCAGCACCACATATATAGAAAATGGCCAGGAGTGTCGCTGTGGCTCAAGTGGTGGGGTGCAGGCCTTGAGCAAAAAGAAGCCAGTGACAGTGCTCAGACCCTGAGTTCAAGGACTGGCAAAAAAATAGGATGGGAGAAAGACAGGCCTCTTCAATAAATGGTGCTGGCAAAAGTGGATCAACACCTATAACAAACTAAATAGATCCTTATACATCACCATGCACCAAAACCAATTCCAAATGGATTAAAGACCTCAAAGTAAAATCAGATACCCTGAAAACACTACAGGAATAGGAAGAAACACTTGGATGAAACATAGGATGAAACTTCCTTAATGAAGGCCCAGAAATGCAACTAATCAAAGAAAGGTTGGACAAATGGGACTGTATCAAACTGCAAAGCTTCTGCAAGGCAAAGGACATAGCCTGCAAGATAAACAGAAAGCACACAGATTGGGAGAAGATCTTTACCAGCCATAAAAAAATTAAACTCCTCTAAAACAAATCCTCAAAGAAGCAACTGCCCCCTCAACAAATGGGCTAAAGACCTAAAAAGAGACTTCTCTGAAAAGGAAATGAAAATGCCCGAGACACATGAAGAAGTGCTCCACATCACTAGACATAAAAGAAATGCAAATCAAAACCACACTGAGATTCCACCTCACCCCAGTAAGAATGTCTATTATCAGAAAAACTAATAATAACAAATGCTGGAGGGGATGTGGCCAAAAGGGAATCCTACTACATTGTTGGTGGGAATGTAAACTTGTTCAACCACTCTGGAAAGCAGTATGGAGGTTCCTCCGAAGGCTGAACATAGAGCTCCCCTATGCCCCAGAAGCCCCACTTTTGGGCATCTATCCAAAAGATTACAAGCAAGACCACACTAGAGCCACCAACACAACAATGTTCATCGCAGCACAATTTGTTATTGCTAAAATATGGAACCAACCCAGATGCCCCTCAGTAGACAATCAAATTCTATGCCTTTGTCAGAAAGAACGACACTGCCCCATTCATAAAGAAATGGAAGGACTTGGAAAAATACTAAGTGAAGCAAGCAAGCCAGACCCAAAGAAACATGGATGCTGTGGTTTCCCTCATTGGTCATAATTAATACATGTCTAGGATAGTCCTCGCAGAAGATCACAATACCTCAATAGCTATGTACAAAGGAACAGCTAAGATGATGCTAAGTGAAATGGACTCCACATTATGGAAACCAAGTGTTATATCATTGTAATTATTTTCAATATGCCATGTGAAACAGTACCCCTTTTTCTTTTTCTCTCATAATCCCTTCCCATGGTTTTACCCCTGCTATCACTATATCTGATCTTAGTACCCTGGATACTGTATATACATGTATTAGAACTAGGAAAGGGAAAGGGAATACCAAAATAGAAAGACAAACAATAAAAACACAAACCATTCCAAAAGCAATACTTACAGAAACATTTGGTGTAAACAACTGTACACCTCATGGGGGGGAAAGGGGAAAAATGAGGGAAAAGATAAGTTGGATAAGAAATGTACTAACTGCCTTACATATGAAACTGTAACCCCTCTGTACTTCACTTTGACAATAAAGAAAAATTTAAACATGGTGGGCAGAGCGCTTGCCTACTAGCATGCGCTTGGTTTGATCCCCAGAAACATACAGACACACACACACTCACTGTGGGCTTTTATGCCCAAGCCCTTCCACACATGCCCCACAAGCTCATTCACACACGGCCTCTGGTTCCTTATTGTTCACTACTAGGCCCAGCTGTTTTCATCTCTTCTCTGAGCTGCAGTATACAGGCCCCACCCACCTCCACACATACTGCTGTGCTACTTTTTCTGGGTCTGCCTTCCTTGAAGTTCTTGCTCCCCAACCCAAATGAAGGCACACAAAAGACTACCCTTGGAGGAAAAAATTCAGGCTCCTACTATCCATTAGCAACCCTCTCTGCACCTTTTCATCTTTGGGCCTGTAAGCCTGTGTGAACACCTAAAATCCCCATCATTCCTTCTTTTCTTTTCTCATCTTACCTTCACTTTCTCTGACTCAATGCCCTGAGTTCATTCTTTTAAATACATCAAAATCCCATCACCATGGACCGCCTTCATGAACTCAAGTAAATACTTTATTATTGCACATGAAATATGCAGAATAATATATACATACATCCCTTGCCTCTTGCTTTCTCCTGCATAGTACCCATATCCATACCAATCCCCTCTGGATGTGCTCTACCTAAAAGAGCCAGCACCCTGACAGTGGTCCTTGGTGCTTACATACTCTGTATGTAAGAGAGTACAAAGCCACTCATCATCCATGTACTTGACTGCCTCCTAGGCTTGCTTCATACTGGCTACCTCCTGTTACTTTGAACCCTTTCACCAGGGTGAAAACTTCAGGAGCCAGTGGAATCAGCACAGTGGTGCATACTTCTAGTGCCATTAGTTATGAGTCTAATACAGATCACTTGATCAGGGATCAGCCTGAGCCGTACAGTGATACCCCATGTGGAAAAAAAGGAGACTTGGAGCGTTGGAGGTGTGGCTCAACAATAGAGCACCTGCCTAACAAGTGCAAGGTCCTGAGCTCAAATCCAAGTACCACCAAAAACCTGAAGCCAAACATAGTGGTACATATCAATAATACCAGCAACTCAGAAAGGTGAGACAGGAGGATAATGAGCTTGGTCTCACTCTACTAAAGGAGTTCCAATTAGTAATTTCTCTTAATTAAAAAGAAGTGATAGAGAGGAGAAAGATGGCGCCGAAACAATAGGGAGGCACCCCGACTCGCACCAACTGAATAGCGAGCTGGGAACTCCAACACCCAACACTCCACCAAGAACCCAGCAAAACCAGCATCCAGAAGCAGTGGAGAAACGCAGGAAAACAAAAAGGAGCAAAAAAGAAGAACAGAAAACCTACACGGAGCCGGAGATTCATCGGGGCACCCTCCCCCCACCAGCCGACCCTGGCCCAAACAGGGTCAGGCTGGGAAAGGGGAACCCGGCGATCGGCAGACAGGTTGCCAGGAGCGCAGAATCCATATAGCGGGAGACCCCACAGACACAAAGCAGGGTGCGGACCAAGACACACCCGGCAGCGACGAGAAGTTCGGGTCCACACCGGATTCGGACAAGGGAACCCAGCGCGGCAGAAAGAGGGAACGGGGGAAGCCACCACGACACTTCGCCAACCCCTGAAGGGCCAACAGCGGCGCGGGACACACACACAAAGCAGCAAAAGTGAGTCCCCCATAATCCCTTCCCCCAATGGGAGACCCAAGCCCGACAAAGAAGCTATATCTCTCTCCCTCCCCCTCCCCACTCCCGTGGGAACAAAGGACCCCCAAATCAGGCGGGAAGCTCCCATCAGGCGCTGGGAAGCCAGTCTAGCAGGGGAAGGGCGGAACAGCCCCAAGCCCCCAAAGGTTCCTGAACTGGCAGAACCGGCCCCGTCCCCTTCCCAACAGGGGCCGGGGACGGCCGGCAGGGCAAGCCCCACCCGAGGCGCCTAGACCTTGCGGACTCTTACAACTAAAATCACAGGCGCTGGTGGGCAATACCAGCCCAGCAGGGTCACCTGAGCCTGATCTCGTTCCCCCTCCTCGCAGCGGAGGCGAGGTCTGAGGGTGCCAAGCCACACCCGGACAGTCGATCCCACTGGGCCCCACACATACTGCCTCCCCCCCCAACGGACTCGCGGGAGGGCACAAGCACAACCCAACAACCCAGGGCTCGCTCTGGGAGACAGACCCCACTAAAGTGCCTGTTGTAGGGGACTCACAGTGCACAGGAGGGCGGGGCCCCGGCGAAAGCGCCCGCTCTGGTAGGCGTGCCCTGCACTGGTGGGCGGGGCCACAGCGACAGCACCTGCTGCCGTAGACACGCCTACACAGAAGGGAGGGAAGACCTACACAGAGCTCCAGATGCGCAAATCACAAAGAAACATAACTCAGTTCATCAAAGGACAAGCCAACTCGCCAGCTCCAAAAAGCAGCACGACTGAAGAGGAGATGGAGAATAAAAAAGCAAATGAGGACATGCTAACAGGAATGAACGAAACCGTCAGAAATGAAATCAGAAAACAATTCCAGGAGTTTAGAGCGGAAATCTGGAAGGACACCCAGGAAGCCAAGAAAGAAATGGAAGCAAAACTGGATACAATGCAAGCCTCGTTTAAAGAAAGGGAAGCAAAAATGGATACAATGCAAGCCGCCTTTAAAGAAAATCTCCACACCCTGAGAATTGAAATGCATGAAAAAATAGATTTAAAATACAACTCTTTAAAGGAAGAAATTTCCACGATCAGAGCTGATATGACAACCATGAATAGCTCTCTGACATCCATAAACTCCGCAATTGAAACCATAACACAAAGAGTGGACCATATGGAATCCAGAATCTCTCGCCTGGACGATGAAGCAGCTGACAACAACCAGAAAATGACCACACTCCAAGAAAAGGTGAAGCTTCAGGGAAGATTAATCCAGGAACTAATGGACAAAGACAAGAGATATAATCTGCGCATAATTGGAATAGAAGAAGGAGCCGAATATCAGAGCAGAGGGCTTAATCATGTTCTCAATAAAGTTATTGCAGAAAACTTCCCCAATCTCACAGGGGACCCCATCCAGGTAACCGAAGCCTATAGGACACCTGGCAGGCCAGACCCCAGGAAAACCACCCCAAGGCACATAATATTCAAGACTACAGACCTCAAGATTAAAGAGCAAATTCTGAATTCAGCCAAAGCGAAGAAGGAAACTTTTTTCAATGGGAAGAGGATTCGAATAACATCCGACTTATCCACACAAACTTACCAAGCTCGAAGTGAGTGGAAGAACACCATCCAAGTACTTCAGAATAACAATTTACAACCTCGGATCAAATATCCAGCGAAACTGGAGTTCACATTCGAAGGGAGAACCAGATCTTTCCACACCAAAGAGGAGCTAAAGGAGTATGTGAATAAAAAACCAGCCCTACAGCGAATATTAAGAGGGGAAGCCCACCCAACAGAGATCGTAAAAGACACACAGACAGAATCAGAAAGAAACTTCAATAGCCAAAGTCCAGCAGAAAGACCAGCTCACTAAAGACAAGAAGAAAAAAAAAAAAAAACAGGAAAAAACAGCCCACCAAGAAAATGGAAGGAGAAAAAACACCCTTATCCTTGATCTCTTTAAATATAAATGGCTTAAACTCCCCGATCAAGAGGAGCAGACTGGCAGAATGGATCCGCAAACAAAAAGTTGACATCTGCTGTCTACAAGAGACCCACCTTACAGCAAGGGACAAAAACAGGCTTCGAATGAAAGGATGGAGCAAGATCTACCAAGCAAATGCACCCACCAAAACGGCAGGTGTAGCCATTCTGATCTCAGACAAGCTGGATTTCTCTTTAAAGTCCACTCAAAAAGACAAAGAAGGACACTACATATTAATACAAGGAAAAATCCAGAATCAAGACATCACGGTGATAAATGTATACTCACCGAACAAAAGAGGCCCGACATATGTCAAGCAAATTCTCACAGAATTACAGAGCAAGATAGATGCAAACACAATCATAGTGGGTGACTTTAATACTCCTCTCTCTCCAAGAGACAGATCCAACACCCAGAGGATTAGTAAGGGAGCTGATGACCTAAATAACACCATTTCCCAAATGGATCTAACAGACCTATATAGAACCTTCCACCCTACAGAGACCCAATACACCTTCTTTTCAGCAGCCCATGGATCATATTCCAAAATAGACCACGTCATAGCCCACACAAAGAACCTCAGCAAATACAAAAGTATTGACATCATCCCATGTATTATATCTGATCACAGTGGATTAAAGGTAACCCTCAACAACAAAGGATACCACAGAGCCTATACACACTCTTGGAGGCTAAACCCCACGCTGCTATCCAACACTTGGGCCACAGATCAAATTAAAGATGAAATCAACGAATTCATAAGCCACAATGACAAAGAAAACACATCACAAAGAAACCTATGGGACACAGCTAAGGCAGTACTGAGGGGCAAGATCATTGCACTCAGTACCCACATTAAAAGAATGGAAGCAGAGCAGGTGAATACCCTCACGATGAAACTAAAACAACTGGAGAAACAAGAAATGACAGAATCTAAAACGACTAGGAGGGGAGAGATTACAAAGATTAAAGAAGAGATAAATCTGATCGAAAATAGAAAGACCATTCAACAAATAAATAAGACTAAAAGCTGGTTCTTTGAGCAAATAAACAAAATTGACAGACCCCTTGCAAGACTCACAAAAAAAAGAAGAGAAGAGACGCATATTCGTAAAATCAGGGACTCCACAGGAAAAATTACAAGTACACACGATATTCAAACAATCATAAGGAGCTATTTCCAAAACCTCTACTCAACAAAAAACAATAATTTTACAGAAATGGATCAATTCTTAGAGAAGTACAAACTGCCCAAACTGAACCAAGAAGAAATAAATCAACTAAATAAACCAATAACTTACGGTGAGATACAGGAGGTAATCAAGAACCTCCCTACTAAGAAAAGCCCAGGCCCAGATGGATTCACCAACGAATTCTACAAAACCTTTAGTGAGGAGCTAATTCCAATACTCCTCAAACTCTTCCGTGAAATAGAAACGGAGGGAGAAATCCCGAACTCATTCTACGAAGCTAATATCATACTCATCCCCAAACCAGGCAAAGATCCAACAAAAAAAGAGAACTACAGACCAATATCACTAATGAACACAGATGCAAAGCTCCTCAATAAAATATTAGCTAACAGGATCCAGAAAGTGATCAAGAATAGTAGGCTTCATCCCTCAGTCACAAGGATGGTTCAACATCCGTAAATCAATCAATGTAATTCACCACATAAACAGAACTAAAATCAAGAATCACATTGTTATCTCAGTCGATGCCCAAAAAGCCTTCGACAAAATACAACATCCATACCTATTAAAAGCTTTGGAGAGAACAGGAATAGATGGAACATTCCTCAAAACAATAAAAGCCATATACAACAGACCAACTGCTAATATCATATTAAATGGAGAGAAACTTAAATCATTCCCCCTAAACACAGGAACAAGACAAGGATGCCCACTCTCCCCACTTCTGTTCAACAAAGTACTGGAATCCCTAGCCATAGCAATAAGGCAAGAGGAGGACATCAAAGGGATCCACATCGGCAAGGAAGAAATCAAGTTATCCCTATTCGCAGACGACATGATCTTATATCTCAAGGACCCAAAAAACTCAGTACCCAAACTCCTACATCTAATAAACCAATTTGGCAAAGTAGCAGGATACAAAATCAATCCACAAAAGTCAGCAGCTTTTCTGTACACCAGCAATAGACAAACAGAAAAGGAAATTATGGAAACAATTCCATTTACAGTAGCCAAAAAAAGAATAAAGTACCTAGGGATCAACTTAACCAAGGACGTGACGGACCTATTCAATGAAAACTACAAAAATCTAATAAGGGAAATCAAAGAAGACACAAGGAGATGGAAAGACCTCCCATGCTCATGGGTAGGCAGAATCAATATAGTGAAAATGGCCATATTGCCCAAATTGTTATACAAATTCAATGCAATACCTATCAAAATCCCAGACACATTCTTCACTGAAATAGAGAAACCAATCCATAAATTCATATGGAACAGCAAAAAACCTAGAATAGCCAAAGCAATTCTAGGCAAAAAACATAGTGCAGGAGGTATCACCATACCAGACTTCAAGCTCTATTACAAGGCCATCATAACAAAAACAGCATGGTATTGGTATAAAAACAGATCGGAAGACCAGTGGATTAGAATTGAAGACCCAGAAATAAAACCGCACTCTTACAGCCAACTGATATTCAACAAAGGAGCTAAAGACATACAATGGAATAAACATAGCCTCTTCAACTACTGGTGCTGGGAGAACTGGGCAGCCATATGCAGAAAACTCAAAGTAGGCCCAAGCCTATCACCATGCACCAAGATCAACTCAAAATGGATCAAGGACCTCAACATCAGACCTGAATCCTTGAAACTACTGAAGGACAGAGTAGGAAAGACACTAGAACTTATAGGCACAGGAAGGAACTTCCTGAATAGAGTCCCAG
The DNA here is from genome assembly GCF_023159225.1 of Perognathus longimembris pacificus. Lineage (NCBI taxonomy): Eukaryota > Metazoa > Chordata > Mammalia > Rodentia > Heteromyidae > Perognathus > Perognathus longimembris. Next base: position 66,513,276 of record NC_063188.1, on the reverse strand, counting down.
GGGCACAACAAATAGGGGAAAGACTCAACAAATGGGACTACTACAAATTAAAAAGTTTCTGCACAGCTAAGGTCATAGCCACCAAAATAGAAAGACAGCCAACGATATGGGAAAGGATATTTACCAGCACAGCAACAGACAAAGGCCTGATATCTGTCATCTACAGAGAACTCAAAAAACTAAGCCCCTCCAAGCCCAATAAACCTATTAGGAAATGGGCAAAAGAGCTAAAGAGAGACTTCACAAGAGAAGATATAAAAATGGCAAAGAAACACATGAGGAAATGCTCAACATCCCTGCTAGTAAAGGAAATGCAAATAAAAACAACCCTGAGATACCACCTCACCCCAGTTAGAATGGCCTATACTCTGAACTCAGGAAACAACAAATGCTGGAGGGGCTGTGGGGAAAGAGGAACCCTTCTCCATTGTTGGTGGGAGTGCAAATTAGTACAGCCACTTTGGAGAACAGTATGGAGGTTTCTCAAAAAGCTCAATATAGACCTACCCTATGACCCAGCCATACCACTCCTAGGCATCTATCCTAAACAGCAAAACCCAAGATATCAAAAGGACATTTGTACTTCCATGTTTATCGCAGCACAATTCACAATAGCCAAAATTTGGAAACAACCCAGATGCCCCTCCACAGATGAATGGATCCAAAAAATATGGTACTTATACACAATGGAATACTACATAGCGATTAGGAATGGTGAAATATTGTTATTCGCAGGGAAATGGTCAGAACTCGAACAAATAATGTTGAGTGAGACAAGCCTAGAACACAGAAAACAAAGGGGCATGATCTCCCTGATATATGACTGTTAACAAAGGGAGATGGAGAGACAGTAGAGACCAAGTCAGTGAACACTGTATATGTGCTTGATACATTGTATATTGCATATGGGTCTACCTGACCTAGACAAGGGATGGGAAAACAGGTTGTAAGATATCACAAGAAATGTACACACTGCCCTACTATGTAACTGCACCCTCTTTGCACAGCACCTTGTAAAAAAAAATTTTATGTTCAATTAATAATAAAAAAAATTAAAAAAAAAAAAGAATACTGGAAGTAATGGGGTTAGGAACCAATCCTCTTAAAAGAGAAAGAATCTTAGTCTAGTTTTAAAAATGTGTAATGGACAACTTTGCTGTTTCTTCTTTAGTCAGTACTGAAATTTAAAAAGATCTTAGAATATTATATTCAGACAATTTTCATTTCAAATATGTATTATCTCCTAGCCTGTAAAATACAGGTATTAGTTGAATTTAAGTTCTAATATAAAAGAGATGTTCCCTCCAGTTCTAAAAAGAAGAGAAAAAGAGACCATGTTTCATTTTATATGAAAAACAGAATTCTATTTTTTTGCAAATATAAGGGAATGTTGCTTTATTTAATGGGAATATATAGTTTTTCTCTATATATAATTTACTTATATAAATAAAAATTTATCAAAGTAAAAAAAAAAAAAAGAAGTGATAGTCAGAAAAGGAAGACATCAGTGAGGAGTATCAGGGTCCTTACCTGAACTAAGTTGCCATGCAGAGCCCTGCAAAACTTCTCTTTTGTGGGCCATAATCTTGGCTTGCATCACTGTGGGAGACTCTGGTGCAGTAGAGAAAGAGCCTTCCATGTTTCCTTCCTCTTCCACTTCATCATTATCATCATCTTCATCTTCTCCTTCCCCTTCTTCATCTTCCATGTCATTTTCCTCTTCCTCCTCTTCTTCCTCATCTTCCTTGTCCTCATCCTCATCCTCATCCTCCTTGTCCTCATCCTCCTCCTCTTCATCGTCTTCTTCTTCCTCCTCCTCCTCTTCCTCCTCCTTTTCTTCTTCCTGTTCCTCCTGTATCTGGTCCTGCATGACCCTTTGCTTCTCTTTCTCTGATTCTTCTTTTTCCTGTTTTTCCTCTACCTCCTCCTCCAAGACCTTTTCCTCTTCCTTCTCCATCTCTTCCTCCTGCACTTGTTGACTGACATCATGAAGATTTCCCTGCTCCTCAGGCTTCTGGGCCTTTTCTTCAGAGTCAGGTGGACTGAGGATCCGATATAGATTTTCTATTGTGAATGGGGTCTTCCCAATGGGAGTAGGGACCACTGTGTCATCCTCCTCCCGGTCGAAATCTCCACTCTGTGTATATATTGAACAGACGCGCAGCAGCTTCTGCTGATCCTCCTTTGGTATGGCTTGTCCCATGCCTTTGAAGATACTGAGCAAAAAGAGAGATGGGGTAGGAAAGATTCGAAATCTGAAGTTAGTCCACACCTCAACACTCCAGGCTTGGAATATATACTTTACACCTCTACTTATGCCCCTGACAGGCAGCAGAGTAAAGCAGGTTAACACAGAAACAAAAATACCATGATAGGGACCTGAATAAGCTCTGTGCTTCATCTGGGCCTTATTTCCATTCTTATTAAAATGAGAACTATAATGACATGTATAGGGTTCTTTGGTTGAGGAAATAATGCTTACACAGGCTATCTGGCACAGGGTCTGGCACATAATGGGCATGCAATAAGTGATGGCTATTTAGTCTGCATTGAAAAACTACATAAAAACAAACTAGCCAATAGGCCTGCAGGGCAGGAAATGAGAATAGCACATCCCCCTCTCCTCCTGGTCTAGCTGAGAAATCTTTCCTGAGCTCCAAGGATATGCCTGGAAGTATGCTAAACTCCTTCTGCATCAGGAAGACAAGATGTACTCTATGTGAGAAGCTACAGCCCAGCCTAGAATGGGGAGGTGGGGGGAAGCAGCAGTTAAGACAAAAGAATGTGGAAGGTAGGTAAGCCCAATGCGCACTGGGGACCCACTGTGGGCACTACAGGAATGGCCATAGAGAGGCAGAGAGCACAAGGAAGGAGGAGAGAGGGAGGGAGGGCTTGGTTCAGGTGAGCCCCTCCTGGGAACCACAGACCAGAGTGAGCACAATGATGTGCATGTGGTGAGAGCAGCCTGGCTCCAGTACTGACTTGAAGCACTGAGAGGAAAAGAAGGCTGAAAATGGAGGTGCATGTGTGTTGAGGTGAGGGTCACCTGCCAGCTCTAAGCACACGTGAAGGCTGCAGTTTCTGAAGAGTATCATGGTGATGAGGTGTTGGATGTCCCTGCAGACAGGACCTGAGAAGGGCAGCCTAGAGGCAGGGAGACCAGGGAGGAGCCTCTTGGCACAGGTCAGGTCAGAGTCAGTGAGGGCTGACATAAGGGTACTGCCAGTGGAGATGTGAGGGAGAAGCTGTTCACACACACGCACATGCGCATACACATACACACACACACACACACACACACAAAGAGCAGGGTCTAGGGACCAACAGCAAGGGTCAAAGAATTAAACATGATGATACCATGTGTAAACACACACGCAACAAACATGACGGCGCAAACATCAATCACCAGATACAGAGTTTGTGGGAGAATCCGAGCACATCTCACCCAGAATGGCCTACAACTTGGCCCCCGCACTGATACACACATGGGCAGGGTGGCAGGATGGAGACTGTCCTTTCAGGTGTGTGCATGTGTACTGTGCATTCTTCATGGAGGGACTTTATGTCTGGAGGGATGTTTTTCCCCTAGGTACATGCAGGCTAGTCACATGTGTGGTCACATATCTGTGGGGGAAGGCGGGCCTTGTGGCTAATAACTTGACTAGGAGACCCTTTCTGTTCTGCAGGACTAATTTCATATTTTAGGAGGACACTAGCTCAAGTAAAATTATTAAGAGCTGGCTAGGAACAGCTTCTAGCTTTATTAGAGAAAAAAGCCAGGGAGAAAGTCTCTGGCCTCTCACTGTGGTCCATTAATGTGATTAATAATAAATATCCAAGCAGTTGATACTGGTGAGATGCGATTGCGCTGCTGTTAACTGTTACCCATCCATTAGCTCTAGCTGTCTAGCCTCCCCACTAATGTACCAGGGTGATGGGCACTGTAAAATGCATCTCCTTCCTCAGTGTACCAGCTCAAAAGCTCAGGAGTTAAGTAGTCACAAGTTCAAGATGATGGAAAGGACTCACAGGACCCAAGCCCAGATCTGTTCCTTTATCAATAAACCATGTGACTGTGGGCTGGGAATATGGCCTAGTGGTAAAAGTGCTCGCCTCATCTATATGAAGCCCTGGGTTCGATTCCCCAGCACCACATATATAGAAAATGGCCAGAAGTGGCGCTGTGATTCAGTTGGCAGAGTGCTAGCCTTGAGCCAAAAAGAAGCCAGGGACAGTGCTCAGGCCCTGAGTCCAAGGCCCAGGACTGGCAAAAAATAAAGTAAATAAATAAACCATGTGACTTTAGTCCTCAGACCCTTAATGTTCTGTTAAAGAGTATATTTCCACCTCCCAAGATTGCTGTGTCAAATTAACTGAAATCATCTCTTCAGAAACACATAGCATAGCACCTGACAGTCACCAACCTTCTCTTTTATTTTTATTCTATGAAAAACAAAAGGCAAGTTCCATAGTCATCCAATCATAGATGCTTTCTGCAATAGTACCACCTAGTGGAGCATTATGGAAGAGCATAGGACCAAGGATAGTTATCTAGATTCTTCTGGGCCTGGATTACTTGCAACATACCTGGGAATGTCCCCTTTATTACCCACTCTGTGTAATGGGGTGATTAAGTCTAAACTTACTGATTATCTGGGAAAGGCAGGGTCTTTGCATAAGGAATCATACCCAGCTGAGTCAGTTACTGCTGGCATGTGTCACATCCCTCTGGTATGCTTGGCTGGGAGATCTCTGTGGTCCAGATTTGTCCAATACCAGCAGCTTCCATTCTGCAGGCACTTAGGATTGGAAAGTGCCCTGAAAGCCACCTATCCAAACCTCTTCATGTTCCTCTCTGCACTCCCTTCCACTAACACATGCTGTTCCTTCTGCATGTTGAAATGTCCTTTATTTTCCCTGCTTGAAAAGCTCAAATACTTCTTTGATGTGCCATCCTAACTCTCCAGGCCCATTCAGCTCTTCTCACTTTCTCATCCATCCCTGCCACTTCATAGTCTAGAGCACACACAACTAGCAGTGTGGCTGTAAGGTTCGGTCTCATTTCCTCTAGCTCATGACTTGGCTGAATTTATCTGTAAGGCCACATTTTTTATCTTAAAAATATTGCACTTCAAATGCCATAAGACAGTCAAGACCTTTGGACTGAATAATGGGATCAGGGGACTAAGGTTTGGGCCATCCAGTCTCCCACTTAACTAATTCTTTGGACACTGGGTTAAGCCTTCACCAAGGACAGCACTGCTATAAGGACACAGCAGAGCAGTTCAGCTCAACGTTTACCAAGGCTTGGATTTGTCTGCTGTTCTGGGGTTAGATAGCTAATGCAGAGCCCTTGCCCTTCAAATAGTCTAGTAGCCAGAAGAAGACAATATGGGAGTAGAGAGGGTAATACAAAAAAATCAGATTTTAAGGAGTCAACAGAACAGAATAGATACTGCCACCACCAGTGACAATGGGGACAGAGGAGGAAGATCTCTTTAGAGTTGGGATAGGGAGTAAGAAATTCGCTTCTGGTCACAATAAGGTGCCAATGGGCCATTCATGTTCAGTGTGCACTGAATAAATGAGGCTGAATTGTGGGGATAGGGCCTGAGCTATAGAGATCTGTGCTGAGTGGCCCTGAGGCTTCCAGGGGCCTAATTCTCTTACCAGATGGAATTCAAAAGACTTACAGCTGAAGGAGTTGGGGGCTGGCCCAGCAAGGTGAGCCCAAGCAGAACTGAACCACCTGGGACCAGTCAATGGCGGCAGAGCAGTTGAAAAGCCTCCAGCTCTTTCTTGCTTCCCACTGGCTTGCAGAAAAGAGGCGAGCATTCCGACCTGAGAGAGAAGAATGACTCTAAGAAGGAATTCTCACTAGCCTTCCCTCCCCAAACCCACAAGTTCCTCCCCCACTCTATACTTCCTAACTGCTGAAGGTACGCAAGCTTTTTGCTCAGCCCAGTTCGTTGGCTCTGAGAAGAAAATGAAAGAGAGAGCTTTGGCTACAGTTGTGGGCAGACCCACTTGGACAAACCTAAACCTTTACCTAGGGAGGTATCTGCCTAATGCTTTTTAGTAGAAAGCTGAGGGCAGTGACTAACATTCTCCTGTCTAGGCAGCCTTAGGCCCTCGGCTAGAGTTGTCTCCCTCACCAGTCTTAGTGTTGGCTACAATCATTTCAACAATCCATCGTAGAATGTAGGTGGCCCGGATTCCACTTTCCCCCAAAGACGGCAGCTCAGTGAACATCCTCTCCATGAGGGCTTCTGTGAAGGTCTGGGAGTGCAAGGCTCTGAGCAGGGGCTGCCAGAACTGAGAGAATGGCTTTGGCACCAAGACGTCATCCAAGTTAACGTTTTCTGGTTTGTGAGGGACACCGTTGATAAAGGGGGAAGGCGTGAGGGCGAGAGAAAGAATACAAAAGCGAGAAAGCGTGCACACACACATGCACGAGTGCACATGCACAGGACCCCCACCACCACCAACAACATGGTTGCCAGCACAAAACAGAAAGAAAGAAGAGAGCAGAATAGCAGGGAAAGAGAAACCAGTTAGTGTTTGGAAACCAACCCCTGACTTAACGAAAAAAAAAAAAAATGAACTCTGGTTCTGGCTTCAACTTTGTTGGTAACTCACTGCGTGACTTTTGGCCAATACCATCCCCTTTCTGGACCTCAGTCTGACCATCTGTAACATGAGGATGTTGAGCTAGATGACCTCATAAGGCCTTTCCAGTACTGCTGTTCTAGCTCTCTAGCCAGTGGCTAAATCACAATGAATGTGGCACAATAATGATATTAAGACTCTCCCACTCTACCCCTCTCACCCCACCCTAGTCAATTCCAACCACCTAAGGACAGCTCCAACTGTGTTATCAGCAGGGGCTACCTGTCCTGCTCAGCCAAGAGGGCTGAGGGGCTTCGATCCCCCCACCCAGGGCCCTATGGCCCACCCCCAGTGTTCCCACTCAAAACCTCAAGGCTGTAATGGTCCCCAAGACCCTACCTTCATATTCTATCTGCAAAGCTGTCAACTGCTCAAATGTGGGAATGAGGAATCCATCATCCAGAAAAGCATCCAACACAGCATTCCTGAAATAAGAAGACACCAGAGTTTATCTGGGCATTTTGGCATAAACCTATTGTCTCAAGTAGTTAAGAGGCTGAGGGCGGAGCAATGCATCAGCCTACGAGCTGAAGATTCGCTTGGCAATATAACAAGACCCCTATCCTGGGGGGAAAAGATGTGGCAGCTCCAAATATGCTGGATGTTTACTGGTTATTTTAAAGCGGCTTATAACTTGAGGAAGGGGCTGAGTGTGTTGCTCAGTACCATAGCACTTGTCAGAGTTCAACAATCAGTACCAAGAAAAGAAAGCTAGTTTTGTAAACTGAAGAAGACAGAAGACCTCACCTATTCCTCCTCCCTGCCTGCAACAGCCCCAAGGCATCTAGCATCTTTTGCCTTCATGTGGCCAAAAGCATCATTGGTAGAAATGAGGCAGGAGACAATTGAACCTTTTGGTCTAAGGGCTAGAACAGTGTCTAGGATCAGTGGGTTTTGAACATGGACTTGCCAAACGCATGTTGCTCTAGGGCCTACAATAAGAGTAATAGTGGCTGCACAAGCTTCAAAATATAAATAGAACTGGGTGCTGGTGGCTCACACTTAATAATCCTAGAGACTCAGGAGCTGATATCTGATGATCATGGTTTGAAACCAGCCTAGGCAGGAATGTCCATGAGACTCTTTATCTCCAAAAATCTTAATTACCAAAAAACCAAAATGGAGCTTGGTTCAAGTGGTAGAGGACTAGTCTTGAGCAAAAACACCCTAACAGTGCCCAGACCCTGAGTTCAAGTGACAAAATATGTGTGTGTGTGTGTGTGTGTGTGTGTGTGTGTGTAAAAGAAGTCAATAGCCCACAGAGGGAGAGAGGGAGGGAGAGAGGGAGGGAGGGAGGGAGGGAGGGAGGGAGGGGCATAGGAATATAGTAAAGGGATTTCAGAATTTAGGTACTGTAATCTTTGTTGTTTCCTCTTAACCATTCTCTTAGTCATCTATGTCTCTCCTTCTCTCTCTGGGTGTTTTCTTTGGAACAAGGGTGCCATTTTCTATATTTATGCCATTGATAGGCGATATAAAAATTTCAATAGAGGCAGATGGGCTCTGGGCAGCTGACAAGAAGCATACATATCTGTCCCGACATTCCCCAAATGACTGCACCTTACATGGCCTGTGGCTAGATCCTTGGCATAGAAACCCTGAGGATTCAATTGGTAGCCAAAATATGACTCATAGAGTTCTAGAGACCCAGAAGAAATTTAAAGGAGTTGAAGACATTGGCTACCAGGGTAATTTGTCATTTTTATCTAGTTCCAATGTAAACCACCAAACCAGCAACAGCATACTGATTCTTTCAGAGCTAGTGGCTCCCAAGTTTCCCTCCTAGTTGACCAGGCCAGGAAGGAAGAAAAGCACTGTAAGATGTCCTACTACATTCATACCCTTCACTCCCACAGACAAAGCTCAATAAGTAACTGTCCTTCTATCCCTTATACCCTTCCCTCTCACAGACCAAGCTTGACAAGAAAATAACTGTCCTTCCATCCCTCATCTCCTTGGTTAAATACAGAAGTAGCCAGATACTACTGGTGGCTCATGCCTGTAATCCTCCCTCAGGAGCTTGAGATCTATGGATCATGGTCCAGAGCCAATCTGAGCAGGAAAGAACATGAGACTCTAATCTCCAATTAACCACCAGAAAACTGGAAGCGGGACTGTGACTCAAATTAATAGAGCACTAACCTTAAGCTTTGAGCTCAGGGACAGCACCCGGAACCTGAGTTCAAGCCCCATGACTGACAAGAAAAACCCACAAAAACCAAGAACAACTAAAGAAGCCACCAGATGCCTGCTCAGCGTTACAGAAAACACCACAGTGTATGGCACGACTATTCTACCTGCCAAGGAAGCTACGATCCGCCCTTTAAGAAGATGAGGCTAATCTGGGTGTCTGTGGCTCACACCTGTAATCCTAGCTACTCAGGAGTCTGAGGTCTGAAGATCTGAAGCTAGCCCAGGCAGGAAAATCCATTAGACTCTTCTCTCCAATTAAGCACCAAAATAGCCAGAAGTGGAACTGTGGCTCAAGTGGTAGAGTGCCAGCCTTGAGTGAAAAAGCTAAAGGACAGTACGCAGGTCCTGAATTCAAGCCCTAGGACCTGCACACACACACACTAAAAAGACATATGACCATAATGAGAGAGGAATAACTTAGTCTCTAAGACACAGGCCCTGAGAAGGCCTCCCAATCATGACTCCCCCAGGGATGCTGTTACTCTTTGACAATTGTGAATAGACTAGAGACCATGAGGCTATGAGGTATTAAATATCATAGGCTTTTCCTACTTGCCCAAAGTGTCACATCTCACCTGATAAGAGGAACGAGGCTAGCCAGGGAATAAATGACTTTTCATGTTCTGGTAATTCTAGTGACTCCCATACCCCTGTCTGGTAGCTGGCAGGGATTAAGGCAAAAGATCATGCAAAAGACAGAGTGAACATGTGGGGAATCAAGATTACGCCTGGAGGACTGGGGATAGGGCCTAGTGGCAAGAGTGCTTGCCTCGTATACATGAGGCCCTGGGTTCAATTCCTCAGCACCACATATATACAGAAAAAAAAAAAAAAAACGGCCAAAAGTGGTGTGGCTCAAGTGGCAGAGTGCTAGCCTTGAGCAAAAAAAAAAAAAAAAAAAAAGAAGCCAGGGACAGTGCTCAGGCCCTGAGTCCAAGCCCCAGGACTGGCCAAATAATAAAAAAAAGATTACGCCTGGAATTTCTTATAACAGAGGATGGCAAACTAGGATATGGAAACCAATGTCAATAAGGCTGCTATTCTCTTACTCTAGAAAGAAAGAACCCCTGGTTACTTAGTTACATACCTGTTTTCCCACGAAATACCCTTGAGCTCACCCAGAATCCATTCTATATGTGGGGACATGTCATTCCATGCCTTAACAGCCTGAGGTAAATATCTGTATTTCTCCAGCACCTATAAATAGAGGAGCCCATCAGAAAGCTTACCCCTCCAGCACCCCTTCCCAGAGGACCACAGCACTGCCCTTTAGGAGACAGGATAGGGCACCTAAGGGTAGATGCACAACTCCCCTGCTGGCCCAGAAACTAAAAATAACCAGACCTTGTGGCTCTCAATCATCAGATTGATGTCCAATTGGAGCATCTGGATGGAGATGGCCAGAGGGGAATAAAAGGATAAAATGGCTATGGAAGGAAAGGAATCAGGGGACCTAGGTTCTTATTCCGGTTCTATCATTAACTGTATGTGTCCTTGGTTCTGTCTTTCAATCATTCATGGCTTTAGTTCCTTTTTGTCTGAAAAGGTAGAGTTGAACTAAATGCTTTCTGAGTTAAATGATCTCTTTCCTATTAAAACAGCACCCCCAATGGAGTGCTGGTGGCTCATGCTTGTAATCTGAACCACTCAGAAGGCTGAGATTGAAAGATCATGGTTCAAAGCCTGGGAAGGAAAGTCCATGAGACTGGTATCTCCAATTAAGCACCAAAAAAAAAAAAAAAAAAACCGACCACAGAAGTGGAACTGTGGTTCAAAGTGGTAAATTGCTAGCCTTGAGCAAAAAAGCTCAGGGAATAGTGCCCAAGCACTAAATTCAAGGGCCACCACCGACAAAAAACTTAATAGCACTCTCCAGTTGACCTGCTATAGGGAAATTCTTGATACCCCTTCACCTGCCCATCAGCTACAAAATTGTGTGGCTGTGCAACTGCCCATTCCCAGTAGTTCCCTACTACCCAAAGGGCAGATTATCCACAAACTTCATCTTTTCCCTTCCATTGGTGTTGGATGGTCATCCAAATGGACGCTGTTCCTCTTATCTCATTCCTAGTTTCTTCCCTCATCTTTCTGAGAAATTCCCTCATGCTTTACCACTTTTCTTTCAAATTCCTTCTTGAGAAAGAATTTGACTTCTCTCTCAGGTAGCTGGCAAGAAGAAATGCTGGAGCAAATGGGAGTATACCAGGTCAAGGGCACTTCCTTACCTTAAACTGTTCCTCTTCATAAGATATCAGCAGCTGACGGGCACGTTCTGAAAACAGAATGGGGAGACAGATAGGGCAACCAGCCTAACTCAGCTCTGTTTGTGAGACTGTCTCATTTCATTTTTTGAGTTGTAAATTGAGAATTAGTATTCCTTTCTGACCTACTTCACAGAACTCAAGGAAAATGACTTGAGAGGCAAATACTGTACCATGGAAACTGGGCAAAATGGTTTGTGAAAGTAATTTTTCAAGCTAGAACTCCCCACAGAGTACTGCTACTGCAAATGCTGAGCCAAGGTAATAACAAGTGCTGACTCTAAGTCTGAACCTTCCAGGCTCATGCTTCCCTCTTTATCCCCATGCATGTCCACCTACCATACAACTCCTTATGTCTCAGAGTCTTTTTCCCTTGAGAACCCACTTCTTCACTGCCTTTTGTGTTTCCATCATCCAACTCTGCACCTCTCACATCATCCTTAGGCTCTGATTTCTGCTCATCATCAGCATTGGTATCTTCTTCCTCTTCTTCTATGATGTCATCTCCCATATCCTCTGGGTTTCTTCTTGGATTTCCTCCTGAGTTTCCACTGGAGCTTCCTCCTGGATTTCCTCCAGAGTTTCCTACAGGATTTGCTTCAGAGTTTCTTCCGGGGTTTCCTTCTGGGTTTCTTCTGGCATTAGACTTTGGGTTTCCTCCCGATTTTCCTCTGGGGCTTCCTCCTGCATTTCCTAAGTTGTCTTCTTGATTATCTTCTCCTATCTCCATCTTCTCTTCCTCAAATTCCATGGTATCTTTCATACTGTTCTCCAGCTGATGGCACCAGTAGGTGTTCTGGAGCCATTTCAGCACAAACTGGCAGCCTAAAGAAGGAAAGAAGGCAATAGCGTAGAACCAGCTTCAGGCAAGCAACTAGCAGGTCCTCAACTCTCTGGCCCTCCAACCTCATCTTGTGAGCAATGATGGGAAAGTCCTAGGAAGAGGGCTGGTTACAAGGCTCAAATCTCAAGTAACCAAATACAATGTAGCTCAAGTGGTAGAGCATTAGCCTAGTAAGCACAGGGCCCTGAGTTCAATTCTGAGCACTCTGACATTGGGTGCTAAAAAAAGCAAGTGATGTTAAGGAAGAAACTGGGACTCAGCCCCAAATGTCAGTTGCCACAGCCAGACTAAATCACCAGGTTGTTCATTTTTGGATTTTTTTGGTTGGTACTCAAGGCTTCCTGCTTGCAAGGCAGGTGCTTAACCACTTCAGCCACGTTGCTAACTTTTTTGCCTTGCCTATTTTCAAGTAGGTTCTTGTTTTATGCCTGAAAGAACCTGGGCTGCTATCATCCTGTTTGTACTTTTCCATGTTACTGGGGATGTCAGGTGTATACCATTGCACCTTGCTGTTGTGCTGAAGCACTAGCATACCCAGCCACTGGTTGAGATGTCATCTCACAAACTTTTATGCTCAGGCAGGCCTCAAACCACAATCCTTCCTTCTCTGCCTCTAAATAATATATTTCTAATTGAGACTGTTTGAATGTTCAAAGAACTCCTAGATTCATGACACAGTTGATGACTCATGTGTCTCAACTTATTCTCACTGCCCCTGCTATATAGTGAAGCTGGAGAGATGCTACCTCAGGCACAAAATTTAAGAGGTAAAGGAACTATAATCAAGGTATCAAAACAAAATAAGAACAGTATCCTACAAAGCCTGAGGCAAAAGAACTCAGTAAGTTTAATCTTGTTTTTATTTTCCAAACTTTGCTCATGATGCAGTTTTTCACATTAAAATGCCATTTACCAAAGGGGGCATGGCTCATGGGGTAGAGCAGCTTACCTAACAAATGGAAGGTCCTGAGTTCAAATCCCCATACTGCCCCCTAGTGCTTTTATCTGGATCATCAGACTTTTGATAGCCCCTTAAATTTTGTGCCCAAGGTTAGTAACTGATTTGTTTCACTTTAGTCCTGGCTTTGACTCCTGATAAGATTCCTCCTACAATCCCTCTACCTCAAATACCACTTAGTCCAGGCTCCAGTGTTTAACTGGGATATTTATACTCTCCTCAAAGATGGAGACTCACCTTTGCGACATTCATTTAGATGAGGCATTTTCTTGTGAGTCAATTCATGGCGAAGTTCGACAATCCAGTCTGGAATGTTTACCTGAGTGGAGTTCAGGGAAAATATAAAAATTAAAAAATACAAAGGCTGTAAAGTGCACAGAAATAAATTAGCCTGACAACTCCTCTCACTTTACAAATACAAAAACTGATGTTCTGGGAGAAGACCATAGTTATATTATCAGAGTCAAGGTTAAAAATGGGTTTCTTAGCCTGGTGCTGGTGGTTTATACCTATAATCCTAGCTACTCAGCAGGCCAAGATCTGAGGATCTCGGTTTGAAACCAGCTGGGGACAGGAAAGGCAGTGAGACTCCTATCTCCGATTAACCACCAAAAGCTGGAAGTAAAGCTGTGGTTCAAAGTGGCAGAGCACTAGCCTTATTAGCACTAAAGTTCAGGGACAGAGCCTGAATTCAAGCCCCAAGACTGGCACCAAACAAGGATCTCTTTTGCTTAATTTTACTGCTCTATGGAGATGGTCTTAAAAACCAGAAAAGACTCACATCTCCAACCACCAACCATTCTCCTGCAACAGAGATTTCTGTGAATGAGCATACAATTACATTCTCCAGCCTCCTTCTGCCCTTTCCCTTTCCCTGAGTATCCTTTATCCATCTTTTCTTCCCAAACCTTTTCCAGGAAATTTCTCTTGATGACTGAGAAGTCACCTGCCCTCTGAACCTCTATACAGTTTACATAGTAACTCATGGTAGGAATGTCTAGCATCTTCTTGCAGCATGGCTGAGCCGTCTCCTGCCTGAGATTATCAGCTCCCTAAGGGTAGGTGCTCTGACTACCACCTCTTTCATGTTCCTTGTATATTCAGGCTCCTCAGCTTTGTTGGGCCACTCCAAGCCGGTGAGGCTAGACAAGCCCACTGAAAGTTATGAGGAATAAGGGAGCAATTCTGTTCCTTTAAAACTGGAAGCTCGGGCTGGGCATATGGCTTAGTGGTATAGTCCTTGCCTAACATGCATGAAGCCCTGGGTTCAATTCCTCAGTACCACCTAAACAGAAAAGGCCAGAAGTAGCACAGTCCCCAGACCCTGAGTTCAAGCCCCAGGACTGGCAAAAAAATATTTAAACAAAAACAAACAAAAAAACCTGGAAGTGGCACTGTGGCTCAAGTGGTAGAGTGCTAGCCTTCAGCTGAAGACCTTGGGGACAGTACCCAGGCCCAGAGTTCAAGCCCCATAACTGAAAAAAAAAAAAAAAAAAGGAAGCTCCTGCTGTGTGCTGGTGGCTCGAACCTATAATTCTAGCTTCTCAGGATTGAGGCTCGAAGCCAGCCTGGGCAGGAAAGTCCATGAGACTCTCATGTCCAGTTAATGACCAAAAAAGCCAGAAGTGGAGGTGTGTCTCAAGCCCCAGAACTGGCACCAAAAAAGGAAGATGAGGCTCTGGAATTCCTGCTGAATTCAGCTAGTAGTGATGTGATGAAGCCTGTTAGTATACTTTACCTCATACCCATTTAGTAAACTGTCTAGAAGAAAAAGAATTAAGGCCATTTTATCATACATACCTCCTGAGCCAGGTACCTGAGGGGGAGCTTGGTATACTTTGTCCTCCTCTCCGAGATAAGATTCACAAACCTGGGGTTAGGGAAGAAGTAAGTGATACAGTCCAGAACAACTGTTTTATACAAAATACCTTGCCTCATTACTGACACCATGCATTTCCACAATCTTCCAACTGAGTGTCCTGTTAATATGGTTGATGTCAGCCAAAACAAAGATAGTTACAGCCACTCCAACATTTACTGAGTCTGCTCTGTATTGAAGCCATACAGATTAGACATTGATGAGTCCAATCTGGGATAAATAATTATGACATAAAATGCTAGAATGTGCTACAGGTGGTACAATGAAGGACTATATAAGATGATTTGGAGATGGAAGAGGAAATGTGGATCAAGAAAAAGAGAATGGGATGAGACTAGACTTTGACATGAAAGCTCAGTGACAACCTCCTCACTGCCCCTCCCCCCATTTGTATGAGCCAACTTTGCAAATCAGGAACTCTCAGCTCAGGTCTTCACTTTCACAACTCAGCAACCTTTCATTAATGAAGGAAATAAAAGGAAAAATAGTTGGTGCACATATAAATAGGGATGCAATTGTAAAATCTACATTAAATCACAGCCAAGGGAAATTAGAAAGTTCCTCTAGGGGAATGAAAGGTGTGCAAATGTAGTCATTCTACTCAGCGTACATTATGTAAAAACTGAACTATGGGGGCTGGGAAGATGGCTTAGTGGTAGAGTGCTTGCCTAACATGCAGGAAACTCTGGGTTTGATTCCTCAGTACCAAATGCACAGAAAAAGCCAGAAGTGGCACTGTGGCTCAAGTGGTAGAGTGCTAGCCTTGAGCAAAAAAAGCTCAGGGACACTGCCCGGGCCCTGAGTTCAAGCCCCAGGGCTGGCAAAAAAAAACTGAACTATGTAACTTGAGGGTAGGGATGGCATTGGGAAAATGGGGGAGAACGATGTTCAAGAAGCATTGTACTGGTAACATGACTTATGGAATTGTAACCCCTTTGTATAGCTGCATAATAATAATGAAAAATATATAAAATCCAGAAAAAAGCCTGTGGACAAGGACTTAATAAAGGAAGAAACAAAATTTAGATTATGAAAACTGGAGGAGACCCACACAGAAGGCACCCAATCCAAATCCTCCCCACATGGCCAGAAGAATAATAGATGGTGCCTTTCAAGAACAGGGAAAGAAAGAAAAGTTATGTTGGCATGAGGTACCAAAAGCTGTCAGTATATGCAATCACAAGCCAAGCCATGGCACTTTAGTTTTTGGTAGTGCCTGAAACCAAGCTTTGCTTACAACAGGCCAATCATCTGACAGATCCCAAAGCCAACCTCCCCACTCTTAGTCCCAGGTCGGTCTTACCTGACTAATGCCATGCCATACAGCAGTCTAAGTTCATCATGGCCCACATTACCAGTTATATCCATGAGTTTACAACGTATCAGGTCAGCAGTAGTAGCCACTGCCAGAGGAAGCTCGTTGCCTAACCTAAAGGAGCCACAGACCAGCACCGTCATAAAAGTCCTTTACAGTTGTCCACCATCTACCTCAGAATTTTGGTCACTGCACAAACATTCCTATTACATATACTAGCTCGGGTGTACATGAAGAGACGAAACCAAAGTGGGAGACACGGTTCATAGTACCTCAAAGTAACACAGGGCACGAGGGGCTGCCTAAGGTATATATAGGACACCTAATTGCTAGACTGTCAATCAATTGTGGGGATGGATACACATTTTTTCACACTATCCACCTCTCAGAGAAGCCCCATATTCCTTGTTAGTCAGCCCCAACCCAACTAGACTTCAATAAATACATCACACAGGCAGATGCGGTTTTTCAGTCAAACCCCTTCCCTCCTCTCCGTAATCTCAGTACGAAAGATGCCCTGGATCCGGACCCATTAGTCCCTCAATGACTCTCCCCAAGAAAAACGAAACAATGTTAAAACTGTCACAGGATTACCCTCTACAAACCGAACCTGGCTTCAACTTTCCCCGCATACGTGAGAAAAGTGGTAATATCTGACAACTGAAGGGGAGACTGGCCAACTGAACCGTTTAGGAACTTGCCGGTATGCGACACAGTGGCCGCCTTACCTGCTCCTCCACGCGGAGATTCGGTTCAGCGCGTACCTTTGCAACTTTAAGTCATCACAGAACAGATAAACCGTCACCTGGTCCCATTCCGCCTTGCTAAGCCAGGAGACCACGATTCTCTGGCTTTTTGCCGGCGACAAGTCTTTCTCTTTAACACCCTTTCTGTACCACGCACTCCACACGCGGTCCATCTCCGCAACACTAACGCGGAGGTCTGATCTCGTGCCGCAACCGTTGGCTTACCCACCCCCCTCGCGTGCTACTATGACTTTAACGGACCGCCGAGCTCCAGCAGCCAATGGGAAAATATGACCCCGACGCAAGCCCGCCTTCCAGTATGAGCGTAGCCAATCGGAATACGAAACATCGAGGTCACAGACGTAATTACGTCCTCGCCACAGGAAGTGTTCTGTTCACGTAACATCCCTAACAGCTCCTCAGCTTTCGGTCTCTAGGTTCCACCAACGTTAGGCTACCTCAACGGCTTTCCTCACTAACGGCCACCCGTGCGGGGGCGGGGGCGGGGGCGGGGGCGGGGGAGGGAGAGAGGGAATCAGCTGCGGCCCTGGGCAGACTGAGGAGGAAAGCTAGTGTACTTCCTAAAAATACTCTTTGAGTTATATTTATACATAATTTCTATATGATTTGTAAATACATCTTTAAGTAAATATTTTACATATTGTTTACAAATATAGCTGATAAATTTGTTTGTATGCTAATTATATATAACATGAATATATTTGTAAATTAATTATGAACATATATTTATAAATTCATTGTATAAGATATATGTTTATATATTTAGATATTAACATATATTTATAAAATATAAATGCATAGTAAAGTAAATATATAAGTATAATACATTTAATATAATATTAATGATTGTAACTATAATATAATATACTTAATATCTTACTAGATTATATTTATAACATAATATAATGTATTTAAAATATTACATATAAGTATATGATCAATATAGTCACAAAGTATAAGATATATTTATAACATTTATGTTGTATCCAAATATATTTTCTTGTATAAATTAAATAGATGAATTAATTACTATAAACTAGTTTATAATTTAATTGTATGAATATATTTATAAAATTGTATAGTATAATTTTATATAATTTGTGTATATATAGTTATAGTTCTATGAATCAATAACTAATCCAGTAGAAAACTTTAGACATTTAAGCAGAAATATAGAAAACATTTAACACATAATTAAGGCTGAGTTGAAAAAATATCTGCTCTCATGGCAAGTATACAGAGATAGGTAGCCCTTCTGCCTGAATTACTGGATTAAGAGTTGAAAGTAGGGCTGGGGATATAGCCTAGTGGCAAGAGTGCCTGCCTCGGATACACGAGGCCCTAGGTTCGATTCCCCAGCACCACATATACAGAAAACGGCCAGAAGCGGCGCTGTGGCTCAAGTGGCAGAGTGCTAGCCTTGAGCGGGAAGAAGCCAGGGACAGTGCTCAGGCCCTGAGTCCAAGCCTCAGGACTGGCCAAAAAAAAAAAAAAAAAAAAAAAAAAAAAAAAAAGAGTTGAAAGTACATAGGCCTGAGTTCTAGTTTTACCTGGGTTTCACCACTAACTACTGTAACCTTGGACAAGTCTCTGCTCCTTTCTGAATCTTAGTTGTTTTTTCTCTACAGAAGGATTTTCAAATGCTCTCCATCTTTTTTTTCATAGTTTAAAATTGAAATATGGGAGTGTGGCTTCAGTAACAGAACATCAACATTAATTGAAAGCCAACTGAGAGTGCAAGGCCCCAAGTTCAAGCCCTAGCAGCACAGAAAAGCAAAAGGCCTGGGGGGGGGGGGGGGGGTAGGATGTAGGATATTTGTAGGCAGGGATTTTCTATATACCCCAGGCTGACTTTAAATTCATCCCTTCTGTTTCAGCCTACTCAGTACTGGAATTACAGTTGTGACATCACACCTGACTAAATTCTAGATTTTTACCTCTCCCAGCATTCTACTACAGTTGGTTTTAGCATCCACGGATGCTAAACTTTCTGCATACTTGGATTTGGGGGATTCTTGGGTGGAGAAAGCAGTATTATGAAATCCTTCTAATTTTGTAGATTGGCTAAAAAATATACATAGGACTTTCTCCCAATCCTCATAGAAATTATTCTCCAATTTCATACTTGAGAATAGCTGGTAGCAATTTAAACATTGCTGTGAGTGGCTCATTTACACTTGTTAGCCAGTCCTGGGACTTGAACTCAGGGCCTGGACACTGTCCCTGAGCTTCTTTTGTGCAAGGCTAACACTCTACCACTTGAGCCACCGCGCCACTTCCAGCCTTTTCTGTTTATGTGGTGTGAGGAATCGAACCCAGGGCTTAATGCATGCTAGGCAAGCACTCTACCACTAAGCCACATTCCCAGCCCTTCATTTACACTTCATAGCAATTTATTCTCTTCATTGGCCAACTTGCCCTAGAACGTAATTTGGCTATGGTTCTTTTAAATCTGTATCAGTTTGGCTTCTTAACCCTACCTAGAACATATTCCTTTCCTTACTCTTTACAGAATTCATCTGTAAGATTCAGATTCATTTGTCAAAAATCCTGTTTCCCCAAGGGTCTTCCCCATGAGTCTTACAGGAGTCGAAGGGGGGAGGGGTGGGAATAGAGAGGGTATCAGTGAATGTGCTACAGCGGTATAGTCTTTTGTAGTTAGCTAAGAAATCTGCCAGGCTTTTCTGAAATCACAATATTTTGTACATCCTTCTATTTGAAGAAAAGACTGAATACATCAATGACTACCTTAAGTCAGGTCTTATGATAATTGTTTGAACATTTACCTGAGCTCTGGCCTCCAGATGTAGCCAGAGTTGAGAAATCTCTCCATCCTTTTGTAAAGGTTCAAAAGGAGCTCATTGCAGCCGGTTGCCAGAGGCTCATAACTGCAATCCTAGCTACTCAGGAGGCTGATGTCTGAGGATAAGGTTTGAAGCCACCCAGAAAGAAAAATCCAAGAGACTCTTATCCAAATAACCTGAAAAAAGCTGGAAATGGAGGTGTGGCACAAGGGGCAGAGTGAACTTTGGTAAGTCTATCACTACCTGTCTTTGCAACTCCCTCAAGTCTCATGGATGAATCGCCTGCTTATATGCTCCTATCCCCATAACATCCTGTTTCTTTTCTTTTTTTGAACTTTCTCCCAACCACAACAACTTGACTAAAATAATTTCCTTAATTTCCATATGCATTTTGTCCTTTCAATAAACTTGAGTTTGTTTTCATTAGTTTACAGAAGAGAAAGTTGAGGCTTAGCTGCATGGCCTAAGATGGCACCATTAAGAAAGGAGGGGAGCTGGGTGCCAGTGGGTCAAACCTGGAATCCTAGCTACTCAGGAGGCTGAGATCTGAGGATCATGTTTCAAAGTCAGCCTGGAAAGAAAAATCCCTGTGAGACTCTTATCCCCAATTAACCACTTAAAAACTAGAAGTAGCACTGTGGCTCAAGTGGTAGAGTGCTAGCCTTGAGCAAAAAGAGGCTCAGGAACAGTGCCCAGGCCCTGAATTCAAGTCCTACAACTGACAAAATAAAAAAAGAAAGAAAGGCGGGAAAGTTGAGCGTTAATGGCTCCAGCTTGTAATCCTAGCTACTCCTGAGTTAAAAGTATGAGGATCCTGGTTTGAAACCAGTCAGAACAGAAAATTCCATGAGACTCTTAACTCCAATTAACCAGGAAAATCCCAGAAGTAAAGGTGTTGCTCAGATGGAAGAGTACTGTCCTTTTAAAGGACAGCACCCAGTCCCTGAGTTGAAGTCCCAGTATAGCCACCAAAAAGAAAAAGAAAGAAACCAGAGAAATTGATTTCCTCACAGGTCTGTATACTCTGAAGCCCAACGCTGTAGATAACACTCAGATAAGAGCAGGCACTCTTCCACTTGAGCCACGGGGCCACTTCCAGCTTGCTTCCTCTCCTCCCCTCACTTCTCCCTTCTCCTTTCCTCTCCCCTTCTCCACTTCCCTTCCCCTCCACTTCCCCTCCCCTCTGTCACCTACCTTCCCCTCTTTTCTCCACTTCCCTCCCCTCCCCCTCTCTTCTCACTTTCCTCTTCTCCCCCCCAACTCTTCTCCCCTCTCCTTCTACTCCCCCCCAACTCTTCTCCCCTCTCCTTCTACTCCCCTTTCTTACCCTCCTTTCCTCTTCCTCTCCCTCCCTCTCTCTTCCTCTCTCTCCCTCTCTCTCTCTCCTCCCCTCTCCTCTCTCTGTCTCTGTCTCGCACTCTCTTTCCTTCCTTCCTTCTTTCTTTGCTAATTAATTGGGGACAGGAGTTTCATCAACTTTCTTGCCCAGGCTGGCAGATTTTCTTATCTCAGATCTCAGCCTCCTAAGTAACTAGGATTATGAGCCTAAACTACCAGCACCCAACTCCCATTGTTTTTTTCACAGGGCCTTTCCCAAGGCTAGCCTCAGATTTTGACCTTCCTGCCCACATCTTTATTGGGTGTGTTTCTGGGGCATGAACTCAGTGCAAGTGCCCTGTCATTGAGCTGTTTTTTGCTCAAGTAGCATTCTACCAACTGAGCCACAGCTCCACTTCTGGCTCTTTCATTGTTAACTGGAAATAAGAGTCTCACAAACTTTCCTGCTGGCTTCCAACTTCAGTCCTTAGATCTTGGTCTCTTTTGAGTAGCTAGAATTGCAGGTATGAGCCACCAGTGCCTGGCTTCTTCTCTCCTTTTTTTTTTTTTTTTTGGCCAGTCCTGGGCCTTGGACTCAGGGCCTGAGCACTGTCCCTGGCTTCTTCCCGCTCAAGGCTAGCACCCTGCCACTTGAGCCACAGCGCCGCTTCTGGCCGTTTTCTGTATATGTGGTGCTGGGGAATCGAACCTAGGGCCTCGTGTATCCGAGGCAGGCACTTTTGCCACTAGGCTATATCCCCAGCCCCTTCTCTCCTTTTTAATATGTGCCAGTACTGAGGCTTGAACTCAGGGCCTGATGTTGTACCTTAACTTTTTCACTCAAGCCACACCACTTCCAGCTTTTTACTGGTTAATTTGAGATAAGTGTCTCATGGACTTTTTTGACCAAAGTTGTCATTGAACCTCAATCCTCAGATCTCAGCCTCCTGCATAGGTAGGATTATAGGCTTGACCATTGGCAACATCTCTTAAGTAGCCAGGATTACAGCCATGTATCACCATGCCTGGCTAGGCCCTAGTAATCTTTCATGCTTACCTTCTCTTCTGGCTAATTCTTTAACTAATCTCATTGAACCTGAACGGTTGCTGAAGACTTCCTTTTCAAGAAAAAGAAGTCGGGCTTCATTTTTTGACAAACAGAAAAGTAAAAGAAAAAAATTGTGAAAGGCCCAAACACTTGGCTAAAGGAAAGAGGGTGGCTTATACAAAGGAATGAGCCTGCTGGGGACTTTGAGGCCTGATGGTGGGGGAGGGTAATCTGACTGCCTAAATCTCCAGCCTTCCAAATCCCTAAAATGGTAGAATTTCCCACAGAGTAAGGTATAACCCATTTAAGAATGGAAGGTCTTCAGTCACCAAAGTATCACATTTGTTTGATCCAGCAATATCTAAGAACCAGCTATAGGGAGAAGATTGCTAGCTAATAGATCTCAAGTTAACTGCCTGCTAGTGTTGTAGAACCCTCTATAGAGGACAACATAATATCCCCCCATTGAGATCCCCTCAGAGATAATTTTACCTAGTTCCTGGCCTAAACAGACTGAATCCTGGTGAAATGCCTTCTTAAATATTTATTTTACAGGTGCAGGAAATGTAGGTGTGGTTCAAGTGGTAGAAAAAGAGCCTTGAGCCAAAAAGTTAAGGAATTGGGAGAGTGTGAGGGAAGAGGTGACATTTTCCAAAAAGAAATGTACTCTTGTGGGTAGGGATGGGAGGGAAAAACTGGGAGAGATCAAGGGAAGGAGTGACATTTCCCCTCCCCCAAATGCATTCATTACCTGACTTATATAACTATAACTCCTCTGTACATCACCTTTACAATAACCATAAAAACATTTAAAAGCTAAGGTAAGGGATAATGCCCGGCCTCAGTACTGTCAAAAGTATTTTAGATGTTTACAATAATAAGTTGCTCTTGTCTATTCTCTTTTATGCTGCAGTATAGTAGCAACATTCTATTATCACCTCTCTACTGAAATGGAAAACAGCTTTATAATTTCAAAATTCCCACTCAATAGAATTTTATAGCCTTTGGAAAAAAGATAAGGGATAGCAGCCAGGCCGATTTCAAGCCCCAAGACTGGCAACACACACACACACACACACACACACACACACACACACACACACACACTCAGCCTTCTTATCTACCTGAATGAGGTCCTCTTCCAATCTTCAGATCATATCTGTTTCACTAAGTCACACACTACATGAAAAAGAGATTACCTTTTCTGGAAATCTATCAATATTTTTAAGGCTGTAGCTTTCACACATTAAAAAATGCCATACTCCTGCTGAGTACTGATGGGCTCAAGCTTGTAATCCTAAATACTCAAGAGGCTGAGATCTGAGGATAATGTTTCAAAGCCAGCTCAGGCAAGAAAGTCCATGATTATCCACCCAATTACTCATCTCCAAGTAACCATCAAAAGGCTGGAAATGGAGCTGTAACTCAAGAGGTGAAAGTGCCAGCCTTGAGCAAACGGAGCTCAGGGAGATTGCCCAGGCCATGAGTTCAAGCACTAGGACCGGCACAAGAAATCTATACTCTTTGTAAAACATACACTTTACTTCACAAATCATCTCACACATATATGTAATAGAAACAAGGATCACAAAACAATACCTGTATTAAATGCAATTGAACTCTAGAGCTAATAATAATGGTGGAATACTTGACTAAGCAAGTATGAGACTGTGTTCTGATCCCCAGCAGTGGAAAAAACTAATTCTTCGATGGAAATCATAAAGAGAGAATGAAATTTGCTAGCTTCTTTATTTCTCTTTTCTCAAAATCCCTGGTTTACTGTTTCCCCCTACCCTGGACCTTTTAAATCATAATCCTTGTTTAACTCTTGACCGTACATTGGAAGATCCACTTCAAAAAAAAGTTTTAGTTCTCAAATTCTGACCTTGCCAACCACTCTCTGAGACATTGCCAAAGGCCGGCAGAGGTAGTGTTCTCCTTTACCCACTAAGCAATAAACCCAACTTTGTCTTATTTTTTTAAATTAAATCTTATTGACAAGGTTATGTACAGTGGGGGTACAGTTACATAAAAAGGTAGTGAGTACATTTCTTGTCATATTTGTTACACCATCCCTCATTTTTCTTTCCATTCCCCAGGTTAGGTAAGCATATATACAATATCCAGTTTACCAAAATCATTTACAGTAACCACATGGGGCACGCCAAAGGAAATTCACCTAGTACATTAAACATAACGACAACGATAAAATCCTCCTGTTTCCCTCTCTTGGAGTTCACTCTGCTCAGCCTCATCTTATACAATCATATGCACATAGCTGTTGAGCTACTGTGATCCTCTGTTAGGTCTATTCTAGACCATTTTATGTTTGTTTGGCAATTTTTTGGTTTGAGATACACAATGCAAATTCGCTGACCCAAACGTGGAGATACCATCTGAAAAGAAGTTTGCCACCCTGCAGACCTGATCTCCACTGTTCTTCCCCCTCACCCCAACAATCACATATCAAGGAAACCATGAGCCTATGTTCTCAGTGTTCCAGGCTTGTCTCGCTCAACATTATTTGTTCAAGATCTAACATTTCCCTGTGAATACATTATTTTTTTTTACCATTTCTAATCGCTATGTAGTATTCCATTGTGTACAGGTAGCACATTTTTTGATCCATTCATCTGTAGCGGGGCATCTGGGTTGTTTCCATATTTTGGCTGTTGTGAATTGTGCAGTGATAAACACGAATGTGCAGATGTCTTTATGGTATCCTGGGACCTGTTGTTCAGGATAAATGCCTAGGAGTGGTATCGCTGGGTCATAGGGTATGTCTATGCTGAGTTTTTGAGGAACCTCCATATTGTTCTCCAAAGTGGTACTCGCACCAACAGTGGAGAAGGGTTCCTCTTTCCCGCATCCTCTCCAGCATTTGTTGTTGCCTGAGTTCAGACTATAGGCCATTCTAACTGCAGTGAGGTGGTATCTCATGGTTGTTTTTATTTGCATTTCCTTTACTTCCAGGGATATTGAGCATTTCCTCATATGTTTCTTTGCCATTTTTATTTCTTCTCCTGTGAAGTCTCTCTTAGGTCCTTTGCCCATTTAAAAATTGGTTTACTGGGTTTGGAGGGGGTTAGTTTCTTGAGTTCTCTGTAGATGACAGATATTAGGCCTTTGTCTGTTGCTGTGCTGGTGAAGATCCTTTCCCATATGGTTGGCTGTCTTTCTAGTTTAGTGGCTATGTCTTTAGCTGTGCAGAAACTTTTTGGTAGTAGTATCATTTGTAGAGTCTCTCCCCTATCTGTTGTGCCCTTGGGATTCTGTTCAGGAAGTTCCTGCCTGTTCCTATAAGTTCTAGTGTCTTTCCTACTCTGTCCTTCAGTAATTTCAGATCAGTTAGGGAGTGTGCCTGCCTACAAAGCTAGGAACAGCCTTGTCTGCAGGAATGCTGATATCATCCAAAGACCTTGTCTTCAATTCAGAGCAGCCAGCTCTAAACTCAACTACTGAAATGGGGATATAGTTGAAGTAGATTGTTTGCATGGATGAAAATGGGACAGTGAAACTTGTTGGAATTGTTTGGGGAAATGGGGAGTGGGGTAAGGAAGAGATATGATGGGGGTGGTGTTGGTTGGGAAACATTGTATGCACGGGTGGAAATGTCACAATGACAGCCCCCCTGTATTATATACCTAATGTATGCTAATTTAAAAACACTATTCTCATTTCTGAGGTGATTAATATGTTTGGTACATTGATTGTGGCCATTGTTTTGTGGACGTCCACATAGGTGAATGCTGATCAAATTTTACAAATTATTTATTTAGTTTACTTTTCTTTGCAGATCTGGAGATTCAACCCAGGGTCTCACGCATAGTAGGAAAGTGCTTTGCCACTTGAACTGTACCCCCAGCTCTTCTTTCTTTTTTTCCTTTGTTTTCTTTTCTATATCTTTTTATTTTTGAGACAGGGTCTCACAACATTAACCAAGCTGGCCTCAAAGTCTTTGGTTCAAGCAATCTTTCTGCCTAGCCTTCTTGAGACTACAGGTGCACTGGCTGAATTTTTTACATTAAGTAAAAATTAAACAAGGAAATGTTTTGTTTAGGATCATTTCCTTTACTCTGAAGTTTAGGAGCAACCACCGCTAACATCTGCAATGTTTTCTTTTGTTAGTGCTGGGAATGGAATCCAGTAAAGGCTAAGCAAGATAGCAGTAAGTAACCTGCTCAGCCTCTAACTTGACCTCAGAAAGGACAAATTGATCAAGACCATTGATACTGGGAAAAGAGCTACGAAGCAAGGCAGGGGAAATAGGGTTGAAATGAATGGGAGTCGACATCCCCTGACCACATAGAACTGTTAGAAAGGGAAGGAGGTTACTATAGCTATATTCCTTCCTAACACTACCACATCCCTTTAGGGTCCTTAAATTGCATAATTTTAACAGAACATGCCTGGTTCACAGACGTGAACCAAATACCATAGATATTCTGGAGTGACTGGTCTGTTATACAGAGCTGATTCTAAATAATGCAGTAGCACAAGTTGTACACTAGGTGGCAGGATAAGTAAGTTCTTTATCCCATCCCTCTTCCTCAAAACAGTGGTGGCTTCATGCACATGCTAGGCAAGCACTCTACCACCAAGCCACTTTTCCAGCCCTGGGCACTGTCCCTGAGCTTTTTTTGCTCAAGGCTAGCACTCTAGCACTTAAGCCACAACACCACTTCCAGCTTTTTCTGTTTATGTGGTACTGAGGAATCCAACCTAGGGCTTCATGCATGCTAGGCAAACACTCTACCACTAAGCCACATTCCAAGCCCTGATGGACATTTTTCTAGGATTCATTATCTTCATCTGGAAAATAAGAGGTTTGGATTTGATTATATCAATAGGCTACCTTTGTGAAATTTACAGTGCAATATGGTATCCCTTCAGGGAGCTAATTTTGGAAATATGGACTAAAGACATTGTTTGGGCTGGGCACTGGGGGCTCATGCTTGTAATCCTAGTTACCAAGGATGCTAAAATCCAAGGATGGCAGGTCAGAGCCATTCTTGACAGATAAATCCTAGAGACTCCAATTAATCATGGAAAAGCCAAAAATGTGAATGTCTCTCAAGTGGTAGATCACCAACCATAAGTGAAGAAGTTTAGTGAGAACTCAAAACAATGAGTTTAAGCCCTGGTACTGACACACACGTATTCATGCATGCACATACACACACATACTCACGCACACACACATCATTCTTTTGGATGTAAGAACTGGAAGGATTGACTTTTAGGGGATGAAATTATGATGCATACTACGGAGCTAAAATGGATTGAAAGACTGAAAATTTGACTTTTGTATATTCCATCTTCTATTCTCTGACATGAGCTTATCATGCTAGGAAGGCAGCAGAGCCAGATGAAGTACAAACAAAACAAAACTTCTTTCAGGAGCATTGCAACATTGTAAGAAAAGGACTGGACCCATCCAGTAAGTCTGGGACTGAGCCTGGCCTGACCTTGGCCTACTTACTACTGCTCGCTCTGCCGCACAGTCTTTAGGATTGGGTTTGGATTGGTTTTCATGGTACAGGAGACCAAACTCAGGGTCTCAAACTTGCTACATAAGCATTCTACAACTGAGCTACATCCCAAGCTCCAGAATCTTCAGTTTTTACATACCGGCTGACAATATCCACTATACCTCTCAATCACAGCATTAGTGGCATTTTCACCCAAGTAATTTGTGGCTGGAGTTGTTTGATGCATTATAAGATGTTTACAAACATCCCTGGTCTTTACTTATGGAGATATAAGAAAGATCCATGGGAGTAAAAAAAGAAACCTTACAGGAAAGTCAGTTATTTAACCTAATTATGCCAAGCTAGAAGCCCTGAGACAACTGTCACATCACTAATTCCACTGGTGAGCTTTAGACAAGTCTGGACCTTTCTCCACTAATTGTGGGAAAATGCACTAACTGTACTATCTCTTTTGTTCTCTCTTTTTGCAGTTTGGTGTCACAAACAGTTATCCTTGCCCTAGTTTTTTTTTTTTTTTTAGTTTTTATTATAAAACTGATGTACAGAGAGGTTACAGTTTCACATGTTAGGCATTGGATACATTTCTTGTACTGTTTGTTACCTTGTCCCTCATACCACCCCCCTCCCCCTGTCCCCCCCTGAGGTGTTCAGTTCACTTACACCAAACGGTTTTGCAAGTATTGCTTTTGTTGTTGTTTCTCATAATTTACCCTTTGTCTCTCAATTTTGGTATTCCCTTTGAATTTCCTAATTCTAATGCCAGTACACACTGTTTCCCATACACTCAGATAAGATTACAGAGATAGTGTAGATACAATCACACGAAGGTGATACACGAACATCATCAATAGTAGAAACTACAGATACACATGGGATGTTGAAAGTAGTTTCAACTCTGATATAACAATGATTTTCATAAAATGGAGTTCATTTCACTTAGCATCATCTTATGGGATCATAAGGGTATAGCTATTGGGCTGTTGTGATCCTCTGCTGTGACTTGCCTAAACCTGTGCTAATTAGTTCCAATAAGGGAGACCATAGAGTCCATGTTTCTTTGGGTCTGGCTCACTTCACTTAGTATAATTTTTTCCAAGTCCTTCCATTTCCTTACAAATGGGGCAATGTCATTCTTTCTGATAGAGGCATAAAATTCCATTGTGTATATGTACCACATTTTCCTGATCCATTCGTCTACTGAGGGGCATCTGTGTTGGTTCCAGATTCTTGCTATGACAAATTGCGCTGCAATGAACATTGTTGTGCTGGTGGCTTTACTTTGATTTTGTTTGTAGTTTTTTGGATAAATACCCAGAAGTGGGGTTGCTGGGTTATAGGGGAGTTCTACAGTTAGCCTTCTGAGGAATCTCCATACTGCTCGCCAGAGTGGCTGAACCAGTTTACATTCCCACCAACAATGAAGTAGGTTTCCCTTTTGGCCACATCCCGTCCAACAACTGTTATTGTTAGTTTTCTTGATATATGACATTCTTACTGGGGTGAGATGGAATCTCAGTGTTGTTTTGATTTGCATTTCCTTTATGGCCAGTGATGTAGAGCACATTTTCATATGTCTCTTGGCCATTCTCATTTCCTCATCAGAGAAGTCTCTTTGTAGGTCTTTAGCCCACTTGATGAGTGGGCTATTAGTTCTTTGCGGTTTTGTTTTGGAGGAAAGTAATTTTTTTAGTTCTGCATATATTTTAGATATGAGGCCTTTGTCCGTTGAATGGCCGGTAAAGATCTTCTCCCAGTCTGTGGGCTTTCTGTTTATCTTGCAAGCTATGTCCTTTGCCGTGCAGAAGCTCTGCAGTTTGATGCAGTCCCATTTGTCCAACCTTTCTTTGATTTGTAGCCTTTCTGGGTCTTTGTTCAGGAAGTTCCATCCTCCGCCAAGGAGCCCAAGTGTTTCTCCTACTTCTTCCTTTAGTGTTTTCAGGGTGTCTGTTTTGATTTCAAGGTCTTTAATCCATTTGGAACTGATTTTGGTGCAGGGTGATATATAAGGATCTAGTTTTAGTTTGTTGCATGTGTTGAGCCAGTTTTTCCAGCACAATTTGTTAAAGAGGCTATCTTTCTTCCAAACTATTGTCTTAGCCTCTTTATCAAAGATTAAGTAGGCGTAGTTCTGTGGGTTCATTCCCGGGTCTTCAATTCTGTTCCATTGGTCTTCAGACCTGTTCCGGCGCCAATACCAAGCTGTTTTTATTACTATAGCTTTATAATACAGCTTGAAGTTGGGTATTGTAATTCCTCCAGCACTGTTCTTTCTGCTTAGGATTGTTTTTGCTATTCTAGGTCTTTTATTGTTCCATATGAATTTCTGGATTACTTCCTCTATTTCATCAAAAAATGGTGTTGGGATATTAATGGGTATTGCATTGAATTTGTCGATAGCCTTTGGCAATATTGCCATTTTGATTATATTAATCCTCCCAATCCAGGAGCATGGGAGGTTTTTCCATTTCCTTAGTTCTGACTTAATTTCGTTTTTCAAGGTTATAAAGTTCTCCTCAAAGAGATCTTTCACTTCTTTGGTTAAGGTTATTCCTAGGTATTTTATGTTTTTGGAGGCTATTGCAAAGGGGGTTGCTTTCCTGATATCAGCCTCGGTCTTCGGGTCGTTAGCATACAGAAAGGCCATTGATTTTTGAAGGTTTATTTTATATCCTGCAACTTTGCCAAAGTTTTGGATCAGCTCTAGTAGCTTGGGGGTAGAGTCTATGGGATTCTTTATGTATAGGATCATGTCATCTGCGAAGAGAGAGACTTTAACTTCATCTTTACCTACTTGGATCCCCTTTATATTTTCTTCTTGCCTGATTGCTCTGGCTAGGAATTTTAGTACTATGTTGAAGAGCAGGGGAGACAGTGGACATCCCTGCCTTGTTCCTGATTTTAAAGGGAATGGCTTTGGTTTTTCACCATTTAGAGTTATGCTTGCTGTTGGTTTGTCATAAACTGCCTTGATTATATTCAGGAATGTTCCCTGGAATCCCAGTTTTTCCAGGGCTTTTAGCATAAACGGGTGCTGGATTTTATCAAATGCTTTTTCCGCATCCAGAGATAAAATCATGTGGTTCTTTACCTTGATCCGGTTGATGTGGTGGATTACATTAATTGACTTGCGTATACCTACTTTGCATCCCTGGGATGAATCCAGTTTGATCGTGGTGTATGATTTTTTTGATGACCTGTTGAAGTCGATTGGCCAGAATTTTGTTGAGAATTTTTGCATCGATGTTCATCAGGGAGATTGGTCTGTAGTCCTCTTTCCGTGATGAGTCTCTGCCTGGTTTTGGGATGAGGGTTATACTGGCATCATAAAATGAGTCTGGTAGTGAACTTTCTCTTTCAATTTCATTGAAGAGTTTGAGAAATATTGGAGTGAGTTCTGTTTTGAAGGCCTTGTAGAATTCTGCAGTGAATCCGTCTGGACCTGGGCTTTTCTTGGATTGGAGATCATGTATTGCCGTTTCTATTTCAATACTGGATATGGGTCTGTTTAGAAGGTTTAAATCTACATGGTTGAGTTTGGGGGTATCAATTTTTTCTAGGAAATCATCCATTTCTTCCAAGTTCTCGAATTTGTTGGCATAAAGGTTTGCAAAATAGTCCCTTATTATTTTCTGAATTTCGGTTATTTCTGTGGTGATGTTACCTATTTTATCTCTTATCTTGTTTATTTGAGTGTGCTGCCTTTGTTTTTTGGTCAGGTTTGCCAGGGGTCTGTCTATCTTGTTGATTTTTTCAAAGAACCAACTCTTTGTTTTGTTGATTCTTTCGATGGTTTTTTTCATCTCTAATTGATTTATTTCTGATTTGATTTTAATTATTTGCTTCTGTCTATTGACTTGGGGTTTGGCTTGTTCTCTCTCAAGGAAATTAAGGTGCTTCCTTAAATTATTGAGTTGCTGTTTCTCCAGTTTGTTGATGTATGCACTCAGAGATATAAATTTTCCTCTGAGTACTGCCTTTGCTGTGTCCCAAAGGAGCTGGTACTTTGTGTCCTCAACTTGGGTGAAGTCCATAAACATTTGAATTTCCGTTTTAATTTCTTCAATGACCCTCTGATGGTTCAGCAGTGTGTTGTTTAGTCTCCATGAATTGTAGCAATTGCTGTGGTGGCTGGTTGAGTTGAGCTCTAATTTTATTCCGTTTTGGTCTGAGAGAATGCAGGGAATGGTTTTGATACTTCTGAATTTGTACAGATTTTCTTTGTGCCCTAAGATGTGATCTATTTTTGAGAATGTTCCATGTGCTGTCGAAAAGAATGTGTATTCTGTCCTTGCTAGGTGGAATATTCTGTAGATGTCGATTAAGTCTAGTTGGTCTATGCAATTGTTTAGTTCTGTGGTTTCTTTGTTCAGTTTTTGGCGTGTTGATCTGTCCAGAGGTGATAGTGGAGTGTTAAAGTCCCCAACTATCAATGTGTTTGGGTCTATGAGTGATTTTAGAGCCAGTAGTGTTTGTTTGATGAAGTTGGGTGCTCCTGCATTTGGTGTGTAGATATTTAGAATGGTTATTTCTTCCTGTAGGAGAGATCCTTTTACTAGTATGTAGTAACCTTCTTTGTCTCTTCTTCCCTTTTTTAATTTGAAGTCAATTTTGTCTGATACTAGGATTGCAACTCCAGCCTGCTTATGGGGGCCATTTGCTTGATGGATTTATTTCCAGCCTTTCACTTTTAGAAGATGTTTACTTTTGCTGGATAAATGTGTCTCTTGGAGGCAGCAGAAAGATGGATCTTGATTTTTGATCCAACTTATGAGCCTATGTCGTTTGATTGGAGAATTAAGTCCATTAATGTTGACAGTTAGGATTGAGAGATGATCGTTTGTTCCTTTCATTATCACTATCTTGTTTAAAGCTGTGTCTTCCCATTTTTTGATCTCATGTTTACTAATTAGGGTTCATTTCTCTGTCTGTATTGGGATCTTGATTATTTTCCCTGTATAGTACATCTTTAAGGATTTTGTGTAAAGCTGGTTTGGTGGTGATATATTGTTTCAGTTTTTCCTTATCGTGGAAGACTTTTATTTGACCTTCAGCTATGAAGGAGAGTTTGGCTGGGTACAGAATTCTTGGTTGGTAGTTATTTTTATTTAGAGTTTGGTATACTTCATTCCAGGCTCTCCTTGCTTTCATGGTCTCTGCTGAGAAATCTGGGGTAATTCTGATTGCTTTTCCTTTATATGTGATTGTTTTCTTTGACCTAACAGCTTTGAGTATTTTTTCCTTGCACTCTGCTGAAGCTGTTTTGATCACAATGTGTCGGTGGGATGTCCTATTCTGGTCTGGTCGATTTGGGGATCTAAATGCTTCTTGTATCTGTATAGGCCTTTCCTTCTGGATATTTGGGAAGTTCTCAGCTAATATTCTGTTAAATAGGTTGCCTATCCCATTAACCTCTTTCTCCAAGTTTTCCTCAATACCTATTATCCTTAAATTGGGCTTCCTGATCGTGTCTTGAATCTCCTGTAGCGATCTGTTTTGTTGATTGGACTGGATTTGTATTGATTTTTTATCTTTCTCCATAGAATCTAAGGAATCTTCAGCTCCCGAAATTCGATCCTCTGCTTCAGTTAGTCGGGGCTGTAGGCTAGTTACTTGATTTTGAATCTCTTTTGCTTCTGACTGGTCTTTCCTGATAATTTCCATGTCATTTCTTAGGTCTTGTATGGACTTCTTTACTTCATTAACTTCATTACTTTGGTTTTGAGAGTTGTCTCTCAAGTCTTTAAGCTGGTTAGCTATCTTTTCATTTGACTCTTGAAGTTCATTTATCTTTCTATTTGTGGATGCCATGAAATTCTCCATTAATTTTTGCTTTGGCTCCTCACGCTCTAGAATAATTGACTGAAGAGATGCGAACTTTTCATTTATCATGTTTATCAGTAGACTTTGTAGAGCATTTTGAGGGTTCTCTTCTATGTCTTTGATTGGCTGCTCTGCTTCCTGCTTGTTTTGAGTGGGAGATAAGACTTCATTGTTTGCCATCCTTCTTGTGTTTCTTCTGCCCATTTGAATTGGGGATGCCAGTCTACCAGCACCTGTGAGCACCGTTTAAGACCCAACGCAGCCCTTACCAAGCACTGTTGTGTAAATCTTACAAGTTCACAATTATGTACAGATACCCTGTATACCTGTCTATAAAATTAGATTTGGTGTTCCTAAAGAATACAATCTCAATATAACAACTGATCCTGAGCCCTGTATTCAGTAGTTACTTATTTACTGTTACAACCCTATACGCAATTCTTGTTTTTGTATTAAGATCTTTTAGGACTGGCTTTCTCTATGAACCCCTTTGATTCACTCTTATTAAGCTGGGATACCCTCTATCCAATAACCAGGAGTCATTGGAGACTGGAGGTCCAGGCAATAAGTCAGGAGGGTAAGTTGGAGGGAGTAAAGAGAATAAAATGTATTGGGGAGGGGAGGTGATGATTTTGGTTTAGTTTCAGTGATGTGGAAGTGTCAAGAAGAGTAGAATCAGTAGAGAGAATAAGGTTGCAATGATAGATAATGGAGAGTTAGCAGAAAAGAGTGGAGGTGTTCTTCATAGAGAAGTAAGTTTTAAAGAAAGAGAACGCAGAGAGAAATAAAGTAAAAGTAGTGGAAGACAGACACACACAACAGAGAATAATTATTTTAAAAAGAAGATAAAATAAAAAGGAAAAAAATTTAAAAAATCAGCAAAGGAACAACCCAAACAAACAGAAAAGAAAAAAAAAACTTGATAAAACAAACTGGTAAAAATAGAAAACATGGGGTAAAAAAAAAAAGATGACGTTTCCGAATTGAAAAAAAAAATTTTTTTTTTTTGAAGTTTAAGAAATGTTGAAAAGATAAAGAAAACAAAATGGAGTCTTCTTTGTTTGGGTCATGTTTCCCCAGTCTCTGGTTTCCTTATGATGGTCTGCAGTCTATATTCCTGATTTTCTGGGTTTGGCAGAATTCAGCTTGCTCCTCTGTTTGCTGCAGGGCCGTGGCCTTTACAGACTGCCTTTGAATAGGCTGTGAACTCAGCAGGGAGGGGCGCCTCTGGCCTCTTTTACCCAGCTGAGAGGTGCTTGCCTGTGCAAGGCTTCTGCCTCCTGCACTGGGCGGCCTCTTTCGCGGAGGTGGCTTTGGAAAGCAGCTCCTTTTCGGGCTGGGAATTGGGCTTCCTCTGTGACGGGACTGTTTAACTGTCTCAGGAACCTCAGTCTGGTGTTTCCCTGCCGCTGGGAGCTGGTGGCTGTTTTCGCTTTAAATTTAGAAGTTCCGGAGGGCAGGGCGGGGCACCTCTGGCTAAGCAGAGGCCCAGGGCACACCTCCCACCTGGGCAGGGGGCGTTCTCCTGGGCAGAGTCGTCTCTCGCTGATTGGTCCCTCTTGCCATTTACAAAGATGGCTAATTTGACCTCGCTTTTCCCAGGCCCGCTTTAGTTCCAATCTGGTCTGACCCTATGCCAGTGGCAAAGATGGCACTTTGCTCTGGTGGTGGGGGCAGGGCTGCCTTGCCGGAGTTGCTCTGTGGTCGCGAGTGAGAATATCTTTCGTGGGTACTCACGCTTTCTCGGCGATTTCAGGTCGTCCGTTCTCAGGCGCCGGCGGGTCTCCACTGTGTGCTTTACCTCCGTGGAGTGTGGGTTGCTTTGATGGGCACTGTGCCGGTGCCGCCGACACCGGCGGGGTGGTAGGAAACCGCCCAGAGCTCGAATCTGTGTTTTCAGATGTGCAAAGTTGGTTTTTCCTTCCTGGCCAGAATCCTTGTACTGTTACAACTTAGGCTGGTTGTATTTCTAGTGGTAAAAGTTTCTAAGGGGTGAGAAATCTGCCGCCCTAGTTTTTTTTTGTTTTTTTTTAATAATTCCTTCCTTCTTTCCTTCATCCCTCCCTCCCTCCTTCCCTTTCTTCTTCCCTTGCCCTTTTCTTTCTTGTACCAGTACTGGTTCCTGAACTTAGGGCCTTACACTTGTGACTAGCTTTTTCACTCACAGCCGGTGCTCTACCACTCTCCACTGTCAGTTTTTTGTCGATTAATTGTAGGTAAGAGTCTTATATTTTTTCTTCGAGGGCTAGCTTTGAACGGATCTCAGCTCTCCTGTGTAGCTAGGATTACAGGGGTGAACCACTGGCTCCCTGCCTTGCTCTAGTTTGGTTATTAGTGCTTGGGGTGATTATAAATAGTGGAGCTTTTCTAAAGTTTGTGTTGTTATTTGTTTGCAGTTCTGTGGAGGCAGGTTCCTAGAGGTTCTTGAATGCTAGGAATCACTTTTACCATGGAACACACCATCTTGCTCTAGCTTTCACCAATTGAAAACAAACTAGCATCTCCTCCAAAGGCCTAGATGGAATCTGTGAGTTGCTCACTTCTTTCCCATGAGGAACTTTTGATCAAAGGCAAGAATGCATTAATACTGATGCTTTCCTGACAGGAACTGCTCACTCTCAATACAGCTTTACCTATTCGCCAAGTCCAAGGCTGCCAAAGAATAATTGTCTTAGATGTCCTTCCACTCCTCCTCCCTATCTTCCAGTCAGCCAGAAAAACTTCAGAAGAGGTACTGAAGTGGCATGCTCGCAGAAATTCACTTGGACGCTTAAATCTGCTAATGCAAACTCATGTAGATACATTGACTTTCAAAACTGTATGGAACTTTCAGAAAATCAGCTAGTTTAGTTGTGTGTGTGTGTGTGTGTGTGTGTGTGTGTGTGTGTTTGGTGCTGATACTAGGGCTTGAACTCAGGGCTTTGTACTCTCATTTGGCTTTTGTTTTTTACTCAAGGCTAGTGATCTACCAATTGAGCCACAACTCCACTTTTGGTTTTATGCAGATCAGAGAAAAGAGCCTCACAGACTTTGGTGCTTGGGTTGGCTTTGAAGATTGATTCTCACATCTCAGTCTCCTGAGGAGCTAGGATTACAAGCCTGAGTCATCAGTACCAGATGAAATCCGCTAGTTTAATTTAATACTCAGTTGAAAGACATGAAGATAGTAATGACCAAAAAGACCAAGGGCCTAGGCCTGTGTTTGGAACTCAAGCTTGCAAATCCTAAATTATCATTCAGAAGATATGTGTGTGTGTGGGGGGGGTTGGTATTGAGGCTTCAACTCAGGGTCTTGTGCTGTTACTAGGATTTTTCTTTCATGGCTGACACATGAGTCACCTCTCCAATCTCTAGCTTGTTTCCTTAATTGGAGACATTCTTTAAAGACTCTGCAGTACTAGCTGGCTTTAAACCTCAATCTTCAGCACTTTACCTCCTGAGTAGCTAGGATTACAGATTTGAGCCACTGGTGCCTGGTTTAGAAAACTTCTTAGTTTACATCATCCTAGTCTTGGTATAGGCAATGGCATTAGATGTATTAGGTAAAAATCTAACTGCTTTATACCTTGACCTGAAAAGCAGTTTTCTTGAAAATATCAGTGTTCACACTCAAGCACCCAAACCCTTGAAGCAGGTAAGGAGGAAACAAAATTTCCAGAGGGATTAGGGAGGTTGCAGGGGCCATCATTGCCTTTCAGTGCCAGGATAGGAGGGGTAACTATTTGCCTAGTTTGGCATAATTAAAGAATTGAGCCAGGTACCAATGGCTCATGTTTGTAATCTTAGCTACTGAGAAGACTAAGATCTGCGGATTAAGGCTTAAAGCCTTCCCAGGGATGAAAGTCCATGGGATTCTCATTTCTTATTTATTAACCACCAAGAAGCTGAAAGTGGAACTGTGGCTCAAGTGATATTGTGCCACTCTTAAGTGAAAAAGCTAAGGGACAGTGTGCAGATCCTGAGTTCAAGCCCAAGTACCAGCACAAAAGATAAAAGGAAAAAAAGGACTTTCCTCTACCTTGTTTCAGTACTTTTTTTTTTCTTTTTGCCAGTTCTGGGGCTTGATACCAGGCTCTGGGCACTGTCCCTCAGCTTCTTTTGCACAAGTCTAGCACTGTACCAATTGAGCCGCAGCTCCCTTTCTGGAATTTTTCTGTTTACGTGGTACTGAAGAATCAAACCCATGCATGCTAGGCAAGCACTCTACCATGAAGCCACATTCCCAGCCCTATTGTTTCATTTCTACAAATCTTTCTCACAGTACCTCCATAAGTCAGCAAGCTGCAGAATGTCTTATTTCATTGTTTCTTGGATATACGGGCTGTGATTTTAGGCACATGTATACAATATGTTGTCAGTGAGAAATTTGTGTAGTTTTCATAAAAGAATGAAGTAAAGAGAATGAACTTTGGAAATGCACAGATGAGAATTCCAGCCCCTGCTTGAACTAACTCCATAAACTTAAACACATTACTGAATCTTTATGAGCCTACATTTCTCTAACTACAAAATAAGGGCTTGTCAGAACTCCAGTGCATTTTGTGGGGATTATAGGAAATAACGTTGGAAAAGTATTTAGCACTGAGTGCCTGGCACGTGCACTAAATTTGTGCTCAGTGAATGGAGATTGTTCATATCATGGTATGTGTTACACTAAGAGCACTGAGACCTTGGGTATATTGCTGCTACCGATCTAGGAAACAGTATCCCCATAAATTCTGTCTTTGCTCCCCAACCCCACTGTCTTCTGTTCTCTAAAAACAATTCTCGGGGCTGGGAATATGGCCTAGTGGTAGAATACTTACCTCACATACATGAAGCCCTGGGTTCGATTCCTCAGCATCACATAAACAGAAAAAGGCACAAGCTCAAGTAGTAGAGTGCTAGCCTTGAGCATAAAAAGAAGCCAGGGATAGTGCTCAGGCCCTGAGTTCAAGCCCCAAGACTGGCAAAAAGAAAAAAAAATACCACCAACAATTCTCGAGTGTGTCGAGTGTGGCTAGGCTAAAGGGAAGCATAATAATAATAATAAAAATTCCCTTTGCCTCTGTACAACATCTTAATAATAACAAAATTACATATTTGAAAAATTCCCTTTGCTTCCTGCTAGCCGGGGTACTTTGCTGGTGTTGTGGGTATGTATTGTTATGCCAAGTCACGAAACGACCACCAAGAAGGCCACCGAGACTCAGACATTTCGAAATGCAAAAGCAAGGCAAGACTTAATTTAAGCGGGGCTGCGGCCCAGGCCTCGTCCTACCAACTGACACAGCGGAGGTTAGGAGCCAGCCCCAAGCTGCGATTACACAGAGCTTATAAAGGCCAAAAAACAAAGTTACAGCAATCAGGTGTTCAAGCAAGCAAGATTACGGGTACAAATCTGATTGGCTCAGGGTTCGAGGCAATCTAGGGGCAGTTGGAGTTAAGCATTCCCAGGCGGTTAGAGTTCTTGACCAGCTGGGCCCTAATAAGCTTGCCTTGGGTTTGCTCAGACAACAAAACGGGGGCCACCTGAAAATTGGGTTTACTTTTAACTTTTCATTCCCCCCTTCATTCTCCCCTTCTGATAGGGAACTCGAGAACCAATCGTGGTTCTCCTTGCTTATTAGTTTGATTCTGACTGAGAATCGGTAGGGATAGATTGGTATTGTGCTGGCAATACCATAAGTTGTCGGTGACACTTTACTCAGTTGGTAGCGGGTGTGGCTCAGGAGGAGGTCCAGTCTCATAAAGGGCCTTTAGCTTGAGCCAGATCTCTTGGTGGACTTGCTATAGGGCTCTGAGGGGGCGATAAAAGCTCATAACAAATGTGATTGCAAGTTAGGAATAACAGTTAGATGACATCACACAAGTCCCTTAGCCCTGCAGATACAGGTACAGATAAACATAGTTTTACACCAAAGCCCCAATTCTTACCCTATTTATATTATAGCCAATTTGATTACATACCAACTTTACTCATATGCTCTAATTTTAAGACCTACTGATACCATTTGTTACATACTCACTTTTTAGGGATTGTCTTTCTCACCTTTAACATGTCAAAACCTTTTAATCTAAAGGAAACATTATTGTTTTCTCTCTCTAAAGTCTTTCCTTATACAGTTTTATAATCTGTGTCTTATAAAATTTAACATATCTCCACTCACACCATCTTCTACTTCCTCACACCATCAGTGACTTACTGGAACATTCTGTGACAATTTACTTTTTAAATCCCTTTCTTATCCAGAGGAAACCATTTCTCTATCCCTTTCTCCAAGGCTTTCTATACTAACCTTCCTCTTTACATTTCCTGGGGCTTCTTTGCTGCTAGAGTTTTAAACTGTCTACATTTTCCGGTTTATCTCAACTACATCAAGGCAATTTACTGTGACCCCACCCACAGGCTGTTGCGGAAGACAAAGAGGGGGCGACGGTCAGTCCAATGGGACTGCTGCTCCTAAGAAGCCAGACCAAAGCCAACTATCATAAGACAACTATTCTATATCTATATTCTATATCTATATACTATATCTATATTCTATATCATGAGCCAACTATCCTAGAGTGGATTTCTCCAGTTTCCAGTTCCTCCAAGTGCCTAAGGTTGGCCAGTGGCATCTGCAAGATTCACCCTCAAGAGGGCTCCATGAAGATGCCCCCAGCAGTTTAAATCTCTGTCCAGTTACCTTGGTACCTGGCACACCTGATGACAGTTACCTCCCTCTCTTCTGAGGTCACACCCTAATCCATCTGGACACATTTT
The DNA here is from genome assembly GCF_023159225.1 of Perognathus longimembris pacificus. Lineage (NCBI taxonomy): Eukaryota > Metazoa > Chordata > Mammalia > Rodentia > Heteromyidae > Perognathus > Perognathus longimembris. The sequence continues at coordinate 66,473,161 of NC_063188.1, read as the reverse complement.
AATACTCTTGGACATACCTCCCATTCCAGGTATTGCCTGGAAGTGACTCTCCAGCCTGTCATACATGCTTTGAATTTAGCAGCAGGCCAGTCTGCTTGAAAATTTCTTACAATATCCAATTTTCTTAATAGAGCTAGTTAACTCCAGTCAACTCAAGAATGCCCCCCCCCAAATTTGTTGTAGCAGATCCAAAGCACTTTCCAGCAGAAATCAGAAATCAGCTGCATGTGATAAGAGTCCCATCTGAAGATATAGATTCTTCCAGATGACTGTTAGACTCTCCTTGATCCTCACTCAAATGCAATGGGCAGGGGCCATGGTGTCAGGCAGCAATGGCTCCCAGTGGTTCCAGTAGAATGTCACACCTTCTGGGTTACCTGCAACTTTCTCCATAGACTGGTTAGAGAAGCTTAACCTAAGTTAACCTAAAGCCTAACTTTATTCAAATTTCCTAGTATTTTCCTGATTCCTTCTTAAGCACACTAGCTTTTGCAGGCTGGCACATTACTGAAAGACAAGACAGCTTTAGGCAATCAATGGCCCTTGGGTCATTTTGCCAGGGCAATAAGTTTGAATCAGATATTAAGACTAGGATTTTTTAAAAGCCAACATAGAAGTCTTGGCCTGTAACCATTTCTCACAAGTGCAGTCTCTGTATACTGTTACCTCTGTTTTCCATGCCTCTAGTTTATCCTGCCTCATATTCCCAAAAACAACTCTGGTCCGTTGGTCCTAAAAGGGGAGGCTGATGGGTGAAGATCATCCATCTTCTATAACCTCTTCAGGCTGACTCAGTGACGTTGACCTTACCTAGCCAGGAACCTATAACCTTAGTCTACTTTACAAAGGGGCTGCAGGATCAGATGTCCATTAGGAGCTTTACTCCAAACTGGAAATTACATTGAACATTTTTTTATTTGTTTATTAATTGAACACAAATTTTTTGACAAGGTGTTGTGCAAAAAGGGTACAGTTACATAGTAGGGCAGTGTGTACATTTCTTGTGATATCTTACGTCCTGTTTTTCTATCCCTTCTCTAGGTCAGGTAGACATATATACAATATACAATGTATCAAGAACATATACAGTATTCACAGACTTGGTCTCTACTGTCTCTCCGTCTCCCTTTGTTAACAGTCATATATCAAGGAGTTCATGCCCCTTTGTTTTCTGTGTTCTAGGCTTGTCTTGCTCAACATTATTTGTTCGAGTTCTGACCATTTCCCTGCGAATAACGATATTTCACCATTCGTAATCGCTATGTAGTATTCCATTGTGTATAAGTACCATATTTTTTGGATCCATTCATATGTGGAGGGGCATCTGGGTTGTTTCCATATTTTGGCTATTGTGAATTGTGCCGCAATAAACATGGAAGTACAAATGTCTTTTTGATATCTTTGGGTTTGCTGTTTAGGATAGATGCCTAGGAGTGGTATGGCTGGGTCATAGGGTAGGTCTATATTGAGCTTTTTGAGAAGCCTCCATACTGTTCTCCAAAGTGGTTGTACTAATTTGCACTTCCACCAACAATGGAGAAGGGTTCCTCTTTCCCTGCACCCCCTCCAGCATTTGTTGTTGCCTGAGTTCAGAGTATAGGCCATTCTAACTGGGGTGAGCTGGTATCTCAGGGTTGTTTTTATTTGCATTTCCTTTACTAGCAGGGATGTTGAGCATTTCCTCATGTGTTTCTTTGCCATTTTTATATCTTCTCTTGTGAAGTCTTTCTTTAGCTCCTTTGCCCATTTCCTAATAGGTTTATTGGACTTGGAGGGGCTTAGTTTTTTGAGTTCTGTGTAGATGACCGATATCAGGCCTTTGTCTGTTGCTGTGCTGGTGAAGATCCTTTCCCATATGGTTGGCTGTCTTTCTATTTTGTCAGTTGGGGTGCTAGGGCTTGAACTCAGGGCCTGGGCCCTCCCTGAGCTTATTTTGCTCAAAGCCAGCACTTTACTACATGAGCAGCCGCACCACTTATAGCCTTTTGCGTTTATGTGGTACTGAGGAATCAAACCCAGGGCTTCATGGATGCTAGGGAAGTACTCTACCACTAGGCCACATTCCCAGCACCAACAATGAGTTTTAATGTTAATGTCTTTCTGATTCTCAAGTGAAGTGAAATGAACTTGCAGAGAACAGCATGTTACAGATGGACAGGCTTTATTTTCCTTTTAAGCCATCGTTATGCTAAAGGTTAGGGCTTGTTGGTACTAGAGTGCCTAGAATGTAAAATGCAAAAATAGAACATATTTAGCAGATACAGCATAATTTGATACTTACATTCAACATGTAATAGATCTTTATTCTTTTGTGTCAGTACTGGGGATTGAACTCAGGTCCTTGCTCTTTTGCTTGTTTTTGTTTTGTTTTGTTTGTTTTGCTCAAGGCTGGCACTCTACCACTTGAGCAATAGCTCTGCTTCCAGCTTTTGGCTGGTTAATTGGAGATGAGTCTCAGGAATTTGTCTGTCTGGGCTGGCTTTGAACTAAGATCTTCCAATTTCAGCCTCCAGAGTAGCTAAGATTACAGGCATCCACTTTTGCTTACCTATAATTTATCTTAACTGTATCAGTTTATACATTCTCTTTGTGTTTGGGGGAAGTTGATCCTCCCTTACCTGGTGTATTATAAATAAATATATGCTCCCTCTTTGTTGTTTGTATTTTGATTATAGATATACAGATAGATGATAAATAGATAGACAGAAAGATAGAAAGAAATGTTTTTGTGTGGAAGTTTTAAACTAACATGTTATGGACCAGAAAAAATCACTAACAAACCAATTTTCCTTTGACGTTTTTGAAAAAATTATTTACTGTCAAAGTGATGTACAGAGGGGTTACAGTTTCATATATAAAGCAATGAGTACATTTATTATCCAACTTGTTACCTTGTCTGTCATTTTTCTCCCACCTTCCCCCCTCCCCATTTTTCTCCCCCTACCCATGAGTTGTACAGTTGGTTTACAGCATATAGTTTTGAACTGTTGCTGTTGCATTGATTCATCTTTTAATTTTTGTCTCTCCATTTTAATGTTCCCCTTCCCTTCCCTAATTCCAATAAACACATATACAATGCCCCGGGTACCGAAATCAGTAACAGTGAGACGTTTTACACAGATTATGCAAATTTTTCCAAATTTTCTTCTTCTACTTAAAGTTCTCTCTTGACTCTTTAGTCTTAAATTTGGAATTTTCTTTCTTTTGGCATAACTTTTCAAATTTAGCACCCTAAATATGTTTATTTTCTTCAGGTTTGAAAAAGCAACCATTTCCACAGAAGGACATTTCAGAGAGGATCAAAGTATCCTGAGGTCCCTGGGGATGCAGGAGACACTTTGGCTCCAGCTGTGTCAACATTTGTTTGAGGCATGTTTTATCTTTTGGAGTTGTTGTTTTTTCTGTTTTTTTGAAACAGTGTTTCTTTTTGTTTGGTGTTAGTACTGGGTTGAACTCAGTACTTGGGCACTGTCTCCTAGCTTTCTTGCCTGAGGCTGGCACTCTATCACTTGAGCCATACCTCCAGTTCCAGCTTTTTGGTGGCTAATTGAAGGTAAAGTTTCACAAACTTTCCTGCCAGAGATGTCTTCAAACCATAATTCTCCAATCTCAGTAGATAGGGTTAATTAAGCCACCAGCATCTGATTGAGACAGGATTTCATTATGCATCCCAGGCTGGCCTGGAACTCACTATGCAGCAGGTCAGGCTGTCCTCAAACTCATGATTCTCCTTCCTTAGTGCTTGAGTCTATTTATTGCCACCACAGCTGGCATAATGTCATGCTTTAGTTTAATTACACAAGGTTTTCATTACCCTTTATGTTATATGCATATATCATTTAGTATTGTCACCAGTGACCTTTAATATTAGCATTAGTAACTGATAATACTGAAGGAAAGAGGCCTTTCTGCCTGGCCATTGAGTACTGAGCTTTTTTTTTTTTTTTCCCCAGTCCTGGGGCTTGAACTCCGGGCCTGGGGATTGTCCCTGAGCTTCTTTTGCGAAGGCTAGCACTCTATCATTTGAGCCACAGCAGCATTTTTGGCTTCTTCTGTTTATGTTGTACCAAGGAATCAAACCCAGGGCTTCTTACATGCTAGGAAAGCACTCTACCACTAAACCACATTCCCAGCCCAAGTACTTAGTTCTTGATGTTGTCACAGAAAAGAATTTGAGACATTATCAAAGTGATGACCAAGAAAGTTTATTATTAAAGCCAAATGAAGGAAAGAAAGATAGTAATCAGCCCTGACATGGGTACATCTGATAACAGGTGTAATGAGTAAGCTGTAACATTATGAGTAAAAGGAGGTTGTGGTTTGGCTCAAAATTTCTTAGGAAAAATGTTTCCTTTTGATCTGACACCTGGTATATTAATCATTCTTGCTACATGCTTATCATTTGGGCTCAGAAACTTCAAGACTGGCCTGCTCATTAAACTTTAGTCATAGATGTCTGGGCATTCTTTAAAAGAAAGGATTTTTTTTTTACCATGTTCTCCCTTCAAGAAAGGTATCTGGGGGCTGGGAATATGGCCTAGTGGTTAAAGTGCTAGCTAGCCTCATATACATCAAGACCAAGGTTCGATTCCCCAGCCCCACATATGTAGAAAAAAGCCAGAAGTGGTGCTGTGGCTCAAGAGGTAGAGTGCTAGCCTTGAGTAAAAAGAAGCCAGGGACAGTGCTCAGGCCCTGAGTCCACACCCCAGGACTGGCAACAGAAACAAAACAAATAAACAGGTATCTGTCCTTAAGACAAGTACAACTTTTCAAACATAGTTTGTGCTAAGTGGAATTGTTTTCCCATGTTTTTTTTAAGGATAAGTATCTTTACTATGTCCTTGCTTATTTTCCAGAGCACTAATTATCTTGAGCAAGCAAGCAAGGTCAGACAGATGGAGAGAGTTGCTCTTTTTCCTTTGTTCCTTCCTTTCATTCTCTTCCTTTCCTTCGTTCTTTATTTTTTCTTTCTTCCCCTCATTTTTTAAACTTATTTTTCTCTTTCCTTCCTTCCTTCTTTTTTTTTCTTTTTTACTAATACTGCAGATTGAGGGGGAGGGTAATAGTTAGGGAAAACAATGCTTCTGTATTTCTAATAGAGTGGCTTATTAATGTCTCTAAATTCCTGGCCGCTGTTTCCCATGCCTCATTTCGCCTGATCTACCCTGCCTCACTATAAAATAGAAGTTTATGGCTGGATACCCATAGCTCATGCCTATAATCCTCACTACTCAAGAGGCTGATATCTGAAGATCATAGTTCAAAGCCAGCCCAGGCAGATAAACCCAAGAAATTCTTATCTCTAATTAATTACCAAAAAGCAAGTAGAGGTGTGGGTCAAGTGGTAGAGCATTAGCCTTAAGTGGAAAAAGCTAAAGGTCATCACCGAAGCCCTGAGTTCAAGACCCAGTATCAACACATGCTTGCATGCATACACACACACACACACACACACACACACACACACACACACACACAAATTAAGTTTAAAAATATACTGATTTATGGCTGGTGTGAATGGCTCAGCCCCTGTAAGCCTAGCTACTCAATGAGGCTGAGATCTGAGGACTGAAGTTCAAAGCCAGCTCAGGCAAGAAAGTCCATGAGACTCTTTTCTCCAGTTAACTAGCGAAAAGCTACACCTGGTGGTAGAGAGCCATCCTCAAGCAGAAAAGCCAAGTGAGAGCATGAAACCCTGAGCTTAAATCCCAGTACTGCCACAAAATAAATAAGTTAATAAATATAAGTTTTATATTATGTACACAATGAGTGAAGAAAATTGGCGATGCCATGTTCATCCCGTGACCTCATTGCCTTTCCAGCTTCTTCTGCACACATTGGGGCTGCTTTGTTCTCTGTGGGGTTTGCTGTTCACACTTTGCCATAGCAAAGCCCAAGGTAGGCAGCCAGGAGTGATTGGGGACAATGCTGCCTTTATTAATTTCCTGGGACTGCCACTACCAAGCGTCATAAACTAGAAGGCTTAAAACAACAGAAATTTTTCTTCTCACAACTCTAGAGACCAGAAGTCTAGAATAAGGGAATTGGTTCCTTCCTGGAGACTCAAAGAGAGAATCTGTTTGCCGTTCCTCTCCTAACTTCTGGTAATTGTTGGCACTACTTGGCATTCCAACAAGTTATTCCTGGTGGCAAAACTTCAGCCTCAGCAACTGTCTTCACATACTGCTCTTCTGGTGTGTCATATCTTTTAATTTTCTTAGGACACCAGATATATTGTATTAAGGAATTACCCTATTCCAGTACAAACACAGCTCTTATTTTTTTCTTTCTAGCAATACTGGGGTTTGAATTTATAGCCTTGCACTTGCTAGGCAAGTGCTTTAAGATTACAGGAGTGAGCAATTGTGCCTAGCCTAAATTTATCTTTTTTGGGGGTTCAGTCCTAGGGCTTGAAGTCAGGGCCTAATCACTGTCCCTGAGATAGTGCTCTACTACTTAAGCCACAGTTCCACTTCCAGCTTTGTGCTGATTAATTGGAGATGAGAGTCTCTAGGACTATCCTTCCTAAGGTGGCTTTAAGCCATTGTACTCAGATCTTAGCTTCCTAAGTAGCTAGGATTACAGGCATAAGCCACTGGTACTCAGTCTTAAATTTATCTTAATCTAATTATTTAGCTTAGTCATCAGCAATAACCCTATTTCCACACATCATTACATTCTAAGACTATGGGAAGGAATTGATTTAGGGGTGAGGTAGATCACCCAACAGACTACAGTACCATTTTGAGAAAGAATTCATTAAAAAACAGTTTGGCTGTGAATATGGCTTAGCAGTAGAGTGCTCACTTTGCATGCATGAAGCCTGGGTTCAATACCTCAGCATCACATAAACAGAAAAAGCCAGAAGTGGCACTCTGGCTCAAGTAGTAGAATGCTAGCCTTGAGCAAAAAGAAGCCAGGGACAGTGCTCAGGGCCTGAGTCTAAGCCCAGGGACTGGCAAAAACAAAACAAAAAAACCCCAAACAAACAAAAAGCAGTATGACCTTGGGTTATGACTGCCATATCTGTCTATTTATTACATTTCCTATTTTAAAACATAAATACCTTAAAAATTATTTAAGTTTAATTTTTTCTCTGATAGTAGGGCTTCAATTCAGGGCCTTGAACTTTTGCTCAGATTTTTCTGCTCATGGTTGACACAGCTCTGGTCCCAATATATTTTTAACTGTTTAATTTGAAATAGAACCTCATGGATATGTCTACTTGTGCTGCTTGTTTGTTTTATTTTGTTTTTCACCAGTCCTAGGGCTTGGACTCAGGGCCTGAGCACTGTCCCTGGCTTCTTTTTGCTCAATGCTAGCACTCTGCCACTTGAGCCACAGTGCGACTTGGGCTTTTTCTGTGTATATGGTACTGAGGAATCAAACCTAGGGCTTCGTGCATACAAGGCAAGCACTCTACCGCTAAGCCATATTCCTAGCCCATGCTTTGGTTGCTTGTGATCCCCACGTCTCAGTCTTTTGTGTGTGTGTGTGTGTGTGTGTGTGTGTGTGTGCGTGCGCACGAGTACGCACGCGCACGCCATTCCTGGGGCTTGAACTCAGCCTGGGTGCTGTCTCTAAACTTTTTTTCCCTCAAGGTTGGTACTGTATCACTTGAGCCACAGTGCTACTTCCAGCTTTTGTGGAATTTCCTGCCCCAGCTGTCTTTAAACCGTGATCCTTAGTTCTCAGTCTCCTGAGCAGCTAGGATTACAGACATGACCCACTGGCACGGGGCCCTATTTATGGAAATTTGTAAAGTATATAAAGATAGAGAAGTTAACGTAAAAGAATCATATGGGTATATCATCCAACTTCAATAATTACTGACAATAGATTTCATTCCCATCTTTGTAATGGTTTTAATCAGACATCAGTTCAATGACAAACAGTATGTATTTCTAAAAAGCAAGGACTCCGGGCTCTTCAAAATCAAGCCTTTTCATTCTTAGCCCCTATTTCCTGTCTCTGCGTACCTCTTTTTGTTGTTGTTATTGTTGTTGCACTGGGTATCAAACCAGCTACATTGGCACCTCTACCTCATGTTTTAGCTCATTATTCTGGAAACCACCATGTCCTTTCATAAATCTCTGACTGCTTTTCACATGACATTTCCTCCTCTGGGACTTTCCTTTTCCTCTTTGCCTGGAAAACTACTCAGCATTCCAAGATCCAATTCAAATTTCCCTTTGTCTCAGGGCTGATCTGCTTCCTTTCTTTTGAGTTCACTAGCATTCCTTGAATCCCTACACTACAGTACATATCTATGCATGTATATTCTATATTCTACATGTTAATTTACACATTGCCACATTCCCTAAATAATTCATGACAGTGATAGAGAGTACACTGTGATTATTTTCTCATATTATTCAATGTTTATACATTAGGGACTAGGTCATAGTCTCCACTGTGTTTTTTAAAACTTTTTATTAGCATACATTAGCTTTATAAGGAGGAGTGTGTGTGTGTGTGTGTGTGTGTGTGTGTCTGTGTCTGTGTGTGTGTCTGTGTGTGTGCCTGCACTGAGGCTTGAACTCAGAGCCACACCTCCACTTCTGGCTTGTTGCTGATTAGTAGGAGATGAATCTCAAATTTATCAGCCAGAACTGGCTTCAAACAGTGTATCTTCAAATCTCAGCCTTCTGATTAGTTAGGATTACAGGCATGTATCACTGGTGCCCAGCTTCCACTGTGTTCTTGATGCTGAGCACAGTGTCTGGGTCTCTTAGAATATTTGTTGAATGGGTGCATGAGAAAATGAACAAATGTTCTAAAGCCTGTATGTGTTCCTGGACCTGGTCTACGCTCACTGAAAAATGTTGCTGGCCCCAGGTGACTAAAGACAGAGCTGTGAAAAGCAGTGACTGCCAATTCTTAGATCTGCTGCATGGTTTCCCAGGTATTGATGGATAAGTTAGTAAAGAGGTTAACTCTATTGGAAGTCTATCCAACAGTCCCTATTCCAAGATTCTGCTGTGAATTTCTACCAGTGCTTCCTTCCCCAAGCTGAGAAGCCTGGGCAACAGAACTTAACTAGTAGGGATGAAAGTTGGTACAGAAGAAAACATGGGAGATTTGAACTCTTACAGAAGAGTTCAAATTGACTCTCATCTAAACCCTAAACTCTTCACAGATGTAGTTTTCTACTCTCTATAAGAACCTGTAGAGCTTTGGATGGGCACTAGTGGCTCATGCCTGTATTCCTGACTACTTAACAGGTTGATATTGGAAGGCTTGTGGTTTGAGGCCAGCATATAAGCAAAACTCCCTTTCAGCTGGGCATAGTGGTATGCACCTATCACCCAGCTTCATGGGAGGCAGATATTGGGAGGGATGTAATTCTAAGCCATTCCAGGCATAAAAAAGTTTGTGAGACTCCATGTCACTCACTCAAGACCCTGGGTGTAGTGGTATGTGCAGGCTGAAATAGGAGAATAATGGTTCAGAAACATGCCTAGGCAGGAACACAAGAACCTGTCTCAAAATAACCCATTTACTGGGCACCAGTGGCTAATGCCTGTAATATTAGCTCCTCAGGAAGCTGAATTCCAGGGGATCCGATTGACCAGTGTCAAATCTGAGAACCTTGTTCATCATTCTAGAAAAGAAGTCCCACCCCCTCTGCCAAAGTTTCAGCAAGAAATCCCCAGGCTGTTCTACTCCATAGGCCAGCTTCAGCTGGAGATCCAGTATACCAACTTTTTAATTATTTTTTTTCTGGTCCTGGTGCTTGAACTATGGGCCAGGGCTCTATCCCTGAGATTCTTTTGCTCAAAGTAAGACCTCTACCACTTGAGCCTCAGTGCCATTTCCAACTTTTTTTAGTTATTTATTGGAGGTAAGAGTCTCATGGACTTTCCTGCCTGGGTTGGATTTGAGCCACAATACTTAGATCTCAGCCTCTTGAGTAGGAGGATTACAGGAATGAGCCATATACCTATCTCTAAGTTGAACTTGCTTTCAAATAGTATTTTTCTCAATGTCTAGATTGTTGTGTGGCTCTAATTGTCTCTTGACTTATGCCTAGGGGATATTAGATTTTTTAGTACTTAGGGGGGAAAAACAGCTCTTGGGGAAATCCAGTTCTCCTCCTCTTAGCTTCATAAAGATAATAGACACAAAGCCTTTATTCCCTTTCTGGTTAGGGAGGACAAGATCTGGGTTGGGTTGGTGCAGATGCATGTCTCATCTGATTGTTGAAGTTCCTGGCGTGTGGTTCTGGTGGTCATTTAGCCTCTAAAATTGGGATGATATAAGGGTAGATGATGGAAGGGGCATTGAGGGTATATATACTACTGCTCTGGGGAAGATTTTGAGTAGCTGTAAGAAGGCAAGCTGCTAGGCCTTTTGTAGGCCAAAGCCATCAGGGAATTGTTGGGGATTCAGCTTGGACTTAAGGGGGGAAGGGCAACTAGGGCTCCCTTAGAGACCCTGCCCTTCCCCCAGCCCTGGGGCTGTGTGGAAGGTAGTCCCTCCCACCTTCCGGCTTCAACCGGAAGAGAAGCAAAGCAGCCCCCACCCCTGGGGGCGAGCACGTGTCTAATGGCGGGTCCCAGAACCCAGTCCTTGGGGGGCTGTGGTCTCCGCCCATAGAGGAAGTCCCGTGATATCACCTAAGGGACAGTGCTTGTAGTCAACCAGTAGCCCCTCTCCTGTGCCCACCTTTGGGGATATAAATTGTTGGCTTCTCCCTTTATTAAACCAGAATGCCCATGAGGCTTTCTCTGAGACACCCACAGGCCCTGTGTCTTCCTTGGGATGGGAACTAGGCAGGGGTCTCACGACCACATGCGAACTGAGGCTGCTTTGGGTCCCTGCTTCCGTGAATAATCCCTACTGGCCAGGGGACACAAGAGAGCAAGAAAGGACCTCACACGGAAGAGGCAGACAAGACCAGGACCCTCCCCCCCCCCGACCACGTGGATGGGGGGTAGAGTGAAGCCCGGCAAGAATGACTTTTTAAAATTCTCTAGTATCTAATTTATTGCTATAAGAATTTTTACAGAGTTACCTACGTAAGTCATACTTGACAAACCAAATGATGATGCTAGAAGAGGCCTCCATGGCTTTAACAACATTTTCTATACACTGGAGGTACACTGGATCCAAATATAGGGTAGGATGAACTGTGGAGGAAGAGAAAAAGGCTCGTGCATCTTTACCTCAAATCCCTCCTAGCGAACAGCTGTTGTAGGACAAAAGCAGCCACAGGCAATACGTCAGTAAATTGACATGGGCTGTGTGCCAAAAGAACTTTAGTTCCAAATGCAGATGACTAGCTACCCTTGGCCCCCCCACCAGTAATTTGTCGATTTCTGTTCTAACATTGAGTCCTATGAATTATGGACATATGTGTTCACAGTTAGTTCCTCTACCACACCAAGAACAGGACAGTGATTTCTTCATCATTTCTTTAACCTAAGAGGCAAGCCAGCCGGGAGACCAGAATTTTCTAATTCAACATTTATTAAATACAGACTGTGTTCAGCTCCCCATCTACACATTATGTTCAAAGAGTCTATAAATGCCAAATACTGGCACATGGTAAAAATTTGTTGAACTTAAATATGTATGAATAATTGTTGAAGCTGGGTGATGAGTTTTATTTTATTATTTTATTTATTTATTTATTATTATTTTATTTATTTTATTATTTGGAAACTTCTGTATAGATACGTTCAAAAAGAGCCAGACGCTGGTGGCTTACACCTGTAACACTACGACTCAGGATGCTGAGATCTGAGGGTCATGGTTTGAAGTCATCCCAGGAAGAAAATTGCTGGTGAGACTCTTATCTCCAATTAACCACTCAAAAACTGGAAGTAGAGCTGGGCCTCAAAGTGGTAGAGCACTAGCCTGGAGTAAAAGAGCTCATGAACAGCACCCAAACCTTGAGTTCAAGCTCCACGTGCAACAAAAAAAAGTGTCCAAAAAAAGGAAAAAGATCAAGTTAGCAGAAAGCTAGGGATACTTAGGAGTACTTCCAAAGCAATATATAGCATTAATAAAGGCAACCCAATATAGTGGGTACATGGGAAGGTAGTATTAAATTGTTTAAGTGAGCACCGAGGGTGAGAGTATGTGGAAGGCAGTGTGGTAGTGTGCCTTTGTTCCTGTTTATCAGTGTGTGTGTATGGGGGGGGGTAGAGGATATGGTTGTATAGACCAAAGGAGGTAAAAATATGACAGAGTGAACATGTTTATAGCTAAAGAGGATGAATATGAATGTGTCTGTGGCTAGATGTGCAAATTTAACTGGTTTTATACATATGTAGTATATGAAAGTTTGTATGTTGAGGAGTCTGTAACTGTGGATATTTTGTGTCATGCTCACACACTTGGGGAGGTACGTGTGTGATCATTGAACGTGAGTATGGAGTAGTATGAATATATTATTATATACTATATCACTAGCATATTAATATGTATTACTGACTCTGTGCTTGTAGGCCAAGGGAGTGTTGATGAGTCATTTAGAGGTGTAAGTGCAAGTGGACATTCCTCTGAACTGGGGAACAGAATGAATGCTATGAAAATGGGCTGACACAGCTGGGTTGGAGCTGAGGCACAGGAGGTTCCTGAATACACAGGCCTCACCCTCCTCATGAGGAGGCTGTGTCTGTATGAGAGCTGTCACCATGTTTAGACATTTGGTGAGTTGTCTAGATAACAACAGAAACATTCCCTTCTTCTGTGATTAGTTAAGTTTGCTGCAAGCTTGTTGCCCCTACTAAAAACTCCCCCTCATGGACTAGGATAAAGAGCTGTTATACATACAGATAAGATTATGATGAATCATAATTTTTAAAATGAGAAAATAATATGACTAGGGAAAGCACAGAAAGAAGAAAGATGTACTATATATTGTCAGACAGTGGTGGCTCATGTCTGGAATCCTAGCTACTCAGGAAACTGAGATATGAGGGTGGTGGTACAAAGCCAGCCCAGACAGAGACTGGGGACTGTGAGACTCTTACCTCCAATTAACCAGCAAAAGATCCAGCCAGAATGGAGGTGTTACTCAACTGGTAGAGCACCGTTCTTAGCACAAAAGCTGACTGAGAGCAAGAGGCCCTGAGTTAAAGCCTTCAACATATTTCTCCTATGCTCCTCTCTCCTCATAGTACCCACCACATCTATTATCAGCAAGCTCCATGTGACATCTAGAATCACTTGGATCTTTATTCCTTTTAATGGCCTGAGGCCTATTTCTCCTGTTGTGCCAAGTTGCAAGACCACCCCCAAGAAGACCACCGAGATTCAGACACTCCGAAATGCAAAAGCAAGGCAAGGGTTTATTTAACGAGCTGCCAACTCGGGCCTCGTCCTACCCACCGACACAGCGGAGGTTAGGAGGAAGCCCCGAGCTGTGATTACACAGGGCTTATAAAGGCAAAGAACAAGGTTACAACAATCAGCTGTGCAAGCAAGATTAGAACACAGGTACAAATCTGATTGGCTCAGGGTTCGATTCTAAAATGGGGTTCATGTGGTGGGGCCTGACTTCAAAGTCTGGCACCTCACTCCTAGAAGACAGGCCTAGATAGGGCTCACCTCTCCTCCTGGAGCTAGGCTTATTAAATGAATTGCTCAATTTTCATCCTAGTTGATTGAAACCTACCCAACTGCCTTGTCACTGCTCTGCTCCAGCACCCAAAGATCTTTTGTCCTGTTTTCTTTCTTCTATTCCCTTGCTACTTCCTCTGGTTAGGCCAGGGTCAGAGGCCCATTTTTCAACCTCCTCTCAAACAATAGAAGTACAGCTCCATACATACATGGGTAAAGTTCATTGTTGGGGGATTCAGGTTATTTATAGGAGCCAGATAAACTTCCTATCTTCCTCTGTCCTCCCTATTTCCATGGGCCGCAGATTACCTAGTTCACCTTCTTTTATAGTGCTAATTTCTTTTAGTTATCAAAACTGTATAAGTTATTTTGCCACATGGTCTGGGACAGGGTCTGGCCAGCTCTGCAAAGTATCTTGAAATACTTTATATAGATTGTGGAATGGTTAAGACTGGATAGGATTTTGGCCAGGAGCCTCTCTTAGACATCTATGGTCCATGCTAGAAATCCATGGAATGACATCGAGGACCTTGCTTTGCCTCAATGGTAACTAACATTTAGTCTTAGATTCAAGGATATCCTTGTATTGTTCATGTAAATGGAAAGCTTGTTCTGAAACATGGATGTCTTCTTCTCCAAGTCCAGCTAGTTTGCAGAGCTGCAGGCAGTCCTGTGTATCAGGCAGTACATAGGCCCAAGGCATCTCTTTCCACACCACCACCTTTTAGGTCACAACTTCCACAACTATTCTCATCCTGCTTTTGGGCTGATCTCATTTACCTCAGCTCATACTCTAAGAGTAAACGTACAGGGATAAAACACTAGCTTGAGAATTTAGAAAATTTAAGTTTGGCCAGGCATTGGTGGCTCACACCTGTAATCCTAACTACTCAAGAGCCTGAGATCTGAGGATCATAGTTTAAAGCCAGACAAATACAAGAACTAATCTCCAAGTAACCACCAAAAAGCCTGAAATGGAGCTGTGGCTCAAATACTAGAGCTGCATCCTTGAATGAAAAAGCTAAGCAAAAGTATCCAGGCCCCGAATTCAAGTCCCAGTGCTGGCACAAAAAAAACCCTGTTTTGAGTCTGGGAGTGTGGCTTAGTGGTAGAGTGCTTGCCTAGCATGCATGAAGCCTTGGGTTCGATTCCTCAGTACCACATAAACAGAAAAAGCAAGAAGTGGTGCTGTGGTTCAAGTAGTAGAGTGCTAACCTTGAGCAGAGAAAGGCTTAGGGACAGAGCCCAGGATCTTAGTTCAAACCTCAGGACTGGTAAGACAACAACAAAAGAACAATGAGTTTTACCATTCCCAATTCTGTTATTTTTATACAAATCACTTTACTACTCTGTCATCAGTTTCTTCCAGGTTAAAAAATAGATTTATTGTTAATTTTTCCTATCCACTTCCCATGGCAGTTAGAAAGGCATGATCATTGAAGGATTTGTGTAACCATGCCTATATGTAAAAATCTAGATGTGATGTAGGCCTGTTTTCCATGAACAGGGTACTTGGAGAGTGAATATGCAATGTTCACTGAACAATATAGAAATGAATGGCTCTGGTCTTGAGCTGACAGCTCAGTTGATTTTTGAAATATTCCACACAAGCCTGATCATAGTACATCACCCCTTTAGGGAAATCCTTAGTTTTAATCCTAAATCTCATCTCAGATTGTTCTTGAGTTCTTTGGGGATTTGGAGCCCCACTCTGGTTGCTCAAGAGCAACATCTGTGAACCTCTAGCTTAGAGGAAAATATGTAGCCAGGATCCTTAACCCTTTCCTCGCTCTAAAAAATATTTTGGAGGGCTGGGAATATGGCCTAGTGGCAAGAGTGCTTGCCTAGTATACATGAAGCCCTGGGTTTGAGTCCTCAGCACCACATACCTAGAAAACGGCCAGAAGTGGTGCTGTGGCTCAAGTGGCAGAGTGCTAGCCTTGAGCAGAAAGAAGCCAGGGATAGTGCTCAGGCCCTGAGTTCAAGCTCCAGGACTGGCAAAAAAAAAAAAAAACTAAACTAAAAAATATTTTAGGACACATTGTAAGTTTGTCCTAGGCTGATTTCAGGGTCCTGAATATAAAGAATGTGGGTCTCCTGTTTGATGGGAAGAACTAAACAGTGGTTGATCTGGATCGCAAGAATGAGACAAGAGGACAGAGTGTATATAGAATTTCACTTCTTTTTTTCAGGATCCAGAATGGGAGTGGCCTCCAAAAGCTACCTGCTTTAGCATTTTTCTGATGTGATTTAGAGGTGCCTTAAGGGACTTTTCGTCCCTAAGCTAGTACCCATTAGCCCATTGGCATTCTGAAAATCCCCTCTTGGGAAGTGTTTCTATCAGAAAATTCCTGGTAGTCATTCTCTCCCCTCATATCAGGGGTGTATAGCTGTATATGACTAACTAAAGTAACTCCCTTTTCAGTTTCTTCACTTCTTTGGCAGTGGTCATGGAGAGGAGAGAGGAGCCATGGACATGGTGGACCCAGAGATTCCACATTCAGCTACAAGAATCTATCTTAATACATACTTAAACAGGACCATAGTCATTACATTACACTAGATAGTCTCTTGGTGGAACTTTTCTTGTGTGTGCTGGTACTGGGGATTGAACACGGGGCTTTATGGTCCTGCTTACCTTTTTTCTCTCAAGGTTGGCACTCTACCATTTTAGCTATGCCTCTCCTTCCAGTATTTTGCTGATTAATTGGAGAGGCTCATGGATTTGTCTGCCTGGACTGGCTTCAAACCGGGATTCTCAGATCTCAGCCTCCTGAGAAGCTAGGATTACAGGTGTGAGCCACTGGCTTGGTAGAATGTTAAGAAGAGCTTCTCACATTTTGAGCCTGTCTTCACTTAGCACTCAAGCCCTGTCTAGTTGTAAAAGTGGCATCCTGCAGCAGCACTTTATGGGGGTAAGGGTTGTGCTCTGAGTGGGTCCCTGAATCCTGAGGATTCAGCATAACTACCTCCTTTTCCTTTGTCTTTTTTCTCTTAACATCTCTTGCCACTTTGCTATTACTCACCACTCTTCTTCCAACAGCCTGCCCCACCATTCTTCTGTTGTTTAGCTTCCTGCCTGTCACTCTCTGGCCACAAACATGTGAAATGAATACTCACAAATGCATCCAATTAAATATGTTGTACAAAAAGATGGCTCTTTAACTCCTGGGGGGAAACAAAACAAGGCAGAGAGGATGCAGATGTTGTAGAATATTGTTCCCAGGGTCTTCAGAACTCAGATGATGTCCCAGTGAGAATTCAAGGCCTTGCCAATCTCAGTTGAAAAAGACCTCATGCCTTACTATTCCATTCCCCTCTTATTTCTTGCTTCCTCTTTCCTTGCTTAATAGAAACCCATTTATGGGCTGGGGATATGGCCTAGTGGCAAGAGTGCTTGCCTCGTATACATGAGGCCCTGGGTTCGATTCCTCAGCACCACATATACAGAAAATGGCCAGAAGTGGCGCTGTGGCTCAAGTGGCAGAGTGCTAGCCTTGAGCAAAAAAGAAGCCAGGGACAGTGCTCAGGCCCTGAGTTCACGGCCTAGGACTAGCCAAAAAAAAAAAATTATCTTCCTTTTAAGGAATTCGTTAAGTAGTTGTACAAGGGAGGTGTCATTTAACAAAGCAGTTTATGAATACAATGTATCTTGATGTGTGTCACCCTCTTTAACAATCTCATCTCCCTTCATTCCACCCCTTTGCCTTCCTTTTCTTTAACATACATCAAGACCACCAGAAAGGTATCTGCCAAGAAGAAGAGAAATGCAATGAGAAGGGGAATGCTTTTTTCTGCATAGAAATGGTTTTCTTCTTCCCCCAATGTTTCCATAATTCAAGAGAGGGAATGGACATCGTTTCCATTCTTCCGCTTCTTTGCTTTCCCTAGAAGCAGATGGTTACTGTACAAACTGGTGAGTGGGTAGTGAATGTGTAGGCTAGATGAGATGATATCCTTCTTTCTTTGACAGTTGTGGGGCTTGAACTCAGGGTCTGGGCACTGTCCCTGAGCTTTTTTTCTCAAAGCTATGACTCTACCACTTGAGCCACAACACCACTTCCAGCTTTTTCTGTTATGTGGTATTGAGGAATGGAACCCAGGGCTTCATGCATGCTAGGGAAGCCTCTACCACTAGGCCATGTACCCAGTCCCTGGAGATCATTCTTGCAGAAGGCAATTAGTATAGGGGATTGTCCCTTTGTATTTCCATGGAGGGGAGGGAAGTAGGGAGAGGGGACAGTGGAAGGCAGGGGACATAGAGAGTACGAGGAAGCAAGAAAGAGAGGGAGAGCCAGAATGAGAGGGAGAGAGAGAATGAGAGAATGGCATCCACTCTTGCTTAGATTAGGTCCAGGCCTGGCAAAGGCAGAGGTGCTAGGCAGATAGCTGTGAGGGGCTGTGGTTGGGTTATGGGATAGACCCAAGAGTGCCTCTATCTTACCTCTGTCCTGAGCAACAGGTGAGGTGAGAACAGTAGAAAATCAAGGCAAACCCAGACTTAGTGTCTCCATGAATCAAAAATCCAGAGTGGAAAAGCAAAAACTTTATTTGGAAGAAATGTTTATTTGGTCACTTTCATGCCAAGAAGTTTTGCTGATTATTTTCCACTGAATCATGTTGACCAAAACTGACCAAATGATCTGCTTAGTTTCAATGTCATGTAGACAATTCTACTTGGGCCCCAGCTTCCCTGCTAATAGTAGTCGTATGTATGGTGACTCCTAGTTATATAACAACAACACTGACAGAACTATTTGTAGGACTAGCTTCTCTGGTTCTAGACAGTCCACATCTCCTGACCTTAATGTCAAAGTTCAAAATGGCTGCTCAAGCTAGAAGGATGCTAAATTCTGTGTGCATATCAGTCCTGAAACTTGAAATCAGGGCCTGGGTGCTGTCCTAGGGCTTTTGTGCTCAAGGTTAGCTCTCTACCACTTGAGCCGCAGTTCTACTTTCAGCCTTTTGGTGTTTGATTAGAGATAAGACTTTCACAGACTTTCCTGCCTGAAATGGCTTCAAAGTGCAAGCCTCAAATCTCAGCCTGCTAAATAGCTAGGACTACAGACGTGAGTGACCAGTGCCTGGGTCCTTTTTTTTCCACTTTAGTCTGGAATCCTGGCAAAGGATGAAGTGTTTATTTGAAATGTTGTAGTTGCTAACCTGGATGGTCTGCACAGAGTGGCTCAATTGGAACAGAACCCCAATGCTACCACCTCTTGCCAGTATTCAAAACTCCCAATTTCAAGATGAATAATGTATCCTTCAAATCTTCTGGGTTTCATGGAATTGACTAAACTTCATCTTTCCTTCTCATCTCAGCTCCACTCCATCTTTCCAACTCTTTACCAACTCTATACATTTCTCTAATAAAGACTTAGGTTTAACACTTCATGATTTGTTTCCTCTTCCTTATGCATAAGTGGTTAGCTCTGTCTGTCTCTCTCTGTCTCTCTGTCTCTCTGTCTGTGTGTGTGTGTGTGTATGTGTGTGTGTGTGTGTGTGTATGTCGGTACTAGGGCCCGAACTCAGGACCTAGGCACTGTCCCTTAGCTTTTTTTGCTCAAGGCTGATGCTCTGCCACTTGAACCAGGATGTTTGATGCAAAGCAAGTAAAAATGAAGAAGCTCCCAACTCGGAAAATAGTAAGTACCTCAAAGTCAAAAGCCACCTCTTTAGACATCCTGAATCCTGGGTTCCTGGCTCATCCCCCATACCCTAAATGCTGTGGGTTTTGGATAAAGCCTATCTTAGTGATTCTAAATCACTGCAGGTATTTAAATATACTATGCAGTCACTAGAAGTTGGCATATTGTATACTATTAATTGGAACTTGAGCATTGCAAGATTGTTTTGACTAGAATAGTCTGAGATCACTCCAGCACAGATATTATAAATGAATTAACCATATCTCTTGGACAGAGGATATAGCTCAGAGATAGAACACTTACTTAGTATATGCAAGACCCTGGGTTCTGCCACCTAACATCACAGAAGAAAGAAAACACGTAAAATAAATAAATATAAACAACAAAAAATCCCATCACCTTTGTGAAACTCAACTATTTTATCTGTACAAATGGAGAACACTCGTCATGTTCTGCCAACCTCACAGAACTCTGAGATGCTAATTAGATGTCTATCACCTGGTAATAATAGGTCATGGCTACATTGCCTCTGTGTTCTATTTGTGTGTTAGCTATTGAAAGGCAGTTGAGCCCTTCTATGGATATAGAGTATTAGCTGATGAGTATTAGAATCAGTGTAGCTCCAGCACCTGCATCCCTAACTACATCATGTGCTTGAGGAGAAGAAATGATTGGAAGAGGAACTGAGGTCTGAATCCTTGGTGTAGGGAAGGGTGGCTTACTTTATTTCTAGGAGATCCAATCCAACCAGAAAATTGGTTTTCAAGATCATTTCATTTAACCATCATTTGGCTGTATAAATTCGACCCTAGAACACAAAATATGCTTCATCTTTCTGCCTAAGCTGCTGTTCCCCCTGCTCCGTATTCTCCATTTTCCATCTCTATCATCCTTTCCTCCTCAAACCCAGTTTTCCAAGCACTCCTCCTTCCCCAGCTTGCCAACAACCAGCTCACTTAGGCCCTCATACTTTGGACAGATTCCTGGAACTCACAACCCAGATGGGAGAGGTACAAAGAAATATTCATTTACCCCCAGGACTCTTGCCTGATTTGTTGTTGGGTCTTTGCCTGATTTTCAGTCATCTGCCCCTGATTTCATTCCGGAACCTGGCTAAAGCCAGGCCTCATTTTTCCTGGCAGCCTCATTCACCTCCCACTTTTCTTCCATCCAGGCATCCAGACATAAGCCAGCTGAGGGTCAAAGATGACAGGCTTGTTGGAGGGGCCAAGCAGGTGGCCCTGGCCTACATTCAGCCCAAGGAAGCTTCTTGTTTTTTCCCCAGACTTCCAAGAATCTTCATTCCCAGATGAGGCATGCTGTCAGATCGTGGCAGATGACATGAAGTCTGTCCCCCTTTCCCTCTTCTGCCTGAGACCAAACATACAACAAGATTCCTGCAAGGAGCTGGACCAGGAAGGCTTGGGAGTCATCTAGAGTGCACTTCTCTGTGAAAAGAGGGAAAGACTTTCTGAACCTCCAAACTAGCTTGGTAAAACTATTGAAAGACTCTGAAGGTGTTTATGTCTCTAGTCCCAATCTCTGGGTCTTTGGCTCTGAATATTCCAGAGAAAAAAGACTGTACTGACATGTGAAGCCAGTTCTTAGCAGGTCAGATATGGTGAACAAATATTGAAAGAAGTAGCCAGCTTCTGAGCTAGCAGCCTTCTGGGCTGGTTCAAAAGAGACTTAAGAGATCCTCTCTTCTAAGTCCCTTTAGGGAGCTGATTCTTGGCTTATAACTTGTGGTGAAAAGCTTCTTGGTGAACGTATTCACTATATGTGTGCTGGTACTGGGGTTTGAACTCAGGGACTGGGCACTATGCCTTACCTTTTTCACTCAAGGCTGGTGCTCTACCATTTGAACCACAATTCCACTTCCACCTTCCTGGTGGTTAAATGGAGGTAAGAGTCTCATGCCAGCCTAGGCTGGCTTTGAAATGAGATCCTCAAATCTTAGCTTCCTGAGTAGCTATGATTACAGGTATGAACCACTGGCACTTGGTAGTCCTGTCTGCAAAATCTGGGGCTATGTTGAGATACTATGGATTGTTCCTGAAAGATGATGTCCTTATTCTCTCAGAAGTGAGGGGCACAAGGAGGTAAGAGAAAGGAAGAGCAGGGTGTGGCTGGGCACTCTACTTTCAAGGAACAAAACTATTAGTTGAAGCTAAGCCTTTTAGCCACTATGTGGCACCATTTACCCAGTTTTCTGAGCATAGCAAATGGAAGGTGGTTGTGTACAAAGCAAAAGAAATTTTAAAACCTAAAGCTGTCTCAGGGACTTGTTTCGAACTAGGTTACCAATGTAAAATGGGTGCTTGGACAAATCCTTTGCTCACAGTAACCCTTGGTCCCCTTCTTCTCCCCGCCCCCCCCTTTCTGTTAAATAAAATGATATGAGGATCACTGAAGTCCCTTCCAGCTTCATAATCCTACAAGTATGTGAATGCATGCCAAATAGTCATCCAAGTGATGTAATTTTGTGCCTTTAGCCTCACAGAGAGTGAGTATAGAAGAACAAGGTCCAGAGAAAGACTGAGCATGAAGAAGGAGAGGGCCAGGAAAGCAAGAGGGCTTTACAGAAATTACAGCAGAATTTCTCCTGAGCCTTCTGTGGTACCAAGGAAAGAATGAGGGAGAAATTAGGCATTGGTTGTTCACATCTGTAATCCTAACTACTCAGAAAGCTGAGATTTGAGGATCACAGTTCAAAGCCAGTACAGGCAGAAAAGTCTATGAGTCTCTTATCTCCAATTATCCAGCAAAGAGCTGAAAGTGAGGTGTGGCTGTAGTGGTAAAGCAATAATCTTGAATGAAAAAGCCCAGTGAGAGGCTCTGAGATTGAGCCCCAGCACACATACAGACACACACAGATAAGGGGGACATTCATTTGCTGAGTAAACAGCCCAGCTGTGAATGTGGTCCCCACACTTTGTGATAAACAAAAGCCTGTGGTGTTACGTGGGAATAAACCTCAAAGGCCTTTATCAACCAGTGAGAAAGATGATATAAAGTAATTAGCAGGCAAAGAAGAATGGAATTTGTGCTAAAAACAAAAAGAAATTCAAACTAGCTGAGCATCTGTGGCTCATGCCTAGCTCAAGAGACAGACATATGAGGATCTTAGTTCAAGCCAGCCTGAAAATGTGAGGCCCTGAAGAGACATATGAAAAAGTGCTCTACATCACTGGCCATAAAAGAAATGCAAATCAAAACAACATTGAGATTCCATCTCACCCCAGTAAGAATGTCATATATCAAGAAAACTAACAATAAGTTGTTGGAGGGGATGTGGCCAAAAGGGAACCCTACTTCATTGTTGGTGGGAATGTAAACTGGTTCAGCCACTCTGGCAAGCAGTATGGAGATTCCTCAGAAGGCTAAATGTAGAACTCCCCTATGACCCAGCAACTCCACTTTTGGGTATTTATCCAAAAAACCACAAACAAAATCACAGTAAAGCCACCAGCACAACAATGTTCATTGCAGCGCAATTTGTCATAGCAAGAATCTGGAACCAACACAGATGCCCCTCCGTAGACGAATGGATCAGGAAAATGTGGTACATATACACAATGGAATTTTATGCCTCTATCAGAAAGAATGACATTGCCCCATTTGTAAGGAAATGGAAGGACTTGGAAAAAATTATACTAAGTGAAGTGAGCCAGACCCAAAGAAACATGGACTCTATGGTCTCCCTTATTGGGACTAATTAGCACAGGTTTAGGCAAGTCACAGCAGAGGATCACAAGAGCCTAATAGGTATACCCTTATGATCACGTAAGATGATGCTAAGTGAAATGAACTCCATTTTATGGAAATGATTGTTATATCACAGTTGTAACTACTTTCAACATCCCATATGTATCTGTAGTTTCTACTATTGATGATGTTCTTGTATCACCTTCTTGTGATTGTATCTACACTATCTCTGTAATCTTATCTGAGTGTATTGGAAACCGTGTATACTGGTATTAGAATTAGGAAATTGAAAGGGAATACCAAAATTGAGAGACAAAGGGTAAAATAAGAGAAACAACAACAAAAGCAATACTTGCAAAACTGTTTGGTGTAAGTGAACTGAACACCTCAGGGGGGTAAAGGGGGAGGTGGGAGGGGGCTATGAGGGACAAGGTAACAAACAATACAAGAAATGTATCCAATGCCTAACATATGAAACTGTAACCTCTCTGTACATCAGTTTTATAATAAAAACTTTAAAAAAATGTGAGGCCCTGAGTTCAAGTTCCAGTACTGGCACAAGAAGAGATGGGGAAGGGAGAGGGAGAGAGGAAGCAGGGAAAAGGGAAAGGAAGGGAGGGAGGGAAGGAGGGAGGGAGGGAGGGAGGGAGGGAGGGAGGGAGGGAAGAGGAAAGGAAAGGAAAAGAAAAGAAAGGAAAAGAAAGGAAAGGAAAGGAAGACAAATACCTGGTGATGAGGAATAAGGAGGGATAAAGTCTGACTGGATGATTAAAGAATGTCTCATAGAGAAGGAATCATTTTAGCTGGGCTTTGAAAGATGACCAGATGTTTTGGGGGGAGGAGTTGGGGAAAGGGAGGGCAGGAGGGAAAGGGAAAGGCAAGAATTCTGGGAAGAAGAAATGTCTTGAAGAAAGATGGAAGATGAGTTTATTCATGTTATTTGGACAAAGTAGGGAGTTGCCTAAGGTGGCAAGAGGATTGGGAATGGAAAAGGTTGCCAAAATGGTTTGAGATCAAATTCTGGGATTATTAAGCCCTTTTTCCATGCCCAGTTCAGTATAGTTGGAACAGACTTCCAAGATATGAACAGAGTCCTTCAGCTTGGGGAAGGCAAGACCCACTCCCTCATATATACAAAAAGTTTTAAGGTGGATGGGGCCAGACAAACCTAAGTGCAAACCTGGGAGATAAAGTAAAGGGGGAGTCTGAAAAGGCACCCTGAGGGAAAGTGGTCTTCTTACAGGAAGAATTCTGCTCCTCTGATTTCTCCAGAAACTCAGAATGGCAAAATTTTAAAGCCTGGACTTCCTCTGGGCACCTGTGGTTCACTCCTATAATCCTAGCTACTCAGAAAACTGAGATATAGGGATTGAGGTTCAAAGCCAGTCCAGACAGAAAAATTTGTGAGACTCTATCTCTAATTCACAAACAAAAAGCCAGAAGCTGTGGCTGAAGTGGAAGAGTGCCAGGCTTGAGCAGGAAAGCTAAGCAAAAGTGCCCTGGCCTTGAGTTAAAGTTCCAATACACACACCAATAAAGGAGAGTTTAATAGCTAATAGATAAATCAGACATAGCTCAGTCCCTTGGAAACTCACAGATGATATAGCTGTGGTAGAATAATGCCCCCCATAGATGTCCACATCTTAATCTCTTAGAGTTATGAATGAATTGTCCTACATGGCTAATGAAATAACCCTAAAATAAGAGTGTTGGATTATCTAGTTGGGTCACATGTTATCCCAAGAATCTTTGTAAGTGGAAGAAGATGAGGCTGCTGTCCCTCTGTTTCATGCTGCGAAAACCCAGGAAGAAGCTAGGAGCTAGTGGCTCTCACCAGTAATCCTAGCTACTCAGGAAGCTAAGATCTGAGGAGTGTAGTTTGAAGCCACCATGGGAAGGAAAGTCTGTGAAACTCCTACTTCCAGTTAACCACCAAAATGTTGGAAGTAGAAGTGTGGCTCAAGTGGCAGAGCACCAATCTTGAGCAAATAATACAAGAGACAGAGCCCAGGCCCTGAGTTCAAACCCCATTAGTAACACACACACACACACACACACACACACACACACACACGAAGAGGCTACAGACCAAATACTGCCAGGAGCTTCCAGAAGCTAGAAATGGCAAAGGAAGAGGTTCCCTTAGATCCTCCACAAAGGACTGAAAAACTCTGCTGATTTTTATTTTATCCCAGTGAGATCTGTCCAAGACTTCTAACCTTTTGAACAACAACAAAAAAACCCCGCATTAATTTATAGTGTTTCACAACACGAAAGTGTGGGGCAATTTGTCATAGCAGTAGTTAGAAAATGGACATATACATGATAATGGATATACACATAATAAAATGCTTTGGAAAAAAATGCCATAGCATGTTGTAAAAATGCAGAGGTCTAGATTCTGTCTTGGGGAGAATGAACCAAGGAAGACTCCCTGGAAAGGATTGACAATAGAAATGGAGATGGAAGAAAACTTCTTGAGAGACAGCTGTGGGGGTGGGGGGATGGGAGAGTGTCTAGAAGACAGAGGAACATTGTGCATAAAAAACACAAGACAGGAAAGAGACTGGCAGGTTCGGGGAATCATGAAGCAAATGCACTGGTGTATACAGGAAAGGCAGGAAGTGTAAGAAGGGGGCTCTGCAGGAGTGAGTGAAGCCACTGCCTTTACATTCTCTACTCTGAAAAATGTTTTACCTGCATTCAGACAAAATTTTGTCATTATATATTAGAATGAATTGATTTATACTTTTGGTCAAAATTGTCCAGACACAAATTCTCAATCCATTGCCACCTCACATGGTTACAATTTATAGAAAAGACTGAACACAAGCCTGGCATGGAGGTCCGCATCTGTAATCCTAGCATTCAGGAGGCGGAAGCAGAAAGATCATAAGTTCAAGGCCAGTCTGACTTACATAGCAGAGTTCCAGGTCAGTTTGGGAAACAGGGCATGGCATAGCTGAGAAAAAAAGAAAAGAGACACGAAGGCAGAGATTAGGAGAGAGATGAAGGGAGAGAGTGAGAGAAAGACCAAGATAGAAGAAAGGACAGAAGGAAGGGAGGG
The DNA here is from genome assembly GCF_023159225.1 of Perognathus longimembris pacificus. Taxonomy (NCBI): domain Eukaryota; kingdom Metazoa; phylum Chordata; class Mammalia; order Rodentia; family Heteromyidae; genus Perognathus; species Perognathus longimembris. Next base: position 66,447,166 of record NC_063188.1, on the reverse strand, counting down.
AAGGACAGAAAGGAAAAAAGGAAGGAAGGAAGGAAGGAAGGAAGGAAGGAAGGAAGGAAGGAAGGAAGGAAGGAAGGAAGGAAGGAAGGAAGGAAGGAAGGAGGGAGGGAGGGAGGGAGGGAGGGAGGGAGGGAGGGAGGGAGGGGAGGGAAGGAGGGAGGGAGGGAGAAAGGAAGGAAGGAAGGAAGGAAGGAAGGAAGGAAGGAAGGAAGGAAGGAAGGGGGGAGAGGGAGGGACCAAGAATAGAAGGAAGGAAGAAAAGGCAAAAGCAGGGAAACATGCATATGTCATTTTAGCTATCGGCCGTATGAATTGGGTTGGCCCTTTTTATTCCTAGTTTGGTATTTCCTGTAGGGATCCTAATTCCTAGGGTCTTTTCATACTTCTTTGCTGATTTAAGATCCCATTTCTGAGCCAAGCCTGAAATCTCACTGGAGAAGCTGAGGCAGATGGATCTGGAGTTCACAAGTCAGAGTCACTGTAGCCAAAAAATCCACTGAGGAGGTCACCTTCCACCCCAAGCCACACAGCAAGGCCATGACCAAAAGAAAAAGAGGAGCCAGCAGACTGCTTGTGTATTCTTGAAACTTTCAGTGCAGTTGTTCTCTGGCTCTGAGGGATGGGCTGAAAAGGAAGAGTAGGATTATGGTAGGAATCTTTATTTCTTACAGAAATTTCTGGAAAGGCTCAGGGGCTGGGCCAAGGGGTGTGAGTGGGGGATATCTTGGAATTTAGAGTCATCTGGGCTGTCCACTGGGAAATCTCATCTGTAGCAAAAAGGAGACTTGACCCCACCCCAGGGATGGGGGCAGGAGTGAGGCAGGAGGCTGGGAGGAGTACATGAAGCCTGTCTCACAGGGGCTGGGGTCTCTGCTAGTCCTGGCACAGGCTACAGGCAAGCTGGCTTCTCTCTTGCTCCCCTGCTCTCTCTTTGTCCAACCCTTACCCCGGTCCTTGGCACTGGGGCCTCTGCAGAAGAAAAACCAGTGGGTAGAAACAGCTAGATGCAGCCAGGAACACATCTGGCCTCCCAGGCAGACTCCTGGTACTTGCTTCCCCCTCCCCCAACGCCCCTTCCTCCCTTGCTGGCTTCTGATAGGACTGTAGTGAAGCTGGATGGGGGGGGGGCGTGGTGGTAAGGAATTAGAGTGGGCCTGGGTGGGGGTGGAGTGAAGGCTGAAAGTTGTTCTAAATATTAGCTGGTTTTGTGCGGTGGCCTCTTGGCTGGAGGCTGACCACCTAACTTCCTGTTTTTCCTCCAGCTCTGTCCCTCCCCTCCCTCTGCTCTGGACTGGAACTGAGCCGGGGAAGGAAGGAGGAGCAGTAAAGTTGGCCAGGGTCGCTTGTCTGATTCCCTGCAGGCAGGAGGCCAGGACAACCTCCTTAAACAAGCAGGCGGGAGGGGGGCACATATAGTCTTAGGTCTGCTTGTTGCCTCCCAACACTTGTTCCTCTGACCATAGCAGGAACAAGAAGCTCCTGAAAAATTCCAGCTCTTCCATGAGTATATCCTGGCCCTGGGGCCTGAGGTCTCTCCATGCAGGAACAGCCACAAACTCCGGAGATGGTGGCATCGCCTGTCCCACCACCTCCAGCCCTGCCGCCCAGCCAGCCGCTGGTCCCTTCACTGCCAGTGTTCGTGGACCACGCAATCCAACCAAGTGAGTGAGCAGGGGCTGCCTGGGAGTAGAATGGGGGTGGGGTAGGGGTTCCTAAGCCAGAGAGTATTTGCCTGTGTCCCCCATTTTGTACTCTGGGACAGACATGGGAGGCCTGGGCAGGCTGCCTGGAGTGGGGGGGATGGGCACTGAAATGTTGATCTGAGTAGATATATTTAGTGTTTTTGTTCTCCCTGGTTTTACTTTTTGAGTTCCTCACACACCCCTCCCACCCCTTTACTCTGTTTTGCCTCTGTTCCCAGGCAAGGAACTCATTAAGCCCAAAGCAATTTTAGGGCGCCCAGTAGAGAGACCTACAGAGGTTGGTGCTGCTGGTGCTGGAGTTGGTGCTGGTGCTGGTGGTGGTCCTGCTGCTGCTGTTGCTGTTGCTGACCAGTGCCCAGGATTGGGGGCCAGGGGAATCGGAGTCAAAAATCATCGCTGTCAGGTCTGCCGGCCCCCCAGCCAGTTTCTCAAGTCAGGCACCTCCTACTCCCTTTGGAGGCCTAGGGATCTCTAAGGCCCTCCAGCTTCCCCAGCCACCCCCATCTTCAATCCCATCTCTGTATGTGCAGTCTCTGTTGGTGGCTTCCTTTTTTCCTACCTTTACCACCCCCTCTCATTGCACTGCACCCCACCCCATCCCAAATTTTCAAAGTGACGACAGAGGACTAAGAGATGTCCCTGTGTTCATCCTGACCATTTAGTCTGCGGTTGTCTGTCTGTGATTTCCCCTGCTGTATACTTGTGGCACAATTGTTCTATCAGAGCCACCAGGTGTCTCCCAAGAGCCCGGGAAAGACATCTGTTTCCAGGCTAGGCTGGTTTTTCTCCTGGAACTGCTCAAGGCCCAGGAGACACTCTGGTCAGTCGCTGTGACCACACCTGAGAGCTTGCTGTCCTCCTGTTTCCTGAAGACCCAGGAGGAAGAGGCATTCCCCCCCAGCTCCCTGCCTCCCCTGGGTGCCTGGGATGCCACATCACTTCAGTGGCCCTCCACTCCCTCCCTGCCCTGGACACGCCTGGGAAGGGAGAGGAAGACAGAAGGACCCTGTCCTAACCCCTGTCATCCCTCCTCTTGCCAGCGGATCCGAGCCAGCCGAGAAGCAGGCTCACGGTTTGCCGTGGAGGGCTTGGATGATAAACTGATCCTGAATGTAGGGGGCATGCGCCATGAGACCTACATCAGCACCGTGCGGGCCTTTCCAGGCACCCGCCTCTACAAGCTGACCGAACCACCCCCGCCTGGTACTCCAGCTGCTCAGGGTCCACCAGTCCGAGAGTTTTTCTTTGATCGCAATCCTGAGCTCTTTAGCTATGTCCTGGGCTACTACCGTACTCGGCAACTGCATTGTCCTGCCGATGTTTGTCGGGATGTCCTAGAGGAGGAGTTGGCTTACTGGGGCCTGGCTGAAGCGCCATTGGCACCTTGCTGCTGGCTCAAGCTAGGTGGCAGGGAGACCCGTACCCAGGACTTCCTGTCCTGGGAGGCCTGTGAGAATGCCCACGTGGATGAACGCCTTCTGCTGAACCCCATCGAAAGCCAGGGACTGTGGAATGCTTGGAAGCCATGGCTCTGGGTGCTTCTTGATCAACCTCGGTCATCCCTAGGGGCCAAGGTAACTCATTCACAATGGGTGGTCCCACGGGGCCTTGCCAAGTTGTCACAATTAAATGCACTTGGCATAGTCCTTGAGATCTGAATTTATGAGATTCCCTGGGAGAATTTGAGGGGGTTGTTCAAAAACAGAGGGAAAGAAGGTTGGAAACATAGCTAGAGAGGGAGGCAGTGGCTGTATGTGAGATTTCTGATGTGCTTCCTTTTCCTCCAGTGCCTTTCCCTGATCTCCGCACTCTTTGCCGTGTGTGCCCTGGTCATCTTCTTCCAGGAGACAGAGGTCCAGCTGGATTACTTCTCTGCCAACTTCACTCCTATGGGACATGGGATGGGGTTGGGGGGGAACCAGCAGCAGCAGCAGCAACAGCAACAGAACAATGGTCTTGTTTACCGCCGAGCCCCCCACTTGCTTTACCTGGAATTGCTATGTGCCCTTTGGTTTGGAACTGAGCTCTTTGCCCGGGCCATTTCCTGCCCTGATAAGGTGCGTTTCCTGTGTAGCCCTCTCAATCTGGCTGACATCTTCTGTTTGTTCCCTGTGCTGGTCAAATTAGTGGTGGGTGACAAGGCTGAACGGCAGCCCCGTCTTAGCCTGACTCTCGGGGCCATCCGTTCTCTTTATGTCCTCAAGCTGGTGCGTCTCCTGGGCTTTCTTGAGAAGTCTTTGGCCCTAAGGGTCTTGGTTCATACCCTCCATTCCTCCTGGAAAGAAGTATGTGCCTTTATCCTGATTTGGGTGGCTGAAATCTTATTCTTTGGTTCACTCTTCCTCTACGGAGAGCTCTTGGGCATGTCTAACCCAAGTCAGGGTGAGCTCCACTTTGGAGACATCTTTACATGTCTCTGGTGGACTGTCATAACTCTCACCACTGTCGGCTATGGAGACGTCTACCCCCTTTCTGCTCTGGGTCAGCTTACTGCTGCTGTCACAGCCACCGTGGGCATGTGCACTGGTGTCTTGCTGGTGCCCGTGCTCCTGGTTCGCTTCCAGCGCTATTATGCTGTAGCCTTGGCTCACCAGAAATTGAGGCCCACTGGAATCCTATAATGGGCCATTGGTCAAAGGGGGCAGGGGCCTACCTTCCCTTCCTCTTGACCATTTCTGGTTACTAATAACGATTTCTGACTTTGGACTTGGCAAAAAAAAAAAATTCCTTCAAGAAAAACCCTAGGTCATGGCAATTCCTGCTTATCAGCATCAGCTAACCAGGGCCAACAAGTCAGATTCTTTCTCCTCCTCAAGGGGGCACCCTGGAGGAAGAGCCTGATGTACAAAGTTTTCTAGGCCTCAGTGTCCCCTTGACCTACCCTAGGCCCTTCTCTTCTTACTCCTGAAATAACCAGGAAGGATAGTTTCCTGGATTGGTGCTATAACTCCCTCAACCAGTTCTGTCCCATTCTCATATTCCTGCCTTCTCCAGTGGACCCTACCTCTAGATAGGGGACTTTGGGGTGACAGTAACCATAATATATCAACTGGTTACCTGTGAATATAGATGGTGATTGGCAGTGAGTAGAAACAGCAGTTGTTTGTGACTAACTTGATAGAAACTGGTTGTGGGTATCAATTATAATTGCTACCTTCATTGCCCAGGTATAGCCAAATTGTAGCATTGCTCTGCATACTGATCCTGGGACAAAGGCTCCTTATAGTCTTTGAAGATTCTCAGAGATTCTAAACAGATGCGGGTCAGCCATAACTGAACCCAAAGCACTCCAACTCTATGACCTCTTTATCCAATTATATTTTTACCCAATCCTCCCTTCCCTACCCCATTGCTTATAATTTTTTAATAATATTTTAGACATAGTATTAGCCATCAGTAATTATGATATATTAGTCAGTATTGGCCACAATATCTCAGCTACGATAACAGTATGTAGTCACTAGTAGACATGAAATGTTATTGTTGCACAATGCATGGACAGGAATGAGGAAAATGGAATTGTTGACAAGAACAGGCAACCAATTTCCTCTTCCAATTTTTCCATATTTTAAAATTTTTTATTCATTCATAATTCTTTAAAATTTTTTTCCAAACACTTCAGTACCCACAACGGGTCTACCTCCAATCCTAGCTGCTATTTGAATATTATTACCATCCAATCTCTTCCTTTTCCTCTTCTTCTTTTTTAAATTTTTTACTACCTTCATGCTCTTCCCTCTTGGATTTTCCTGTGGTGTCCTTCATCATGCAACTCTCTGGGAACTGGTTTCTAGGAGGGAGAGAAGGGACCTCTTCAGGTCTAACACCAAATCAAGCCACTAGGTTGTCTAAGAAAGTAACACAGGCAACTTGGCTGAGCCAGGAGGTTGAATTGAGCCCTCACTGTTTCTGAAGCTGTGAGCATAATTCTGTTTACAAAACATTTAAATAAAATATCCTCTGACATCTCCATTCTAAGATTGTCTGTGGTTTTTCTTGGAAAAGCTTATAGACATCAGCAGGGATAAGACCAGTAGACCAATCATTTGCTAGGGTAAAAAGCAGCTAATTTCAATTAATCAGTTCCTCACAATAAGCTATTTTCAATCACAGACACTTTAATGGAGGAAGAAAAAATGTGTGTCCTGAGAACAAGGTGGGGAAGGGAAGAAAGTAGGTCCAAGATGGGAGGACTTAAAGACTGTCTACCTTAAAATGTATTGGTAGAAATCCTGGGTACTTATCACAGGTAAGGGGTTGTTGGGGAGATTTCTACTTATGGATGGCAAGCACCTAGAAGCCTAGAAGTAGAAGAAATTGGAAAAAGTTGCAGTTTCAGAGGCCATTTTAGTCCACTGTCCCTCACATTGGGGGAGTGAGGTCTAGAGAAGTAAGGGACATTAACAAAGGCACAAAGGGAAGAAGTGATGGAGCTTGGAGTTCAATCATCTCAAGAAATTGATGACTAAGCCAGGTACTGGTGGTTCACACCTATAATTGTAGCTATTTACGAGGCTGAGATCTGAGAATTGAGGTTCAAAGCCAGCCCAGGCAGGAAAGTCTGTGAGATTCTTTCTCTTCAATTAACCAGCAAAAATCTGGGAGTGGAGCTGTAGTTCAAGTGGCAGAATGCCAGCCTTGAGGAAAAATGCTAAAAGATAGCTCCTAGGCACTACATTTAAGCTCCAGTCACATGCACACATGCACGCCTACATACATACAGAATGACTGTGACACAAGTTTTCCTATGTTTCTATTAAATAAGAACAGGATCTCAGAACCCATCTGAAGCCTCCAGCAAGACAGCTCTGAAATCCCCTTGTGATTAGGGCCTTTTGTGAATACTGAGCACTCTCCACTAGCCTGCCTTTCTCCCGATTGGGATCTCACTCCCATATTGAGGTCACTATCTTCTTTCCAGGAGTGAATTGTTCATCCTTTGGGGAAGGTGGAGTGTTAATCATTTGTATCTTTAGTATTCCCCAAAGACCATGTGTTAAAAGGCTTGGTCATCATTCTTTAGAACTATTGGGAAGTGTTGGAAGTACTAAGTATGGTCCAGAAGAAAGAAGTTAGGTCATTGAGGTGGTGTCCTTGAAGGGGATATGGGGCCTCTGATCTCTCCCTCTCACTCATCCTCATCCTGTGAAACACAAGTTGAACAGTTCTCCTCTGCCACATGCTTTTGACATGATTTTCTGCTCCACTACAGGTACAAAAGCAACAGAGCCAAGTGACTGGGGATTGAATCTTCTGAAACCATGAGCCAACGTTAAAAATAAACTGCTCCTTTTGTGTGTGTTTGTGTGTGTGTGTGTGTGTGTGTGTGTGTGTGTGTGTGTGTGTCAGTTCTAGGGTTGAAACTCAGGGCCTGGGCATAGTCCCTTAGCCTTTTCTTTCAAGGCTACCATTCTACCACTTGAACCACAGCTGTACTTCTGGCTTTGTGCTGGTTAATTGCCAATAAGAGTTTCACAGACATTCCTTCGCAAGATGGCTTAGAACTGGGATCCTCAGATCTCAGTCTCTTGAGGAACTAGGATTATAGGTATGAGCCCTTTTTCTTACATGGGAAAGAAATATTTTGAGCTATGAGCTAACTTGTTCCTATGATTCTCACCGAACAGTGACACTCTGTTCCATAAATATCCCTCTCTATATTGGTAAATCTGTCTGCTTTACTGATAGCGGAGATTCCACTGGCCTTCTCCTAACAGGACTGGAAGGCATCCTGTTTCTAGTGGTTGTGTTGGAAGGCCTAGTCTCCTAGCCACACTCTCTGTCAGGATCCTTCTTACTCGAAGGGTCTGTGAGGTCTCTGGGGGTAACACCACCCTGTACATGGCCCTATTAGGTGAAGTACCCAGTTGTTTTCTCTGTTCCTCCTGCCTCAGCCCTTCATTCAGTATTTGTCTCAGCTTGCACAAGCCTAGCTGAGGCTGCATTTTCAGCTCACACCCATAGAGGGCAACCACGGCCAGCTTATGAGAAATAATTATGCGTGTGGTCTCTCCCTTCATTTCCTTTACAGTGCTTGTGAAATTCTAGAACTACAGGAGGTCAGAATCACAGTGTAGGTTTAGGTGATGTATATTCACATCCCCTCATGATACAGAGAAACAGGCTCTGACTCTACTTCAGTGGTACAGGGCTTGCCTTCCTTGCCTAGCATATACAAGGCACTGTCTTCCATCTTTAGCACCCCCAAAAAATTCTAGGAGAAGCTGACGCTCAAACAAGGAGTGAGTAATGTAAATAAAGTTAGACTACTAGGAACCCACATTTCCTGAATATTCAGCACTCTCGCTCTCTCTCTCTCTCTCTCTCTCTCTCTCTCTCTCTCTCTCTCTCTCTCTCTCTCTCTCTCTCTCTGTCTGCTGGCATTGTGACTTGAACTCAGGGCCTTTTACTCTCACCTGCCTATTTCATTCAAGACTGACACTCTATCACTAGAGACATACCCCCAGTTCTGGATTTTGGGTGGTTAATTGGAGACAAGAATTTCATGAAGTTTCCTATCCAGAATGGCTTTGAACCATAATCCTCAGATCTCAGCATCCTGTGTAGCTAGAATTACAGTCATGAGTCACTAGCACCCAGCCAAATGCTGTTTTTTATAGTTGTGGAAATGGAGGCCCAGGAAGGAACTTGCCTGAGGCCATGCCTGTGTCAGAGTTAGGACTTAATCTTAGGTTTTTGGAATCTCAGTTTAGAACTCTTGAAACATAGTGTTAGGCATTTAGCTCTTCTATGTATTTCAGATATAAAAGGGTCAGAGAGGGAATGCCATTTGCCCCATGTCACAGAACAAATTAATGACAGTACTAGAGCTGGCTGTTAGATTTGAGCCTGATTTGAATTTGGGACCCTGACTTCTGAAATTCAGGGGGGAGGGCAATAGTGAAAGGCACAGTCCTTGCTTAAGCTGTTTTATCCCCAATTAGCTAGACCTGGGGCATACATATGTATGTGTGTAGAGTGGCTGTCTGTCCACCCCTGTTCTGTACCCCTCCCCTCTCCAGAGGAAAAAAAAATCTCTCAACAAAAGGTTCACCTCATTTTTCCCCTTTCAAGGCCTCCAGCTTTGAGAGCGAGAGGATGACTCACTCTGAGCCCACAGTCGGCCACTGCGAGAACATAATTGCTAGCTGGGACATCACCATAGCACCCAGCCATCACATTTACAGAGCACTGTCTTGTTTTTGTCAAAGCTCTTTCCTATCTTTTTTCCCCCCTGCTTCTTCCCTAAGCCCCAGGGAGCCAGATGAGGCAGATATCATTACCTTTGCTTTTCTAAAGAAGAAAATGATTAATGGGAGGTAGATGAGGGAGGACCACGCAAGTTGAGAACAGACTGACACTAAATCCCTTGGTTTTCTGATTTCCATGTTTCTGGAATGTTCTTCATAAACACTCAAAGCCCCAAAGGAAGCATCAGTGTACCCATGCACCTGATGGCAGATCCCACCCTCATTTATTAATCATTGAGCTGTGACCTGACACTGTGTTGAACTTTCATTGGAGACAAGGAGACTCAGACTCTGTCTCTAAATATTCACAGTTTAAATATTGATTAGGTCATCACCTCACCCAATAGCAATCTTCAGCCTTCTCTTTTTCCTTTGGCAAAGTGGGCCCCATAGTGCCTTTCAATGGGTGGGCTTTGAATTAGTTTTGTAATTTTTTTCAGAACACTTGATTAGAAGTCAAGAGATTAGCATTCTTTTTTCCATTCTCCCATTATTTCACCATGCAACAGACAATAAGCCCCTTCCTATCTGTGAGAATGGAGTTGACAAGAACCTTTAGCTCACCCAGGCTCACATGTATAATCCTAGCTACACAGGAGGCTGAGATCTGAGGATTGTGGTTAAAAGTCTGCGTAGGCAAGAATGTCTGTGAGACTCTTATTGCCAATTAACCAGCAAGGAGTCCGAAGTGGAGGTGTAGTCCAAGTGGTAGACTACCAGCCTTGAGTGAAAAAGATAAAGGACAGCTCCCAGGCCCTGAGTTCAAGCCCCAGTACCAGCACAGAAATACAGTTAATGATACCACAGAAGATAATCGGACATCATAGCAACCACAAAAATGCAACAATGTAGGTATTACATATTCAGTGAAAAAAATGCCTCTTTGAAAAATGGTGTTGTCTTACAGTTTAATGATTATATATATATATATATATATATATATATATGCCTTTGATTTATTTTTTTGAGACAGGGCCTTATTGTGTAGCCCAAGCTGTCCTCAAACTTTCCATTCTCTTGCCACAGCTTCTTCAGTGCTGGGATGGCAGGCATGCACCACCACCACTCAGTTTCTATAACATTTTATTCTGCCATTTTCTTTCTTAGTTTTTTTTAGCCCTTCCAGAGTGGTAGAGGACTTGAATTTCCTGAAGAACTCAGAAGGATCCTATGTCCTTTTCTGCTCAGCAAGACTCTGGTGTTAAGAGTGGCTAAAAGGCAGGTGTCAGTGGCTCACACCTGTAATCTTACCTACTCATGAAGCTGATATAAAAAAAATTGTGGTTCAAATTAGCCTGTGCAGGAAAGTTCATGAGACACTTATCTCTAACCACCAAAAGTCTGGAAGTGGAGCTGTAGTAGAAAGCCCAACTTGAATAAAAAGCTAAGGATAGCACACAGACCTTGAGTTCAAGCTCCAGTACTGGCATGTGCATGTACACACACACACACACACACACACACACACACACACACACACACAGACACTTAAGAAAAAAGATCAGCTGAGTGCCCATGGCTCATACTTCGAATCTTAGCTACTAGGGAGGCTGAGATCTGAGGATCATGGTTCAAAGCTATAAGGGGCAGCAAAGTCTGTGAGACTCTTATCTCCAATTAACCACCAGAAAACCAGAAGTGGCAGTGTGGCTCCAAGCGGTAGAGCACTAGCCTTGAGCGGAAATGTTCAGGGACAGCACTCAGGCCCTGAGTGCAAGTCCCACATCTGACAACACACACACACACACACACACACACACACACACACACTCACAGAGAGAGAGAGAGAGAAAGAGAGAGAGAGAAAGAAGAAGAAGAAGAAGAAGAAGAAGAAGAAGAAGAAGAAGAAGAAGAAGAAGAAGAAGAAGAAGAAGAAAATCAAGGATAGAGGAACAAAAGACAGGCATAAATTATAGGACAGGAAGAAGATGAGAGGGGAGTGTCAAAAGGCAAGGAAACAAATGGAAGGAAAGAGAAAGAGTAATAGCAGGCATGCTTAGATCCCAATAGTCTTAGAGAGGTCCTACATAAAATCCTACCTCTTGAAAAAATTGAATCCCAAACTAAAATGATCTTTGGAAAAAATTAAGCCAGAGTTTTCACTGAGGTTGAGATTTGTTCATAATCACTCAGAAAGCTAGTTTTAGTTCCATGATTCAAACCCATGACTAGAATAAGGTAGCTTAAAATGGACTGGCCTTAGAGTCCAGAGGACTGGGCTTTGTCAGTCTGTCTTTGCAAGACTGTGGGCACTGCAGTAACACAGGAAGAGTGCTAACTCATCATCTGTCCTGAGAAAGCAATACCATCTAGGACTTCTGTCCTCTTCCTCCATCCTTTCTCTGAGGGCTGAAACACATGTCTATAAGGCTGACTGGGGTAAATTCAGCTCTGTAGCATGTTTGTGGGGAGATGAATTGCAGACTTCATGCAGGAAATAACTTTTGAGTTGGGCCTTGAAGGATGAAGCTATTAAGCAAATTTTTAAAAATTATTACTTAAGATGCTCTATTGAAATTTAATTGAAAGCAGTTTTTCTCATTAAGATTTGACAAATATAGAAGGCACTTCAACTTAATCTCATTTATGAGGATGTTTTGCATGCAAAGAAAAGCTGCTGTGGATCTGGGTTAGGGATTAAAGCTTGGTGCTCCATTGGCCCTAGCTCAGTAAAACAAAAATTGAATGACAAATTTAATCATCCTTAAAAAATCCAAACAGACCTGGGGGTGTGGCTCCAATGGTAGAGCACCTGCTTAGCAAATCTGAGGCTCTAAGTTCAATTCCTAGTACTTCCAAAAGAAAATTCAAACAACCTAGGAATATCTGAAGTATGTAGGGTTATGGCAAGTGCATAAGGGGGTTGCTCTTAATTAAAAAAGGAGCAGGAAAGGGCAGGAAGAGTATAGATAGGGAGCTAAGCAAGGTGCAATCCTCAAAGAGCATAAGAAAAGGCTGGAGAACCTTAGATTTTGCTCACCCCGTGAATGCCAGATGTCTGCTAGGTTTGCTTTTTCCAGCAGTAGGAAGGAAGGAAGGATTTGACATAAGAATTGGACAAGAACAAGGCTAAGATCTAGAAAGCTTCCTCTGGCAGGCAGCCCCATGGAAGATGGATTATAGGAAGATACTGACACCAGGCAGCTCTGATGGATGTTTGCTGTAGTCTAGGCAACCGACAGGTAATAAGAATCTGATGTGCTGTCACGGGGGTAGGATTAGATGTAGGGGGTGGCAAGGGGTGGCTTTTCTTAAGGCCTCTATAGAGAAAATACTCCATAGGATTTGAATAAAGACCATAGGTGAGAAAGGAAGGGAAATAATCAAGATGCAGAGAGCAGCCGCCTGGAACACTCAGACAGCTCGCTGACTTTTCCTGGCTTCAGATTAGAGAGAGAGAGAGAGAGAGAGAGAGAGAGAGAGAGAGAGAGGAGAGAGAGAGAGAGAGAGAGAGAGAGTGTGTGTGTGTGTCGTTGTTGTTGTAGAAGTGTGCATATTATTTTGTGTGTCTCCCAATGTGCGTATGTAGCCTCTCCTGCGTATGTATTTGCGTAGAGATGTGCGTCTCCAGGCATCTAAATGCGTCTGTACCTTGCTCTGTGCGTGTTTCGCCTGATCCGTGTGTGGTTAAATTGATTGGCTAAAGGAATGGCTTCACGTCGCCTTGTGCGTCTTTGGGTGCAGAAATAGCCATCCTTTCCCAAAACGTGTCTCTGACTTCTGTTTGCTAATCTAGGCTGTGATGAATTTGATTGGTTAAAAGAGCCTGTGCTTTCCATGGCACAGCTAAGGCTTGAAATCCAATTACTTCTGGCTGCAGAAATTACCATAATGTGATTGGCTTAATTTTCCAGACAATAATTTAGAACCTTACACCTCTCTATGCAAATCTGCTCAGCAAAATGAGACCGGAACTAAGGAACTTTAAAAAATACAATTCTGGTACAAATAAACAACAAACAAATCCTGTGGTCCAAACATAAACATTCTTCTGCCTGTGAAGGGAGTATGTTGGGGAGCTGCATCCCCAAAGGACCCCCCTACCTCTGATTCTGCTTAGAGACAGGGGAAGAGACTACACAAATTTTAACTCTCATAATATTGAGACCATCCCTTTGGTTTGTTTTTCCATCCTAACCTGTGAAATGGCAAGTGCTTTGTCATACTTCCCTCTGATCCTCTGAAGCCACCATCACTAGGCTGTCAACAAATATTTATTGTCTTGAATTGAATTATAGCTGTCTAAGCCAAGGCCCAGAGAAAAGGAGGAATTAATCCAAGTGCTCACAGAGGAATGAGAGCTCAAATCCTTGTTTCTGAATTCCCTGAAAAAAATTCTTGAAAGTATATCATCCTGCTGCTTGGAGGAGATAGTTCAGGTTCAGACCTTGAGCAGTGAGAGGCTTATGCTGCCCTGACCATAACTGTGTGACTGTGTCCATTGCCTTTCCTCCCTCTGGGCCTCAGTGCTCTGGTCTGCACTGTAGAGATGTTAGGCTACAAGGTCTCTTTGTCTCTCTGTCTCTCTCTGTGTGTGTGTGTGTGTGTGTGTGTGTGTGTGTGTGTGTGTGTGTGTGTGTGTGTGTATGCCAGTACTAGGGCTTGAATTCAGGGCCTGAGTACTGTCCCTTAGCTTTGCCACTCAAGACTGGAGTTCTACCCACTTACACCATATCTCTACTTCCAGCTTTTTGGGGGTGCCAGTCCTGGGGCTTGAACTCAGAGTTTGGGCACTATTCCTGAACTTCTTTGCTTAAGACTAGTACTCTACCACTTGAGCCACAGGTCCACTTCTGGCTTCTTGTTTTTTGGTGTTTAACTGGAGATAAGAGTCTTACAGATATTTCTGCTATGGCTGGTTGGGAACTGCTATCTTCACATCTCAGCTTCCTGAGTAGCTAGGATTACAGGTGAGCCATCAGCACCCTGAAGACTAAGAAGTCTTAAATGGACCTTTTACAGTTGTGCTCATAGGAATTTGTGGCCAACACTGAGAACATAAGCCTGTGGGCCCTTAGGTGGGCTAAGAGGCCAGGAAGCAGTTAGGGCCTGTCCTCAGAAGCTGTGTGTCACAACCTCCTCCCTCTCCTCTGACTCCAAATCTCCATTAGAAGAAGTAAAATAATGTTTCCGGTTTTGGAAATCTTTCTCTGACCCATAAGCCTTCAGGCCTCTGGGAAGTGGGACAGCATATCCGGTGTATAGCCTTTTAATTCCTTATAGGGTCTGAAAGGCCTAAATGGCTGGCTGAGCAGGTGGGGAAGCATTGGCCTAGAGAAATTTCCCAGTTCCAGAGAATTCTAACCCTGTTGGGGAAGGGGGTGACTGCCACTCAGGCAGGCAGGTTGGCAAGCTGGGCTGAGCTGGTGTGTTCTGGAAAGGCCAGGAATGATGTCATGGGACACTTTGGTCTGCAACAACAGGAAACCACTGAGTGTTTACATTGGCTCATGGAGCCCAGGCAGCCTGTTTTTTCTTCACTTCCTCGGTCTATCTGTTTCCTCTGATTCAAATATGATGAAGAAGGACTCATTGCCCAGGCTAAAGAAAGCAGAAGAGAGGCCCAAGGAGAAAGACCTCCTTCCCAGTCCAGAAGGCTAGATGATTGGGGCGGGGCGGGGGGGGAAGGCTGGCTTTCCCTAGCTGGGACTCTGCCAAGTACAGACCTTAATGTAGAGGAAGCAAGGCAGTTGGGACATTCTCCAAGCCTTGAACAACTCCAGGAAAGCAAGTTCAGTATTTTTTACAAGGTCTAGGAAGCAAACCCTCTTGATCTCCCCAAACTTAATCAGGCATAGAGTTCTGTGAACTGGATTCAGTGTACCCATGTTTACCAATTATGGATTTGAGAGTGAAATACTGTATCACAGTGTATGTGTATCATAGAGTCCTTGTCCTCAAGGAAGAGTGTGTGTGTGTGTGTGTGTGTGTGTGTGTGTGTGTGTGTGTGTGTGTGATGGCTTGAATTCAGGGCCTGGGCACTGTCATTTGCTTTTCCCAATTAAGGTTGGCACTCTACCACTTGAGCTAAACCTCCATGTCCAGCTTTTTGGTGGTTAATTGGAGATAAGAGTCTAGTGGATTTTCCTGCTCAGGGCGATTTAGAACTATGGTTCTCAGATCTCAGCCTCCTGAGTAGCTAGGTTTCCAAGCATGACCACTAATGCCCACCTTACAACAGACTCTTAATATGCACCCCACTTTCCAGTCTTTCCCCATCCCATGCCTCCTCCTCATGATACTAAGGTGATTCTGATTCACTCTAGCTCTACTGTTTCTGACCAAGTCCCCTATAGCAAAGTGGATTGGAGTATGGTCATGGTGTCATTCAGACATGGGCCTTAATTCTTCCTACTTTTTCTCACCATGAACCATGTGGCAATTAACAGTGTCTAGCCTTTCCAAATCCCTCTTTTTCCAGTTTAACCTTCTTCATTGGCAAATTGAACATAACAACTCCCTCAGAGGGCTGTTGAAGAAAATCAGATATATGTATGGGGCTACAGAGTTAGCACCTGACAAATGAACAGCTCTAACTTCTATCCATCACACATGTTGTTTTCTGCCTCCAGTCCCTATGCCATATAAAACAGTTTCTTTCCCTTAAATACTACTACTGTACCTGCGAGTTGAGGTGTGTAGAGTAAATGCCTAGCAAGCATGAAGTCCTGAGTTCAAACCCCAAAAAGAGAAAAATGTTTTGGACCAGAGAGAGAGAGAGAGGAAGAGAGAGAGAGAGACAGAGACAGAGACAGAGCAAGGAGAGAGAGAGAGGAGAGAGAGAGAGAGGGAGAGAGAGGGAGAGAGAGAGGGAGACAGAGAGAGGGAGAGAGAGAGGGAGAGAGAGAGGGAGAGAGAGAGAGGGGAGAGAGAGAGGGAGAGAGAGAGAGAGGGAGAGAGAGAGGGAGAGAGAGAGGGAGAGAGAGAGAGGGAGAGAGAGAGGGAGACAGAGAGAGGGAGAGAGAGAGGGAGAGAGAGAGGGAGAGAGAGAGAGGGAGAGAGAGAGGAGAGAGAGAGGAGAGGGGAGAGAGAGAGGGAGAGAGAGAGGGAGAGAGAGAGGGGAGAGAGAGAGGGAGAGAGAGAAGTAAGCAAGCCAACCAGGTGCTGGTGGCTCACACCTAATACTAACTACTCAGAAGGTTGAAATCTGAGGGTTTGTGGTTCAAAACCAGCTCATCAGAAAAGTTTATGAGATTTATTACCTCAATTTACCCAGCAAAAATGCAAAAGTAGAAATATGGTTTACATGGTAGATCTCCAGTCATGAGTGGAAAAATCAAAGTGAGCACATAAAATCTTGAGTTCAAGCTCTAGTACCTCTACAAAAAAGATTGACAATTGTTATATAGTATCTCTGTTTCTAGAGTTAACTCTAAGCACCCTATCTCATAGTTCCTTAAATACAAGAGTATCAGGGTTGGCCAGATGCCAGTGGCTCATACCTGTTATCCTAGCTACTCAGGATGTTGACATCTGAGGACTGAGGTTTGAAGCTAGTGGAGGCAGGAAAAATCAGTGAGAATCTTACCTCCAATTAAGCATCAAAAATCCAGGAGTAGAGATATGGCTCAAGTGATAGAGCACTATCCTTTAGCACTCAATGGTAATGCAGCACCCAGGCCTTTAGTTCAAACCTCAGATCGGGAAGAGAATATCAGAGTCCTTCTTAATTGTCAATATAACTTCAGGTAACTCCCTGGTTCCATGTCCTCCATTTTCTCTTGTGTCAGACAACAGCTACAAGGCCTAATCTATCACCAAAAGAGGTGGAGGGGGCAGTATTAGGTCTGGTCTAGGCTGAGAGATTTCTATGCAGCTACATTTTCCCCAAGCTCTCCCTCTAAGTTAGGAGTCCCCACAGGGGTATCTATGTATCATTTTAGGCCCAGAATTGACGTGTCAAAGCAGTGTGTCCTGGTATGATGAGGAATCTGGAAGACTCCATGGTCAAACTATCTGTATATGACTCCTGGTTATTTGAATGGCAAGTTGCCGAGATCTCTTTGACCTTGGTAATGTGCTACAAATGGGAGACTGAGGATGATAGTTGTTTTCTGGTGTTATTTCCCAGATAAAATAAGAAGATACACAGTACCATGTCTTTTGAAAATACTCAGTAGTTGTTTGCTGAACAAACGAAAGAATTAACTAATGAATACAATTCCCCTAGGGGTTTAAAAATCATTGATCAGATAAATATCAAATATAATTACTTCCCATTTGGTAAGTGTCCTAGTAAAAATGTAAGTTTTGCAAAGGCAAGGTTTTTATTTTATTTAGTGGGAGTGGAGCTGGTACTAGAGCTTGAACTCAGGGCCTAGGAGCTCTAATTTGGCTTTTTGGTTTAAGGATAGTACTCTACCTCTTGAGCCACACCTCCACTTCTGGCTTTTTGCTGAGTAACTGGCAACACGAGTCTCACAGACTTCCTTGTGTAGGCTGGCTTTGAACTGTATCCTTATATCTCAGCTTCCTGAGTAGCCAGGTTTATAGTTGTGAGCCACCAGTACCCAACTCATTTCGTATTTTGACTATTACATATAATCTTGCACTGTACATTTGCAAAAGCATCTGTCTGAGCTCTTGTTTTTAATTCCTTGAGGATCTCTACCTAGGAATGGAATTGCTGAGTCTTTTGGTAGGCTTTCATCTTAAGCTTTTGCTTTTTATTTCTTTATGCCTATACTGGGGCTTGAACTCAGGGTTGGAACACCACACTATCTTAAGTTTTTTGAGCAAGTGCCAAACTACTTTTCACAGCAAGGAACACCACACTATCTTAAGTTTTTTGAGCAAGTGCCAAACTACTTTTCACAGCAACAGCACATTTTACATTCTCAGCAGCAGTGGATGAATGTTAGAGTCTCGCCAGAATACAGCCAACAGTTACTTTTCCTTTTAGGCTTTCAATGTGACTATTTATATCTGGTAAAAACATCCATAATGTAACATTTTTCATCTTAAGGGCTTTCTGAAATATTTTATTGCTGTTATTATTAAGGTGTTGTACAGAGGGGTTACCATTTCACAATTCAGTTAATGCATACATTTCTCTATTGGACCATCTTAAATTTTAAGTGTACAGTTCATAGTATGATTAAATATATTCACATTGTTGGGTAACCAATTCCCCGAAAATTTTTCAACATGCCTAAATGAAACTCTATACACAGTAAGATCCTAGAGATCATCCTTCTTCTATCTTACTCAGTTTGACTAGCCCAAGTACCACATACAAATAGAATCATATACTATTTTGTGATAGGTTTATTTTACTTAGAAGAGTTTCCTTAAAGTCCTTCCAGGTGTTGGTGGCTCAAACATTTAATCCTAGCTACTCAAGAGGATGAGATCTAAACATCTAGGTTCCAAGCCAGTACAGGAAGACAAATGTGAGTAGGGATTTAACACTTGAATATTGTCCAAGTAGGTTATTTATGACTATGAAAATAGAAAAGGAAATCTTTTGCACATACTACTTCTTATGGAGAGGGGGGCAGGGAGAATGATAGAGGAATGAAGCAGAATACGCTATAAATATGTGTGGAGATGCAACAATGAAATCTCCTTTGTATAGGTAATATAAGGCAATAAAAACTTGGAATTGGAGGCATTGTTTCAGTTGGTAGGGTGCTAGCCAATGAGTGAAAGCAGCAGGTACCAAGTTCGTGTCCTGGTTTTTTACCTAGAATAAAAAAAGAAAATAATAATAAAACAAAATAATGCAGTTTTAATTTCAAGCCTCAATATCAGCAAAAAAAGTGGAGAAGAGAAAATGATTTTTAAAGAGATGGAATTTGTGACTAAATGAACATGGTAAAGAAAAAACTGGAAAATTCTCAACCCATCCATGTAGAGAATTAAAAGTAAAAGTAAGCTCGAGACAAAATAATAACTATGTGATCATGCAGCTATTTACTAAAGAAATTCCTGGCTTGTATGGATATGAGGAAGCCATATTCTAGCCTTCAAGAAAATGTGGCAGTAGCTGACGCCTGTAATCCTAGCTACTGGGAGGCAGAGATCTGAGGATCTTGGTTTGAAGCCATCCAGGGAAGAACATTCTGTGAGACCCTTATCTCTAGTTAACTAGAAAAAAAGCTGGAAGAGGACCTCTGGATCAAGTGGTAGAGGGCCAGCCATGAGTGAAAAAGATGAGTGAGAGCTAGAAACTCTAACTTCAATCCAGTACAGGTTGTACTCACACATATACATCGATAGGCATCTCCCACCCACCCCTACACTCAGAGATCTGAGGCAAGCTAGGATTTTGAGGGAAAGGTTTCCAGAGAGGAGTTCTCAGCATTTGCCACCATATACTACCTCTTGGGATTGCTCTCTGCTTAGTAGTACAGTGTACAGTGTTCCTCAATTCATCTCAGGTATAGCCCAGATGTGACTCAAGCAGCACAGGTTAGGAAGGTGCAAATGGCTACTCCTGGCAGCATCCACAGGGCTTTAATTGTGCAGTCACATAATGTTTAGGCAGGGAGGCCATGGAAGCCTTCACTTAGATTTCAAAGAATTTTGGCAATAGCCTGGGTGCCCAAACTGGGATTTGTCACAGGGACAGAGCTACTGCAGAGAACCCCATGTAGAGCAATAGCAAGCAGATCTCTTGGGAGTCATAGCCATAAGAGAAAATGTAGAGCTTGGGCTGGGAATGTAGCTTAGTGGTACAGTGCTTGCCTAGTATGAATGAACTGCCGGGTTCAATTCCTCAGTACCACATAAACAGAAAAAAATCTGGATTGGCACTGTGGCTCAAGTGGTAGAGTGCTAGCCTTGAACAAAAAAAGCTCAGGGACAGTGCCCAGGCCCTGAGTTCAAGCCCCAAGACTGGCAACAACAAAGGACTGTGTAGCTACAAGAGTGTAATACAAGCGTGGGAGAGCTGTAAGCACAAAACTGCAACCCATCACAAATTGTACATTAGCCCAGCAAAGCCATGGGGAATAGAGCTGCCTGCAGCCTTGGGGTCCCAACCTATACCCTCATGTGTCCATACGTTCAGAAGACAGGACATATAGTCAAAGATTATTTTGAAGTTTTTTTTCCTTAGATCTGAGACCAGGACTAAAAATCACTACCTGATGCATTTACTCATTGGCTAGTGCTCTACCAACTGGGGTACACCTCCAAACTCTATTCTGGAGTCATAAGAGTTAATGTGGCTTCCCTAGTGTGTGTGGTGTGTGTGTGTGTGTGTGTGTGTGTGTGTGTGTAGTGGTGTTCGCTGCCTCAAGGCTGAGGTGCTGTCCCTTAGCTTTATCACTCAAGACTATTGCTCTACCAGTTGAGCCACAGCTCTACTTCCAGCTTTTTAGAGGTTAGTTGGCTATAAGAGTCTCATAGATTTGTCTGCCTGGGCTGGCTTGAAAACATGATTATCATATCTCAGCATCTAAATTTGCTAGAATTACAGGCATAAGCCACCTGCACCTGGCTTTTGGCTTGTTCTTTTTTTTTTTTTTTTTTTTTTTTTTTTTTTTTTTTTTTTTTTTTTTTTTTTTTGCCAGTCCTGGGCCTTGGACTCAGGGCCTGAGCACTGTCCCTGGCTTCTTTTTGCTCAAGGCTAGCACTCTGCCACTTGAGCCACAGCGCCACTTCTGGCCATTTTCTGTATATGTGGTGCTGGGGAACCGAACCCTGGGCCTCATGTATATGAGGCAGACGCTCTTGCCACTAGGCCATATCCCCAGCCCCTTTTGGCTTGTTCTTGATTTTTTTCTTTTTTGGTGCCAATATTGGGGCTTGAACCCAGAGATTACAGGTGATCAGCCACCAGCACCTAGCATTTGTTCTTGATTTTAAGGAGAAAATGTTTAATGTTTTCACAATTGAGTGCAGTATTACCTGTGAATTTTTCGTAAGTGTCCTTTGTCATGTCGAGAAAGTTTCCTCTTATTTCTAATTTCTGAAATGTCTTCATCACGAAAGGGGATAGATTCTTGTCAAATACTTTTTCTATCTCAGTTGAGATCATTGTATTTTTTCCTTTCTTTTTATTACTATAATATATTATATTAGTGGATTTTTCTTATGTTGAATGACTCTTGAATTGATGGAATAGATCCCACTTAGTCACAGGGTATAATCCTCTTAATACGCTACTGAATTTGGTTTGGTAGGATTTATTTGAGGAATTTTAACCTAAATTCATAAAGAATATTGTTCTTAATTTTCTTTACTTTGGGGACCTTTATCTAGTTCTAGTCTCAGAACAATGTTGGCCTTATAATGAGTGTGGAAGTCTTTCTTCTTTTCTATTATTTGGGGGAGTTTAAGAAAAATTGACATTAATTGTCTAAATGTTTGGCAGAACTTGTCAGTGAAGCCATCTGCTTCTGGACTTTTCTTTGTTGGGAGTTTTTCACTATTGATTCAATCTCTGTCATTGTTATGGGTAAATTAAGTTTTTCTTCTTATTCTAGAGTCACTTCATGTAATTTCTGTGTTTCTAGGAATTGATCCATTTCATCCAGGTTATTTAATTTGTTGTACTTTTGTTCATGGTAATATCATCATCATTTGTATTCCTGCAAGTTTTGTAGCGACATTTCTACTTTCTTTCCTGGTTTTACTTACATGTATGTTTTCTCACACACTTATCTAGAAGCTGAATTTATAAATTGTTTTCAGTTTGTAATGAACTCAACCAATGTTGTTTTCTAAATATCCTTGGTTTTGTCTATGGCTTTTATAGTCTCTATTCTATTTATCCCTAATCTTTATTATTCTTTCTTTTGTTAGTTTCAATGTATAAAGTTAAACTATTGATTTGTGATCTCTTCTTGTTTAATGTAAGAATTTACAGCTATACGTTTCTTAATTTCTTAATTGTCTTAATGCAATCTCATACATTTCAATATGCTCTGTTTTCATTTTATTCATCTCTGAGAATATTTTTAATTCATTATTTTTTAGTGTTGATCCTTGGGCTTGAACTCAGTGCATGAGGGCACTGTCCCCAAGCTTCTGTGCTCAAGGTTAGTGCTCTACAACTTGAGGCATAGCTCCACTTAGACTTTTTGGTAGTTAATTGGAGGTAAGAATCTAACAGACTTCCTGCCTGGATTGCCTTCAAACCATGATCCTCAGATCTCAGAATCCTGGTTACCTTGGATTGCAGGCATGAACCACCAGTGCCCAGCTCATAACAGATTTTAAGTTTCTTTTGTCCAGTATCTGTATAAATACCCAGTTATCCAAAATATCATTTCCCACCTGTGCAACATATTTGCATCTTGACTATAGAAAAACTATCTTGTGAACAATGTATAAATTATGGGTTTTTGGGGGTCAGTTGTGGGTGCTGTCCCTGAGATCTTTTGCTCAAGGCTAGGACTCTATCACTTTGAGCTGCAGCTCACTTCTTGTTTTTGAGTGGTTAATTGGAGATGAGAATCTCAGACTTTCCTTCCTGGGCTGGCTTCAAACTGTGATTCTCATATCTCAGCCTCCTAACTAGCTAGGATTACAGGCATGAAACACTGGTGCCAGGCCTAGATACTTTAAATTTTGATGACATTAAAGAGGTAACATTATTTAAAGGGAGAAAATGTTTTTTTTAATAAAAGCAGAAAAAAAACCAAATAGCAAAAAGGAAGAAGAGAGTTTTCTTTTTGCTTATCAGCAGTTATCTTAAATATAAATTGATTAAACTATCTGTTAGGTGTGTCCAGGAGAACAGCCCCTTCTGCTTTCCTCCACATCTGCCAGAAACTAGTAATCACCTGTCAATCACCTGACTGTGACTCAGCAAAGGATCCCAGGCTCTGAGTTCACTTCCTCATTTTCTGAGGCCATTCCCTAAACAGCCCTGGTCACACGCCCTTGGACAGTGAGAGGTTCCCCAGGCTCTGAGATCACTTCTGCACCCACTGTGGTCCCACCTCCCACCTTACCCTATATAATCTGGCTCAACACGAGTCCCCTCCTCTTTTTCTCCTTTTCCTTCTCTATTTCTGTGCCTCTATCTTTTGTGGACAAGCAGTGTGCTCTCCTCCCAATAAATTCTTTTCTGCCTAAACCATGTGGCAGTTTCCTTTTGGTAAACCTTACACTATTTTATGAAAAGGGAGAGAGATTGGGTTGCTAGGTGGCTCCCACCTGTAATGCTAGCTCTTCAGGAGGTCAAAGTCTTAGTATCAGGATTCCAAGCCAGCCCAGGCAAACAAATCCAATGGGTTCTTATCTCTAATGAACCACCAAAACACCAGAAGGGGAGATGTGGATTAAGTGGGAGAGTGACAGCCATGAGCAGAATAAGTCCTGAGTTCAAGATTCCATACCAGTATAAAAAAGAGGGGAGAGAGACTTATAACAAAATCTAGTGAACCGGTGGCTCATGCCTGTAACTCTAGCTACTGGGGAGGCTGAGATCTAAGGTTTGGACTGCAAAGCCAGCCCAGGCAGAAAAGTCCTTGTGATGCTCTTATCTCCAATTAACCACTCAAAAACCAGAAGTAGAGCTGTGGCTCAGTGTGGTGGAGTGCTACAGCTTTGAGCAAAAGAGCTCAGAGACAGTGCCCAGGCCCTGAATTTAAGCCCTATAACTGACAAATAAATAGCAATGATCGATTTTTTCTAGACTTACTTTGGTTTATTTTACAAATTTTCCTTTAGCTCTTTTAACATGAGACAGTAGAGTATGTTTAAAGACTATCTAACAAATTCAATACTTGGACTTCCTCAAGAATAGTTTGTTTCTAAGCTGAATGACAGTAGCTCATGCATATAAACCTAGGTACTCAGAAAGCTGAGATCTGAAAAGTGTGATTCAAAGCTATCCCAGAGACAAATCCAAGATACTTTCATCTCTATTAACCAGAAAAAAGCCAAAAATGAAGCTGTGGCTTAAGTGGGAGAGCACCATCATTAAGTAAAAAAGTCAATCAAGAGCTCAAGGTCTTGAGTTCAAGCCTAGTACTGGTATGCACACTCATGTGTTTGTGTGTGCACACGCTCACACACATACACACAGAATGGTTTCTATGTATTTTTGAGGCAAGGTCTTGCTATATATGTAGTCCAGACTTGCTTCATACTCTCAATCCACCTGCCTCATCCTCCCAAGGACAGGAACTACAAATATGTACCATCATGCCTGATGTTCTATTTTTAATTTTGTGTTGTGTTGTTTTGAGGCAGGGTCTATAACTAGTAGATAAAAGTGATTGCCTGCATCTGCCTTTGAAATAGCTGGGAGTATAGGCATGTACCACCATGCCAACAGTCCTGCTGCTCTTCTCTTTCTAATTATCCTTCCTTCCTTCCTTCTTCCCTCCCTCCTTCCTTCCCTCCCTCCTTTCCTTTCTTCCTTCTTTCTTTCTTGTGGTACTGAAAATCAAACCAAAGGCTTTATGTATAATAATGGTATACTCAACCACTGAACCTCACCTCCACCCTCTCAGCTTTCTAAATTTCAGACATTTTCAATCTAAGAAACTTTGTTTCCTTTACTATTCATTCCCATTCCCCTTTGCCCCAGCAATACGCAGTGAAGACATCTAAACAGGCCCAGGAGGGAGGCAGGACCTTTCCTTCCATGTACATGGCCACACAGGAAGTGGGGTTATAGCTCAAGTGGCAGAGCATCAGCCATGAGAGAGAAAAAGCTAAGCAAGAGCATGAGTCCCCCAGTTCAAGCCCCAGAAACGGCACAATAGATAGATAGATAGATAGATAGATAGATAGATAGATAGATAGATAGATAGATAAACAAATAAGTAACCAGGAATATTCTGTGTTTTGGAGTTTTTTTCCTTTAAGCTCCTATTGTTTGGTTGGTTGGTTGTATGATGCTGGGAATGATTAATTTGTTGTTGTGGAACCTGGGGCCTCATACATGTAAAGCAAATGCTCCACCACTGAACTACATTCTCAAGCACTGTGGACTTACTTTGAAGCTGAATTTGTGTCAACAGTCTGCAGTATATGGTGGGTGTGAGTGACTGATGATACTGCTGTGCAATTACAGGGGTCATGGGCTGGCTACCATGCTCACCTTGCATCTTGTCTACTATGCCCTCTGGGAATAGGGGCTGTCAGTGTCTCTAGGTCATTAGAGTCTATAGAGACTACCCTAAGGCTCACCTCAGGCCACGAACTTTTGGTATGATGAAGGGTTTAATATGGGCAAAGAGCTGAGACACACACTCCCCCTGTGCGCCCCGCCCCCAATCTCTTGGTGCTAATACTGGCACTTGCACTCAGAGCTTCATGTTCTTGTTTAACTTTTTCACTCAATGCTAACGTTTTACCACTTGAGCCAAACCTCTATGTCTAGCTTTTTGTTGGTTAATTGTAGATGAGTGTCTTGGATTTGTCTGCCTGGGCTGGGTTTGAACCATGATCCTCAGATCTCAGACTCCAGATTAGCTAGCATTACAGGCATGAGTCACCAGCACCTAGAAAAACTTCCTTTCTTTCCTCTTACTCTTTCTGGATCCTACTCTCTTTTGTTCTCATTTTCTGTTTCTTTCTCCCAATTTCTCCCTGAAGTTTTTCTAGTTACAACTCTTACTCTTTCTTTGCCCCAGGTTCTTGGATTGCTGCTCTATCTTTTGTCGCCCAGTCATTTTTTTGTCTTTCTGTCTTCCACACATTTCATCATCTTTTCCCTTTGCTTCCTTACCTGTGTATGTGTGTGTGAGTGTGAGTGTAAGTGTATGTGTTAAGTCTTATCCTCTCCTTGTCTTTGTCTCTTTTTCCTTTCCATCCCACAGTCCACAAGGACCTTGAGAGAGGGTAAGCTGCTCTCTTTAGAGAAGTTAGGGATGGAGACTGAGAGCTAAATTTGAACATTGTGTCTTGGGTGGGGATATCCAGAAGACAGTTAAGGAAGAAGGAGAGAAAAGTGACTTATTCAGTCAGGGGATGGAGCCTGGGTGGGAACTTGGCAAGACTGTGAGTTCCAACATTCAGTCTGTGTCCTGGCCCTACAAGATCTCTCTCACTGAGTCCTTGAGGCCATTTTTGGAACCTTTCAAAATATCCCAGAAGGCAGGGTCTTTCCCCTCCATTCAGCCTGGATGCCAGAGGATTCGTTGAAGATTGAGTAATGGAGGCCTGTCCTATCCTGGCCTCTTTCTCAGCTCTGGAGAGCCCCTGGGGAAAATACTTGTAACACTGCTCCACATTTGGGCACTATGGAGTGTGTGTGTGTGTGTGTGTGTGTGTGTGTGTGTGTGTGTGTGTGTGTGTGTGTGTGTGTGTGTGTGTGCAGCAGGAGCCCCTGATGAACTAGCCAGAGAACAGAAGGAGGAGAATAAAATATCTCACATCCCAAGATCTCAAATGTCCCAGAAAGGATTCTAGAAATCAACTAATGTTGCTCCAATGGCATTTACATGTGAAGACTGGAGGGGGCACTATTAAAAAGACTTTCTTCTAGCCATCCTCTTCACCTCTGCCCCAGTTTACTATCTGTAACATATATTGTAACAGCTTGGTGTTTCTTGTCTTCAGTCTCTCATTGAGCAGTTGAGTTTCCATTACTGACCAGAAAGATCTATCATATTTTGGAAAAGAGAGACAACTGTGACTATGTTAATCCTGCTTAGAGCTTGCCCTAGATTCCCAATACCTATTGGATGTAATCTCAGTTCTCTTGGCCTAATACACAACCTAGTTTGTGATTTAGTTCCCACTTGCTTTTCCAAATTCTCTCACTAGCCACCCTTATTCATATTCTCTCTGCTCTCTCTCTCTCCTCGGTCTCTTCCCCCCCCCTCCTAATAAACAAGTGCCTACAGGTAAAGAACTGGAAACAAACATGTCATTGGAAAATAAGACAAAATTACTGCTTGTGTCAGTGGCTCATGCCTGTAATACCTAGCTAGTCAGGAGTTTGAGATTTGAGGATAGAAGTTTAAATCCAGCATGGGTAGAAAAAAAAAAACCATGAGACTTATCTCCATTTAAGCACCAAAACTTTGGAAGTGGAGATGTGGCTGAAATCAAGTGGTAGAACACTAACTTTGAGCTAAAAAGCTAAGAGACAGCACCCAGGCCCTGAGTTCAAGCCCCAATACCAGCACAAAAATAA
Source organism: Perognathus longimembris pacificus (assembly GCF_023159225.1). Classification (NCBI taxonomy): domain Eukaryota; kingdom Metazoa; phylum Chordata; class Mammalia; order Rodentia; family Heteromyidae; genus Perognathus; species Perognathus longimembris. The sequence continues at coordinate 66,420,161 of NC_063188.1, read as the reverse complement.
TTTATAAAAGAAGAAATATAAATATAAAGGACTGTCTTATCATGAAAAGATGATGAAGTTCAATAGGAAATAAATGATGAAAATAAAGACAAAGGGAGTCGGGCACCAATGGCTCTCATGCTTATAATACTTAGGAGGCTGAAACCTGCAGGTTTGCAGTTTGAAACTAACCTGGACACTAAAGTCCTTAAGACTCCATCTCCAGAAAAAAGCTGGACTGGAATCAAGGCTCAAATGGCAGAACACCAGCTGAGCAAGCAAGGTGAATAAGAACAAAGATCTGAGTTTAAACCTGGGCACCAATAAAATAAAAAAACCAACAAAAGGTTTTTTGCTTTTCTTTTTCAAGTCTAGCATGTTGGCAGATATTGAAATAACCAATGGTAGCCAGTTTTGCTGGGCATTTTAAAGCACAAGCACTTGTATTAGAAGTTAGGCACCCTCTCTGAATGCTGTTTTACAACATGTATTGAGTTTTGTAGCTGGATATACTTAAAACCACCTGTAACCCTAGCACTCAAGAGAGTCAAAAGGGTTGTGAATTCAAAACAAGCCTGGGCTATATAGTTAGACTCAGGGTGGGGTAGGGGAGCATTGAATTTGTCTGCATCTCAACAGCAAATTCCTTTCCCTCTGGTATCCTACTTACATTCTCAATTCCAACTTTGTTGGGAATTGATTCCCCCATATCATTAGGAATGATTATCCTAGCAGAACTTAGTGTTTAGAACAATGGTCAGGATATTCTTTATTTAAAAAAAATACTAAGAGCCAGGAATCGGTGGCTCACACCTGTAATCCTAGCTACTTTGGAGACTGAAATCTGAGAAGTGCAGTTCAAAGCCAGTCAGGGCAGGAAAGTCCATGAGACTCTTATCTTCAGTTAAGTACCCCACAAGCTGAAAATTACATCATGGTTCAAAGTGGAAGAGCACTAGCCTTAAGCATAAGAGCTCAGGGACAGTGCCCCGGAACTGGTACAAAAAAAAAAAAAAAAACACGAATAAAGTGATCCTGGTGGCTCATGCCAGTAATCCTAGCTATTTGGGAGGCAGAGAATGGAAGGTTCGAGATTAGAGATTAGCCAGGGCAGAAAAGTTTGGAAGACTCCTTTTTTTCTTTTTCTTTTTCTTTTTTCTTTTTTTTTTTGGCCAGTCCTGGGCCTTGGACTCAGGGCCTGAGCACTGTCCCTGGCTTCTTTTTGCTCAAGGCTAGCACTCTGCCACTTGAGCCACAGCGCCACTTCTGGCCATTTTCTGTATATGTGGTGCTGGGGAATGGAACCCAGGGCTTCATGTATATGAGGCAGGCACTCTTGCCACTAGGCCATATCCCCAGCCCCTGGAAAACTCCTTTTTTTAATTGAACTTTTTTCTTTAGTGTCCAAGTGTGGTACAGAGGGGTTACAGATTCATATGTAAGGCAGTGAGTGCATTTCTTGTTCAACTTGTTACCTCCTCCCTCATTTTCCCCCACCTCCCCCTCCCCCCAAGAGATGTGCAGTTGATTTACACCAAATGGTTTTGTAAGTATTGCTTTTGGAATCGTTTGTCTTTTTGTCCTTGTCTCTCAATTTTGATATTCCCTTTCCCTTCCCTGGTTTTATTATCCATTTAAACAGTATCCAGGGTATCTGGATGAGATATAGGTAGTGGGGGTACAACCACAGGAAGGGAATACAAGAGAAACAAAACCAAAAAAAAATCAAACAAACAAACAGAAAAGAAAAAAATACAAAAGGTACAGTTTCACATGGCATGTTGATAATTATTACAACAGTGGTATAACTCTTGTCTCCGTAACGTGGAGTTTATTTCACTTGGCATCATCTTATGTGTTCATATGGGTGTAGCTATTGGGGTATTTTGATTTACTACTGTGACTAGCTATTCCCTGTGAGGGACACCATAGGTAGGGTTTATGTTTCTTTGAGTCTGGGTCACTTCACTTAATATGATTTTTTCCAAGTCCTTCCATTTCCTTACGAATGGGGCAGTGTCATTCCTTCTGATGGAGGCATAGAATTCCATTGTGTATATGTACCACAATTTCCTGATCCACTCGTCTACTGAGGGGTATCTATGTTGGTTCCATGTTTTGGCAATGGCAAGTTGTGCTGTGATGAACATAGTTGTGCTGGTGGCTTTAGTGTGGTCTTGCTTGTAGTCTTTTGGGTAGATGCCCCAAAGTGGGGCTGCTGGGTCGTAGGGGAGCCCTATGTTTAGCCTTCTTAGGAACCTCCACACTGCTTTCCAGAGGGGTTAAACACCTTTGTATTCCCACCAACAGTGTAGTAGGGTTCCCTTTTGGCCACATCATCTCCAGCTTTTGTTATTATTGGATTTCCTGATAATGGGCATTCTTACTGGGGTGAGGTGGAATCTAAAACAGCCCTAAGTAGAAAGAACAGTGCAGGAGGAATATCAATACCAAACTTTAAGTTGTATTACAAAGCTACAGTAATAAAAACAGCTTGGTACTGGCACAAGAACAGACCCGAGGACCAATGGAACAGAACTGAAGACCCAGAAATGAACCTGCAGACCTGTGGCTACCTAATCTTTGACAAAGGAGCTAAAAATATAGGTTGGAACAGAGACAGCCTCTTCAACAAATGGTGCTGGCAAAACTGGGTCAACACCTGTAACAAACTAAAACTAGATCCCTATTTATCACACTGCACCAAAATCAATTCCAAATGGATCAAAGACCTAGAAATAAAATCAGACACCCTGAAAACACTACAAGAAGGAATAGGAGAAACTCTAGGACTCCTTGGCACTGGAAGAAACTTCCTCAACAAAGGCCCAGAAACGCAATAAATGTAAGAAAGGTTGGACAAGTGGGACTGTATCAAACTGCAGAGTTTCTGCAGGGCAAAATATATAGCTTCCAAGGTGAACAGAAAGCCCACAGATTGGGAAAAGATCTTTACCAGCCATATAATGAACAAAGGCCTGATATCTAAAATATACACAGAACTCAAAAAATTAAATTCCTCCCAAACAATCAAAGAAACAACAGCCCTCTCAACAAATGGGCTAAAAACCTAAAAAGAAACTTCTCTGAAGAGGAAATGAGAATGGCACATGAAAATGTGCTCTATATCACTGGCCACAAAAGACTCCTTCTTAGCTCAGAGTTAGACACAGGTGTATACATCTGGCATGCTAGCTTCATAGGGGGCTGAGAACGCAAGGATTATAGTTCCAGGCTAGCCTCAGGCAGAAAAGTCTTCCACCTCAACTGAAGAACCTAGATAGTGCATGCCTGTCATCCGGAGGGTGAGACTAAATTAATAGGCAGATCTTGGTCTAGGCATGCATGAAGGCAGGAAAAAGGACCCTATCTCAAAAATAACCATCACAAAAATGGCTGGAGACATGGCTCCCTAGTACAGTGCCTGCCTAGTACGTGCAAGGACCTAAATTTTAACCTTAGTACTACAGAAAAAGAACAATTAAATGTGTTTATCCTTTGATCAAATAAGATAAGTATGAATGAGTGTGTAGATATAGATGCTTACCAGTCAAAACCAGAAATAACCCAAGTACACTTTGGTAATCCTAGTGTCTAAGGTTAAATAAACTATATGATATCCACAAAATGAAAAAAAAACTATGAAGCCAATTATATTACCTACATTAGTTGACATGCAAAGATGCTCACAAAATATTATTGAGTTGGGCACCAATGGCTTATGACTGTAGTCCTAGATACCCAGGAGGCTAAGATCTGAGGATCCTTGTTTGAAGCCAGCTCAAACAGATAAGTCTAATAGACTTTTATCTCTGATTAACCACAGAGGTAGACAAACACAAAGACACAGATAGAGACACAGAAGTAAAGCTCTTACTCAAGTGATAGAGTGCTATCCTAGAGCAAAAAAGCTAAGGAACAGTGCCCAGGTTCTGAGTTCAAGCCCCAGTATCAACATGTGCACACACACACACACACACACACACACACACTAGACATGGGGTGGCTCAAGTACAAGATAGCCAGCCTTGAGCCTACAAGCTAAAGTAAAGTGCCCTGGCCCTAAGTTCAAGCCCCAGAACTGATATTTAAAAAAGAAAAAGAAAAGCACTATTGAGACCAGAGCTGGTGGCTCAAGACTGTAACCCTAGCTACTCAGCAGGCTGAGATCTGAGATTCTCAGTTTGAAATGAGATAAGGAAGATAAATCTGAATTTTATCTTCAATTACCCAGAAAAGAGCTGAAATGTAGAGCTGTTTGTCAAGTAGCAGAGCTCAAGCCTTGAGTGAAAAAAAAAAAAAAAGCCAAGCAACTGTTTGAGGCTCTCAGCTCAAGCCCTAATACCGGCATGAGCACACACACACACACACACACACACACACACACACACATACACACACACACACACACACACACGAAGAAAAGAAGAAAAGAAAGGCAAGAAAAAATCAAACCATAATGTATTTTAAACGTGATTTTAAAACGTAAAAAGAAAAGAAAAAACTGAAAAAATGTGGTCCTACTTGCTAGGCAAGCACTCTACTACTTGAGCCATGCCCTCTATCTGAAAACAAGAGTTCATAAACCAGCATGTAGTATATAAGTTACAGTATGTGTGCACATGTGGGTGCATGTTTATCCTGAACAGTACTAGCAAAATTACCATTTCTAGAAAGAGGTATTCATTTCAACATTAGGTCCAGTCCTTCAGAGCCTAGCTTTGGGCGTGTCATTTAAAAAAGTACACAGACAAGCCACAAATTGGAATCTGTCCAGAGGGAAATATGTAGGTGGGGAGGGAATGGAATCTAAGTTGGGGACGTAGTTGAAGGAAGGAACTGGAGCCAGTGGAGATAGAAATTCCTGGGCAATTTATATCTATTGAAATAAAGAGGCTTTACTTATATGCCCAAGTCTCCTCTTATAAGTAAGCTGCCCATATGGGACTGCTGGCCAGCATTTTTCACTGGAGATTGGGCAAGGAGAGAGGCAGAGAATCATTTGGATGAACTATGGTCATTTTCCCTTCTAGCTTTTGAAATTCTCAGACTTGATAAACGTGGTGCCTTAAAGCTGTCTGCTTAAGGCTAGTAGAAAAGGTCAGGGCTCCAGGTTATAAAGCCCTGTGACGTGTTCAGTGAATTAGATCAAAGGCCTTGCTTTGTACCCTCCTCCCAGGCCCTCAAAACTCTCCACCACCCACATTTACTAGGCCCCATTTCCCTCTATCTTCTTCAGGGTTTCTGGCCTCTAGAAATGTCAAGGCTTCTAGCTAAAACTCTCCCACCTTGAGGGTCTCCTTTGGGAGCACAAGGTTTAAACTGGCTCCATTTTTAGGCTGAATAGGTAGTGGTTATCTACATGGTTTGGAGTCTAAGAATGTAAAATCTTTAAGAGTGTCAAGGTATCTGCAAGTGGTCACATTTTGCATTAAGTGCTTTGTCCTTTAAGTCTTGAATCCTTTCCCAAATTCTTCTGCAAAAATGTCAATAATTCTGGGAAGGGGATCACCGTAAGCTGCCAAGAAAAGGGAGAAGCGGTAAAGGGCTTCTGCATTCTGCCCAGGGCCTCTTCTGAGTGTCTAGAGGAAGTTTTGTGGGCTAGAAGGTTGGAAAAGTCAGCAGAGTGGGGAGGCCTTTAAAAAAGGAGTTTTTCTACCCACAAGGCCAAGTACTGTTGTGCCAAGTTTCAAGACCACCCCCAAGAAGACCACCGAGATTCAGACACTCCGAAATGCAAAAGCAAGGCAAGGCTTTATTTAACGAGCTGCCAACTCGGGCCTCGTCCTACCCACCGACACAGCGGAGGTTAGGAGGGAGCCCCGAGCTGTGATTACACAGGGCTTATAAAGGCAAAGAACAAGGTTACAACAATCAGCTGTGCAAGCAAGATTAGAACACAGGTACCAATCTGATTGGCTCAGGGTTCGATTCTAAAATGGGGTTCACGTGGTGGGGCCTGACTTCAAAGTCTGGCACCTCATTTCCCCCTTTTTCTTTTTGGTACCTTGGGAGCCAATCATGGCTCCATTCTGTCCATTTCAATGGCTTGCATGTCTAGGGGATGATATAGAGGTAAGGCATGGGCCAGTAGGACCCAATGTAGTAACCAAAGGGCCTGTCACCATTTCTTACAAGAATATTCTCTGTACCTCTGTTCTGCATGTCTCTAGTTTATCCTGCCTCATCTTCCCAAAAACAACTCTGGTCCCTTGATTTTAAAGGGGGGCTGATGGGTGAAGATCATCCATCTTCTGTAATTTCTTCAGGCTGACTCAGGGGCGTTGACCTTACCTAGCCAGGAACCTATAACCTTAGTCTACTTTTCCAAGGGACTGCAGGATTGCTGCAAACTGAAAATTAACTTTCAGCTATACAGACTTACCATTAGCTCTATAGTGTTTAGTATCCAAATGTAAGCAACAAAATAATACATAAACTTCTCAACTGTGCTCTAAGGGTCGGGTGGCTATACCCGTATTCCTGAGCAAGCTCAAAACTACCTAAAATAAGGGGGTCACCTCACTTTGGAGTGAGCTGCCAAAATGACATCAACACTAGCCAGGGTAGTAAGGAAAGAAGGCAAAAAGAAAATTATAACAATATTCAGTCTAACTTTCTTTTCTTGAGGCGAAGGCGAAGCGGCTGAGTTGGGTGCTTGGAGACCTCCCATGTTCCATCACGGTAGTTGTCATCCAGGGCAAAGGGGTCAGCTGGCCTGGCGTGGGAGCAATGGACCCAAGTGGTGACGCCATCTACTTTAAGGGCCGTGGGAGTAGTCAGTAGCACCACGTAGGGTCCCTTCCATCGTGGTTCTAAGGATTTGGAGTTATGCCTCCGGACGAACACCCAATCTCCTGGCCTGAATAAATGGGGGATAGGGACAGAAGCAGAATCATATAATGCCTTGAGTTGGGGCCACATTTTCTTGTGCACGAGCTGCAAATAATCAAGTTTACACAAAAATTCAATATCATCCAAATCAGTGAGCAATTCAGTCTGAAGGCTAGGGATAATGGGCGGAGGGTACCCGTACATTATTTCAAAAGGAGTAAAGCCAAGTTGATAGGGAGAATTTCTTACCCTAAGTAGAGCAAAAGGAAGGAGTGACACCCAGTCTGCACCAGTCTCTAAGGCCAGTTTAGTTAAGGTCTCTTTTAGAGTCCGATTCATTCTTTACCTGTCCTGAACTCTGGGGTCTATAAGCACAATGCAATTTCCAATCTGTCCCCAGTGCTATCCTCTCATTTGACAAACTTACCCTTACTAACCATTATCACAGATGACTGGCAAATTCCTGCCCAGTAGACAGACATGGGCATTGGAAAGGCATGCTTATGAACTATTCTTCTAGGACTTCCCGGCTTTAACTTTTGAAAGGCCAACAGTAGTGACTCTAGGATCTGACACCATCTCTGCCATCCAAGCAGCGGCTTACTGCCTCTGGATGCTCCATCACTTTTGTCCCAGGAGGAGTGACTTTCGACTTGGACTCAGGGCCTGAGTGCTGTCCCTCAGCTCTCCAGCTCAAGACTAGCACCCTACCACTTTTGAGCTCCACACCACTCCGTTCCCAGCACTCTGCTGGCTAATTACAGACAAGTCTCTCACAGGGACCTTTCTTTGCCCGGGCTGGCTTCGAACCGCAGATTCAGATCAATGAGTCTTATAAGGGGCCACTTTACTCCAATTATAAGCAACAAGGTGGTCCACACAGAAGTAGTTTTTAAGCATGCTCTCTTACCTGGAACTTATTAAGGGTCAGTATTAGATCTTGACAAACTTGTAGGAATCACCTGTGCTTCTCTGTGGGCCTGCTGGAAACTGTTACAAAAAAACCTACAAAGAAGCTGGAATGGCAATTAAACATTTTGGTAGCCATAATTCTCCTTTTCTCACTTTGCAATAATTATTTAGGACAATTTTACTTCCAAATTTCTTCCAAAAGGCTACAAAAACAAAACAATTAATACAAAAGGAGGAAAACACACAGGCCTAAGAAAAGTTACGAGTTGGAGATCTCCCAAGCTGGCCCACAACCTCCTACAAGGGTGCAGAAGGAATGGACCCGAGTTGGCCCACAACCTCCTGTAAGAAGGAGTGGACCCGAGTTGGCCCACAACCTCCTGCAAGGGTGCAGAAGGAGTGGACCCGAGTTACGAGTTGGAGATCTCCCAAGTTGGCCCACAACCTCCTGCCAGGGTACGGGAGGAGTGGACCCAAGTTGGCCCACAACCTCCTGCCAGATAAGCAGAAGGAGCAGACCCAAGTACAAGGTGGGCGGGTTGAGTCTCGTTTAGGAGGTCCTCCTGGTCAGTTCCGGCCAAAAACCAAACTGACTCGCGCCCTACAAGCAAAAGCAAAACAGACAAATTACAGGACAAGACAAATGAACAGTGCTGTTTTCTTACCTTCGGAGTCTGGGATCTCGGGGTCTCTGGGGCTATCCCGGACGAAACCCCAAATGTTGTGCCAAGTTTCAAGACCACCCCCAAGAAGACCACCGAGATTCAGACACTCCGAAATGCAAAAGCAAGGCAAGGCTTTATTTAACGAGCTGCCAACTCGGGCCTCGTCCTACCCACCGACACAGCGGAGGTTAGGAGGGAGCCCCGAGCTGTGATTACACAGGGCTTATAAAGGCAAAGAACAAGGTTACAACAATCAGCTGTGCAAGCAAGATTAGAACACAGGTACCAATCTGATTGGCTCAGGGTTCGAGTCTAAAATGGGGTTCACGTGGTGGGGCCTGACTTCAAAGTCTGGCACCTCAGTACTTCATGGTGGAAACTTAGAAGAGCCAGATTTGGTAGTTCCTATGCCTGCCCGTACATTACTATCACCCAGAGGGTTTTGCTTTTAAAATATTGATGCTTAGACTTTGCTCAAGCCAGAAGGTATAATTTATTTGGTCTTGGTGGTATCTGGGCATAATTATTTTTGAAAAAGTTTCCAACTGATTGCAATGTGCAACCAGGGATTGAAGAAGAAGAAATAGGGGCTGAATTAGACTCCTGATCCCAAGTCAGGCAGAGAAGGGATGGTAAGATCCTCTGCTGTTCTTCAGCTACAGTTGCTGACAGATGGACAGCTAGTTACCTAGCTAGGGTAAACCAACTTGGATTTGCAGGAGACTCCACTGCTTTAAAAACTGAAAGCTGGCGCTGGGAATGTGGTTTAGTGGAAGAGTGTTTGCCTAGCTTGCATAAAGCCCTAGTTATATTCCTCAGTACCACAGAAACAGAAAAAAAAAACCCTCAAAAGTGACACTGTGGCTCAAGTGGTAGAGCACTAGCCTTGAGTACAGAGAGGCTCAGGAACATAGCCCAGGCCCTGAGTTCAAGCCCCAGGACTGCCAAAAACAATAACTTCAAGCCTTCCAGGTACCTCTGACTCATGTTTGTAATCCTAGCTACTTGGGAGGCTGAGATCTGAGGATCAAGATTTAGAGGCCAACAGAGTGGACAAATCCACAAGACTCTTAACATCCACCTATCAGCCAGTGAAAAGCTGGAAGTGGAGATAAGGCTCAAGTGATAAGAGTGCCAACCCAGAGTAGTAAAAGCCAAGTGAAAGGGCAAGACCCCTAGTTCAAGCTCTAGTAGTTCTGGCACATACACATAAAACAACAACAACAACAATCCTGCAGCCTTTCATCCTTGAAAAACTGAAAAAGTGGGTGCCACTATATAGAATGACCACAGGTATATGAATCTTAAGATGTACTGGGCATGGTGACACATACCTGTAATCTCAGTACTTCATTTGATAGGCTGAGGCAGAAGAATCTACCATTTGAGGCCAGGCTGGACTACACAGCAAGACTCTATCTAAAACAAAGCAAAGAAAAACAATCCTTAATAGGCTGAGCACAAATTGGGATGGCTACTCTCCTTCTTTGTGTTTACTCTACTATAAGGTGGGGCAAGTGCTAATTTTTTTGTGTGTGCCTGTACCAGAGCTTGAGCTTTCATTTAGATTTGTTTGCTCAAGACTGGCACTCTACTACTTGAGCCACATTCTGCTCAAGTAGAATGTTTTGGTAGTTAATTGCAGATGAGAGCCTCATGGATTTGTCTGCCTGGGCTGGCTTTGATCTCGGTCTTCAGATCGCAGCCTCCAGAGTAGCTAGGGTTACAGGCATGAGCTACCCCTACTAGAGTCTCATTTTTGCCTCTCTTACTACCTGCTATTAAGTAGAATGCTGGTAGAGGGCTCTGTGATATATAGCACATGGAGTACCAAGATGGAATGTTAGAAATAATAAGTAGTAGCTGCTAGGCAGAAAAAGTCATAAGATCCTTGCTGCTTGGCTATTAGATATCCTTTTCTTCTCTCCTATATTTTCCTTTGCCTCTTCCCCCAACACTTAAAAAGTCATATGACTTCAGTGGCCTGAAAAGTGGCTTAGTGGTACAACACTTGTTTAGTATATGTGTAAAGCCCTGGGTTTGATTCTTCATCACACAAAAATAAACAAATTCTAGGATACCAGAGCTGAAGGAACAACAGGTATCTATCAGTTTCATCCAACCATTAAATAGGTGGATAGGGCAAGGAGCTAGTGGCTTACACCTGTTATGCTAGCTGCCTAGGAGGCTGAGATCTGGAGGATCGTGGTTCAAAGCCAACATGAGCCCCCCCCCCAAAAAAAAAGCCTGTGAGACTGCATCTACAGAGTAACTAGAAAAAAGCTGGCCTAGAGATGTGGCCCAGGTGGTATAGCACCAGATGAGCAAGCAAGCCAAGTGAGCGAGAGACTGAGTTCTAACTCTGGTAATGGCAAAGAAGATAAATGGAGATTTAGAGATAAAATAGCTGATCCAGGATCACATGGCTTATTTGAGTCAGAGCTGGGATTCCAACTCAGTACACTTTGAAGCCCCATTATTTCATCCTGGAGTTGAATGTCACTGTCCAAGCACCTCTCTGACTCCATAAAGCCCCTATCTCCCTTAAATTTTTTAAATTGTTGTTATAAACATGATATACATAGAAGTTACAGTTACATAAATCAAGTAAAGAGTACATTCCTCTTTGGACAATGTTGCCCCTTCCTTCACTTTCTCTTTTTCCCTCCTATTCCCACCGACAAGTTGTACAGTTCATTTTCTTTTCTTTTCTTTTCTTTTTCCAGTTATGGGGCTTGAACTCTGGGACTGGGCTCTATCCCTGAACACTTCTGCTCAAGATGTGCTCTACCTCTTGAGCCACAGTTTCACTTCTGCTTTTCTCGTGGTTAATTGGAGATGAGTCTTGTGGACTTTCCTGTCCAGACTGGCTTTGAACCACAATCCTCAGATATCAGCCTCCTGAACAGCTAGGATTACAGATACGAGCCACTATATAGCATCCGGCCATTTTCAACATGGTGTCTAGTAGCGTAAGATCCACCCCCAGGAGGACTCCATGCAGATATTACCCACCTGTTTAAGTCTGTTCCCAGTACCTGCATTACCTAGGTAACTGGCACACGTAGAGGGAGTTACCTTCCCCTTCTCCGAGATCACATCCAATCCATCTGGACATATCTCCCACTTTTCCCTATATAATATGGCTCAACACACATCCTTGCTCTTTCTCTTTCTTTTTCTCTCTTACTCTCTCTTGATCTTTTTCTCTCTTTTTCCTCTTTTTCTTTTCTTTCTTCCCCTCTGTTTCTCCCATGCCTTCATCTTGTGCTGGCTGGCAGTTTTCTCTCTCCCCAATAAATTCCTTTCTGCCTGAACCATGTGGTGGGTTTCCTTTCTGGAGAACCTTACATAAGGTGGTGTGATTGCTGGGATCGCTGGATCCCCTTCTTCCTGAGGGTTTCTGAGGGTTAATCCGCCTCTGTGACCACCTCGCCTCAGACCAAACTATTGAAAGTGGAGGAACCTCACTTTGTACTTCTTGTCTTTACCATTGCTGGCTACACATCCACCATACAATCTCCTCTTTACATCTGGTGAGTGACTCCTGGCTACAGGTCCTCTATTTATCTGACCATGCCAGAGGGACCCATCATGCCTTTGTGACAAGTCTGTTCTCATTTCAGGGATGCCTGAATAGAGAATTTGACTCTACATGCTCACAGACCCCCCTCTATGTCCTTGCGGAGCCCCCCTTCTATGTCCTTGCAGAATCCCCCTAGGTCCTTGAAGACCCCCCACCTCCTTGTGGAGCCCCCTCTATGTACTTGTGGAGCCCCCTCTATGTCCTTAAGAAACCCCTGTCTACATTCTGGGTTTGATCTACTCCACAAATCAAAGGAAAAAGCAAGCAGTTTTAGACATATAACCTGACAGTGTGTGTGGTTAATTCTTAATAAGTTACAGCCCCTGTCTCATGAGACTTCTTCCAGGCTTCATTCAAGGACTGGTATCTACCACCAAGGCACAGATGCTGCTTGCCTCCTCTTCCGGAGGGGCCACATCTCTACCTTTTACCCCTAATGTCGATGCCCCTTGCCAGCAAGAAGTAGCCAGAGAGAGTCTACATCTTTTTTCTTTGTTGCTTAAGGCTAGCACTCTACCACTTGGGTCATAGCACCACTTCTGGCTATCTGTGTGTGTGTGGTACTGAGGAATCGAACCCAGGCCTACATGCATGCTAGGCAAGCACTCAACCACTAAGCCACATTCCCAGCCTTATATCCTTTTTCATAGTTATTAAAAGGCTGGAATGTAAGAGCCATGCAAGGTTCTATGAAGATTCCCACTCCCCCCAACTGTTTAAGTCTGTGCCCAGTACCTGTGTTACTTATGTAACTGGCACACCTGGAGGCAGTAACCTCCCTCTTCTCTGCGGTCACATCCGATTCACCTGGCCATGCCACCCACCCCTTCCCCTAGGGTTCAGCCCTTCTCTCTGGCCATGCATCATCTCTGCTACAGGCTAGTAGTTCAGGAATACACTTCTGTCTCCTGCCTGAATACCACATGGTGTTCTCCTTTATCGGCCACCTACTTTAATAACTCTTACAGTGAGTACCATTGCTGCATTTGTTCACCCTTTGTCCCTCTATTTCTGTGCCCTTACCTCCTAAAGACAGACAAATGAACAAACAAGACAAAAAGGAAAGAAAACAAAAACAGCAACAAGGAATAATATCTGTTTTCATTTCCTTGAGTTCATTTTGATAAATACCAATATATCCTTTTGAGGGTGTTTTAATGCTCCTTGAAAAACATACTCTGTATAAAGAGTAAAAGGACTATAGAAGGTCAGGACAGAAAAATCAAATCAGTCTAGGGAAGCTGCTTTGGTTAGGGAGGACTTCCAGGATAAGATAAATTGAAACTAGAAGAAAAATAACAGTGCTTACCAGGCGCTGGTGGTTCACTGCTATAATCCTAGCTACTTAGGAGGTTGAGATCTGAGGAGTGAGGTTTGGAGCCAGAATGGGCAGGAAAGTCCACAAAATTTTTACCTCCAATTAACCAGAAAAAGGCCAAAAATGGAGCTGTGACTCAAGTACTGAAGAGCAAACCTTGAGAAAATAAAGCCAAGTGAGTGGGAAAGGCCCTGATTCCAAGCCCCAGTATCAATACATGCACGCATGCATGCACGTACGCGCGCACACCAAAAAAAGTAACAGTTCTCCAAGTCAACAGAGGGCCTTGTTCTAGCAGAGGGAGCAGCCCCATGTGGCACACATCTGTAATCCTAGCTATCTAGGAGGTGTTCTGAAGGAGTCAGGACACTTGGCTTTTTCTGCCATATGTAGGTTGGGATGTCTGCATGGCAGGGCATGGGTAGCTATACATGAGCAAAGCCTGACCACATTTTCCTTGCTTAGGATATTGTCTTTACTGTGTAGGTGTCAGAACACCTTTGAAATGTCTTAAGCTAAGGTCAGATAATTAAATAACTTCAACCATTTTAAAACTATAAGGCAGAACTGGGGATATGGCCTAGTGGCAAGAGTGCTTGCCTCGTATACATGAAGCCCTGGGTTCGATTCCTCAGCACCACATACACAGAAAACGGCCAGAAGTGGCGCTGTGGTTCAAGTGGCAGAGTGTTAGCCTTGAGCAAGAAGAAGCCAGGGACAGTGCTCAGGCCCTGAGTCCAAGCCCCAGGATTGCCCCCCCAAATATATATATATATATACATATATACGTATACGTATATATGTATATGTATGTATATACATATATATACATATATATGTAACTGTAAGGCAATAGGGACTAGAGGGAAAAACTGGGAAAGAAATTGCCCAAAAAGAAATGTAGTCATTCCCTGACTTGTGAAAATGTAGACCTTTTTTATATCACATTTATAATAATAATAACAAATTTAAAAACTAGAAATGTACTGGATGCTGATAGCTGTAATCCTAGCTATTCAGGAGGCTGAGGTCTGAGGATCCCAGTTCAAAGCCAGTCAGGGCAGGAAAGTCTTTGACTTTCCTTACCTCCAATTAACCACCAGAAAACCCGAAGTGAAGAGACAAAGGATAAAAAGACAAACCAATGCAACAGCAATACTTACAAAACTATATTATTATGTAAACCAAGTGTACAACTCATGGTGAGGGAGGGAAAGGGACAGGGGGCAGGCAGGAGAGATGAGGGAGGAGGTAACAAGTTGGAAAGAAATGTACTCACCACTGCCTTACATATGAAACTGTAACCCCTCTGTACCACACTTGGACAATAAAGAAAAAAATTAAAGGAAAAAAAAACACGAAGTGGTGCTGTGGCTCAAAGTGGTAGAGTGCTAGCTTTGAGTGAAAAAGCTCAGGAACAGTGTTCAAGTCCTGAGGTCAAGCCCCACAACTGACAAAAAAAAAATAACAACCAAGAAATGGAACTGTAGCTAACCTGATTGAGTACTAGCCTTGAATAAGAGGAGCTTAGGGACAGTGCCCAGGTTTTCAGTTCAAGCCCTAAAAACAGCACAAAAAACGGGAAATTTACAGTCACCATCAATTTCAGTGCTGAATTTTAGCTTTCTGGGCCCAAACCGCTGTCTAGCCATGACTCATCCTGGAACACTGGGCTGAGTAGAGGCCAGCCCCACACTCCCCAGACTGGGCTTGGGCCAGTCTGAGCCCTGTCAGCTCTAGCCAGAATATCAGGCTTTCAGAATATGCATTCTAGTGAGCTCTAGGCTCTCCCTGGAACAAATCCCTCAAGATTTCTGATTGTTACTATTATCTTTTTGGTGCCAATCCCAAGACTTGAATGCAGGGCCTCAAGCTCTCACTTGGCTCTTTATGTTCAAGGCTGGTACTCTACCAATTGAGCCACAGCTCCATTTCTGGCTTTTACCTGGTTAATTGTAGACAAGAGTCCTTCCTGCCTGGGCTTGCTTTGAACTGTGATCCTCAGACTCCAGCTTCCTGAGTAGCTTGGATTACAACAGGTGTGAGCCACTGGCATCTGGCTCTGCTTGTATTTTCCAGTTATGGGGCTTGAATTCAGGGCCTGGATGTTTTCCCTGAACTTATTTTTTCAAGGCTAATGCTCTCTCACTTTGAGCCAAAGCTCTGCTTTTAGCTTTTTTGGTAGTTCATTGGAGATAAGAGTCCTGTGGACTTTCCTGCCCAGGGCTGGCTTTGAACCTCCATCTTGAGATCTCAGCCTTCTGAGTAGCTAGGATTATCTGAATCAGTGCAGTTTCCTCATCTTCTAGCCTTTGAATAATGACCCCTCATACTCTTAGGTCCCCATAACACAAGAGTTCTCTTTCTATCCCATGGAGTTTCCCTAAACCATGTACTTGGGTGGAGTTAAGTGTTGGAAAGAATTGTGGGAATATAGAGAAGGAATGGAATTTCTGTGAGGTATGAGGCTGAGGGTGGAGCACCTACACACAGAGGAAATGGCATTTGACTTGGATTGTGAAACGTAGATAGGAGTTGTTCAGGTAAAAACGATTGTAAACTGCCAGCTGCCAGTGGCTCACACCTGTAATCCTAGTTAGGAGAATGAGAACTAAGAATTGTATTTCAAAGCCAGCCTGGGCAGGAAAGCCCATGTGACTCATCACTAATAAAATTCCAAAGTCAGAATTGGAGATATGGTTCAAGTGGTAGAGCACTAGGTTTGAGCACATAAACTCAGGGACAACATTCAATCCCTGAGTTCAATCCCTGGGAAAGATTGTTCAATTGCCTCCTGGCTTTCTCCTGTGCCTTGATGGTTCACGGGTACCTCAAATTGACCATTTCCCAACATATCATCATCTTATCCATGCTTCACAAGCTTCTCTTGTGCAACTTTTTTTAAAGTAGTTGTACAAAGGGATTTCAATCCAACAAGTCAGATTGTGCATTTTGAACTGAGGGTATGAATGTATCCATACTGGGGCTTGAACTACAGGCCTCACAATCTTGTTTGATTGCTTTTTCCTTTTCTTTGCCAGCAGTTGGTGCTCTACCACTTGAGCCATACCTCCAGCCATACTGATTATTATAGAGATGGAGTCACATAGACTTTTCTGCCTAGGCTAGCTTTGAGAGCCACTATGTCTTAGTATCATTGCCAACTGGCATATTTTTCTTTATTTTATATAGTTATATTGCTTCCCTGGGATGCATTACCTCAAATCCTTTGTGAAACCAGTTGTGAGGTATCTGACTCCCAGGAAGGAAAATAGTTCAGCTCCTCATTTTTTTTTGTCTGAATTATTACAGTGGCTTCCCAACTCAGTTTCATGTCCTCTACTTAATCTCATCCACTCCTTTCTATCAATCGCTGCACAAGCCACTCTATTACCTTAAATGATGCTAAGTGAAATGAACTCCATGTTATGGAAATGACTGTTATATCACTGTTGTAATCACTTTCAACATGCCATGTGAAACCATAGCTTCTATTGTTGATGATCCTCTTGTATCCCTTTCCTGTGGTTGTACCCGCACTATCACTGTATCTCATCTGAGTACCCTGGATACTGTATATATTGGTATTAGAACTAGGGAAGTGAACTTTTTTTTTCTTTTCTTTTCTTTTCTTTTTTTTTTTTTGGCCAGACCTGGGGCTTGGACTTAGGGCCTGGGCAGTGTCCCTGGCTTCTTTTTGCTCAAGACTAGCACTCTAACACTTGAGCCACAGCGCCACTTCTGGCCATTTTCTATATATGTGGTGCTGAGGAATCGAACCCAGGGCTTCATGTATACAAGGCAAGCACTCTTGCCACTAGGCCAGAGACACAGGGTAAAAAGACAAACGACTACAAAAGCAATACTTGCAAAACTGGTGTAAACCAACTGAACAACTCATGGGGGGAAAGGGAAAGGGGGAGGGGGGAGGGGGAATGAGGGAGGAGGTAATAGTTCAAGAAATGTACCCAATGCCTAATGTATGAAACTGTAACCTCTCTGTACATCACTTTGACAATAATTTTTTAAAAGAACTACGGAAGTGAAAGGGAATATCAAAATTGAGAGACAAAGGATAAAAAGACAAACGAATCCAAAAGTAATACTTGCAAAACTGTTTGGTGTAAACCAACTGAACAACTCATGGGAGGAGAGGGAAAAGGGGAGGGGGGAGGGGGTAATGAGGGAGGAGGTAAAAAACAGTACAAGAAATGTACCCAAGGCCTAACGTATGAAACTGTAACCTCTCTGTACATCAGTTTGACAATAAAATTTTTTAAAAAAAAAAGAACTAGGGAAGTGAAAGAATATCAAAATTGAGAGACAAAGGATAAAAAGACAAACGACTCCAAAAACAATACTTGCAAATCCATTTGGTGTAAACCAACTGAACAACTCATGTGGGGAGAGGAAAAGGTGGAGGGGGGAGTGGGGAATGAGGGAGGAGGTAACAAACAGTACAAGAAATGTACCCAAGACCTAACGTATGAAACTAACCTCTCTGTACATCACTTTGACAATAATTTTTTTTAAAAAGCATGAAGATGCTGAAAAGAAAATCAACTACCACTAGTTCCTCATTACCCTGACGACAACCATTAGAATGAAATACAAATAAGCTCTTTGTGAACTTACCACCACTTGCTCATTTGTGCTTATGAGTACCAACTATACTATAGGCCAAACACTATGCTATGTGCATTGGCATTCCATAGTAATTGAAAATAGACTTTAAACCAGACACTGGTGCCTCATGCCTGTAATCCTAGCTATTCAGGAAGCAGAGATCTAAGGATTGTGGTTCAAAGCTAGCCCAGGCTGGCCATGAAACTCTTATCTCTAATTAACCACAGAAAAAAAAAAGTGCAGGTGTAGCTCAAGTGGTGCAATGCTATCCTTGAGCAAAAGAGCTCTGGAACAGCCCCCAGGCCCTGAGTTCAAGCCCCAGTACCATCATACACACACACACACACACACACACACACACACACACACACACACACACACACACCCCTAGTTATTATATTATTCCGAACTTCTTTTTCTTTTGGGTGAACTGGAGTTTGACCTTGGTATCTAGTGCTTTCTAAGCAGCTTGACCTACACTTTCATCTCTTTCGGGCTTTAGGTATTTTTTCTGGGAGGCTTGCTCTTTTATTATTTTTTTATTTTATTTTTTGTTCAGAGCTAGCCTTGATCAGTGTTCCTTCTACCATGGCTTCCTGTGTACTAAACTGCGGATGCATACCACCACATCCAGCATACTTGTTGAGATGAGAGTGTCAGTAAGTTTTTATTCAGGCTGTCCTGGAACCTGTGATTTTCCAGATCTCTTCCTATCGAGGAACTGGGACTGGGCCTCTTGGAATTTATGATCCATTTACAAAGAAAGACATGAGTCATTTCATGATCCAAATGTGTACTTAGAAACTGTGATAAGTTGCCTGGAGGAAGGGTACCTAGTTCTTTGAGGACATATAGCAGAGGTCCTGACATACAGCAGCTTTTCGAAAGTTTCACAAGAATCTGAGCACAGGTGACTCATGCCTCTAGTCCTAGCTACTCAGAAGGTTGAGATCTAGAGGACTAAGATTTGAAGCCAGCCAAGGCAGAAAAGTTCACAAAACCTTATCACCAAAATAACCAGTTAAAAAAATGGCCTAGAGCTGGGCACCAGAGGCTGATGCCTCTAATCTTAGCTATTCTGGAGGCTTGAGATTTGAGGATCTCAGCTGAAACTCATCCAGGGCATCACAGCCCCCCCCCCCCACACCACACCCCGGGAGACTCTTATGGCTCTCAAAAACAGGAAGTAGCACTGTGGCTCAAGTGGTAAAGTGCTAGCTTTGAGCAAAAAGAGGCTCAGGGACGGTGCCAGGTCCTGTCTGAATTCAAGGTCCACAACCACCAAAAAGAAAAGGTTGCTGGAAGATACAACTCAAGTGGTAGAGTGCAACTCTAGTAATTGCATAGCCCCGAGTTCAAGCCCCAGTAAAAACACACAAAAAAGTGACAGTTCCTCAAGAAGTGATCTTTTATCTAAAGATAGGATTGTACTAGAGTTACCTAGGTAAATGATGAGAGTAGGCGTGTATGTGTGTGTGTGTGTGTGTGTGTGTATGTGTGTATGTGCTGTGTAAGACAATGTAGAATAACCAAGAGAGAATATAATAGCTGAAAGTTTGGTGCTGAGGTTATAGCTCAGTGGTAAGAATATTTATCCCAGTGAGATCCTTGGTTCAATACGTACCAATAAAACAAACTCAACCCAAAATGTCTGGGCCCTACATCAGAATATCTGGGCACATATTCTTCTATATTGCAGAGCTAGTGACCTTGGACAAGTTACTTATTCTCTCTGTTTCAGCTTCTTCCTTTCTTTTTTAAAGTTTTATTATTAAGGAGTTGTATAAAGGGGTTACAATTCTGTATGTCGGGTTATAAGTACAATGCTTTTGGTCAGTATCACCCCTTCATTCTCCTCCATTATTCCCCCTCACATTCCTACCCTCAAGTAACATAATTCATTTTCTTACATAATGTACACTAAATATAAGGGACTCCATTTGCTCACCCTTCCTCCCTCCATTCTTGTGCACTTCCCTCCACTGCCCACCTCCCCAGAACATGTTTTCACTTCCTGATATTTGTTTTGATAAACAATATATTAGTTGTTTTAAGGAATTACACTTTTTGATTCCTCTCTTAAGTGTACCATCCTTCAGTCAATTTTTTTGTGTCTACATGCATGATACTCTGTAGGTGTTATCACGAATGTTTATATTTTAGATCTAGTGTTCACATATGAGATAAAACACACTACTTATCTCTTTGAGTTTTCACTTAACATAATTTTTTGCAGGTCCATCCATTTCCCTGCAGACAACATAATATTATTCTTTTTAATAGATGAGAAAAAATCCATTATACCACACTTTCTTGATCCATTTATCTGTTGTAGGGCATCTGGGCTGTTTCCATAACTTAGCTATTGTGAACAGTGCAACAATGAACATAGTTGTACAAGTATCTTTACCATGTCCTGACTTGTAATATTTTATGTAGCTGTCCAAGAGATATTGGGGATGGAACCACTGCTTGCTAGGCAAGCATTCTATCACTTGAGCTACATCCCAGCCCAAGTTTCCTCCTCTATAGCATACAGCATAAGGGATAAAAATAATAGTATGTGAAGTTTTTGTAAAGAGTAAATGAGTTAATTATAAACAACAAATACTCAGCAAAGTATTTTTTTTTTTTTGGCCAGTCCTGGGGCTTGGACTCAGGGCCTGAGCACTGTCCCTGGCTTCTTTTTGCTCAAGGCTAGCACTCTGCCACTTGAGCCACAGCGCCACTTCTGGCCATTTTCTATACATGTGGTGCTGGGGAATTGAACCCAGGGCCTTATGTATACGAGACAAGCACTCTTGCCACTAGGCCATATCCCCAGCCCTCAGCGAAGTATTTTTAATTGGGGTGGAGAGATGGGTCTTGCTGTGTAGCCAAGGCTTGCCTGAAAACTGTAATGTCAAGTGATCCTCCTGACTCAGCTTCCTGAGTAGCTGGAACACTATAGGTATGTTACCAAGCCCTACTTTAGTTGCATTTAATGAGAGAGAGGTGGCTAGAAATGAAAAACGAAGCTTGGCAGTGGACGGGGGAAAATGGCAAAGATCACACTGTATGTATGCTATGAAATGCCTACTCACAGCTAAGCTAGAAGTGACTCTGTGGCTTAAGAGGTAGAGTGCCAGCCTTGAGCAAAAAAAATAAAATAAATAAAAGCTCAGGGAAAGCGCCCAGGCCCTGTGTTCAAGCCCCAAGACTTGCTCCGAAGCATCATCAAAAAATTATTAATCTGGGACAGATGCTGGTGGCTCATGCCTGTAATCCTAGCAACTTACATGGCTGAGGGCTGAGAATCACAATTCAAAGCCAGCCTGGACAGGAAAATCCATGAGACGCTTACCTCCAATTAACCACCAGAAAGCCAGAAGTGGTGTGGTACCTCAAAATGGTATGGTGCTAGCTTTGTGCAAAACAGCTCGGGAGGCTGAAAATGTGGCTTAGTGGCAGAGTGTTTGCCTAGCATGCATGAAACCCTGTGCTCATTCCTCAGTACCACATAAACAGAAAAAGTGGGAAGTGTCACTGTGGCTCAAGTGACAAAACTCTAGCCTTAAGCAAGAAAAGCTCAGGGACGGTGCCCGGGCCCTGAGTTCAAGCCCCAGGATGGGAAAAAAGAGTTCAGTGACAGCACCCAGGGCCAAGTTTAAC
This sequence comes from Perognathus longimembris pacificus, assembly GCF_023159225.1. Lineage (NCBI taxonomy): Eukaryota > Metazoa > Chordata > Mammalia > Rodentia > Heteromyidae > Perognathus > Perognathus longimembris. Next base: position 66,398,590 of record NC_063188.1, on the reverse strand, counting down.
CCCTATGACCGACAAAAACAAAATTAATCTGTTGGGCACCAGTGGCTCAGGTCTGAAATCCTAGCTACTCAGAAGACAGATATGAGGATCAAGGCTATCCCAGACAGGAAACTCTGTGAGACTCTTATCTCCAATTAACCACCACAAAAGCTGGAAGCGGAGGTGTGGCTCAAGTGGTAGAGCACTAACCTTGAGCACAAAAGCTCAAGGACAGTGCCCAGGCTGAGTTCAGGGCCCAGAACTGGCACTGTATATAGAGATTGATATATAGAGAGAGATAGACAGATAGATAGATCAATAGATTGATACATAGATGATAGATATAGTTTCATCATTTAAATATATGTAGTTGTATATACATATATATATTTTATATACATATGTATATGATTTATATGTATATACATAATCGTTTTGGCATCTGGAAAGTTCAACTTGAATTTCTGCTCTCATATACACTAGTCATGAAATCTTCAGCAGGATTCACACATTCTCTTAGTCTTTTTAAAAATAAGGATTCTGAGTAATACCCACCCTGCCAAAGCAAGAAGCAAATGAGGTAAAAAGGAATAAACTGTGGGAAAACAGACTGTCACTGCCACCATACACAAATAGCATATGAGCAAACTTCTGGCATTGTATATGGCATACATCAGGTGCTATAGAAAAAATTTTTGGGTGAGAGTCAGGATGTGTGTGTGTGTGTGTGTGTGAGAGAGAGAGAGAGAGAGAGAAAGAGAGAGAGAGAGAGAGAGAGAGTTTGCCTGTATGAATGTAAAGGAGAGAATGTGTACATTCTTGTGTATATAAATAGACTTCTGATATAGAGACCACATGGCTCCTTTTGTGAAAAATAAAAGATGTAGCTCATGCTGGGCACCAGTGGCTCATGCTTGTAATCCTATATCTACTCAGAAGGTTGAAATCTGAGGATTGTGGTTTGAAGTCAGCCTGGGCAGGAAAGTATGTTAGGTTCTTTAATCTCCAATTAACCACCACCATAATGTCAGAAGTAGTGCTGTAGATCAAGCCCCAGAACTGGAAAAAAAGAAAAAGAGGTAGGTGATGAATAAATGTTGTAGGTGCTTCCAGGTTTCTCTCTCCTATTGAAAAGTGTTGGTTTCCTTTGGGATATTTAGATGAAATGTCACCCCACCCCAGAGACAAGACACTATGGAGGTAGGAGTACTAAGCATGTCCGTGTTTCACTGACTAAACTAACTGATATTGACAACATACTGTTGTACTGGGTGCTGGGGCTGTGATGATAAGCAGAACAGCCATAGTTCCTGCCCACATCAAAATCATGGGTTGATGAAGGAGTGTAATAATTTTCTGTGGTTATTAAAACCTTAATGACTTAAAATAACACACATTTACCAGACCCGGTGGCACACTCCTATAATCCCAGAACTAGAGAAATAAAGGGACATGATAATGAGTTTCAGGCCCATCTGGGCTACATAGGGAGACTATTTTTAAAAAGCACAAACTCATATTTTTAGAGGTCTAAAATGGATCACCATGGTTGAGTTCCTTCTGGAAACTCTAGGGGATTGTCTATTGCCTTTTCCTGTTACTAGCATTTTTTTTTTTGCCACTCCTGGTGCTTGAACTCAGGGTCTGAGTACTGTCTCTTGCTTCTTTTTGCTCAAGGCTAGCACTCTACCACTTGAGCCACAGTGCCACCTCTGGCTTTTTCTGTATATGGGGGGCTGAGGAATTGAACCCAGGGCTTCATGTATGCAAGGCAAGCACTCTACCACTAGGCCATATTCCCAGCTCTGCCTGCATTTCTTTTTTTTTTTTTCAAGGAGCTTCCCAAAGTATCATTTGGGGTGGGGGTGGGGAGGTTATATAACAGTAATGGCCTGCCTGCATTTCTTGATTGTAGTCCCCTCTTCCTCCATTTTCTTTTTTTTTTTAGAACTGGGGCTTGAATTCTGGGCCTGGGCACTCTCCTTGAGATTTTGTGCTCAGTGCTAGCGCTCTATCACTTGAGCTACAGCTGTACTTCTGGCTTTTGGTAGTTAATTGGAGATAAGCATCTCATGGAATTTTCTGCTTGGGCTGTCTTTGAACCATAACCCTCAGTCTCAGCCTCTTGAGTAGCTAGGATTATAGGCATAAGGCACATGTTCCTGTTCCCTCATCCATTTTCAAAGCCAGCAAGGGCAGGCCTAATTTTTATGTCATATCACTCTGACCTCCTCTTGTGTGTGCCAGTACTAGGGCTTGAACTCAGGACTTAGACATAATCCTTTATCTTAAAAAATTATTTTTATTATAAAGGTAATACACAGAGGGGTTACAATTACATAAGTAGGTAAAGCATATGTTTCTTTTAGGACAATGTCACCCCTTCCCTAATCCCTTAGCTTTTTCACTCAAGGCTAGAATTCTACCACTTGAGCCACAGCGAAATTGGAGTTCACATTCGAAGGGAAAACCAGATCTTTCCACACCAAAGAGGAGCTAAAGAAGTATGTGAATAAAAACCAGCCCTACAGCGAATTCTAAGAGGGGAAACCCACGTAGCTGGGATCGTACAAGAGACAGAGACAGAAACATAAAAAAATACAATAGCCAAAGCACAACAAAAGAACAGCTCACTAAAGACGAGAAAAAAAAGAAGAAAAACAGCCCAACAAGAAATTGGAAGGAGAAAAAACAATCTTATCCTTGATTTCTTTGAATATAAATGGTTTAAACTGTCCGATAAAGAGGAGCAGACTGGCAGAATGGACTCACAAACAAAAAGTTGACATCTGTTGTCTACAAGAGACGCACCTTACAGCAAGGGACAAAAACAGGCTCCGAATGAAAGGATGGAGCAAGATCTTCCAAGCAAACACACCTAACAAAACGGCAGGTGTAGCCATCCTGATCTCAGACAAGCTGGACTTTTCATTAATATCAACTCAATAAGACAAAGAAGGACATTACATTTTCATGCAAGGAAAAATCCAGAATCAAGACATCACTGTGATAAATGTATACTCACTTAACAAAAGAGGCCCTACATATGTCAAGCAAATTCTCACAGAATTACAGAACAAGATAGACGCAAACACAATTATAGTGGGTGACTTTAATACCCCACTCTCTCCAAGAGACAGACCCAACACCCAGAGGATCAGCAAGGGAGCTGAGGACCTAAGTAATATCATACCCAAATGGATCTGACAGACCTATACAGAATCTTCCACCCTACAGAGACCCAATACACCTTCTTCTCGACCATGTCATAGCCCACACAAAGAACCTCAGCAAATACAAAAGTATTGACATCATCCCATGTATTATATCTGATCACAGTGGATTAAAGGTAACACTCAATAACAATGGTTACCACAGAGGCTATACACATTCTTGGAGGCTAAACGCCACACTGTTATCCAACACTTGGGCCACAGACCAAATTAAAGATGAAATCAACGAATTCATAAGCCACAATGACAATGAAAACACATCACAAAGAAACCCATGGGACACAGCTAAGGCAGTACTGAGGGGCAAGATCATTGCCCTCAGCACTCACATTAAGAGAATGGAAGCAGAGCAGGTGACTAAACTCACGATGAAACTAAAACAACTGGAGAAACAAGAAATGACCTAATCTAAATCGACTAGGAGGAGAGAGATCACAAAGATTAAAGAAGAGATAAATCTGATTGAAAATAGAAAGACCATTCAACAAATAAATAAGACTAAAAGCTGGTTCTTTGAGAAAATAAACAAAATTGACAGACCCCTTGCAAGTCTTACAAAAAAAAGAAGCGAAGAGACTCATATACGTAAAATCAAGGACTCCACCGGAAAAATAACAACAAGTACACACGATATTCAAAGTCATGAGGAGCTATTTCCAAAACCTCTACTCAGCAAAAACCAATAATTTTACACAAATGGATCAATTCTTAGAAAAGTATAAACTGCCCAAACTGAACCAAGAAGAAATAAATCAACTAAATAAACCAATAACTTACGGTGAGATACAGGTGGTAATCAAGAACCTCCCAACAAAGAAAAGCCCAGGCCCAGATGGATTCACCAACGAATTCTACAAAACCTTTAGTGAGGAGCTAATACCAATAATCCTCAAACTCTTCCGCGAAATAGAAACAGAGGGAGAAATACCAAACTCAAACCAATACGAAGCCAATATCATACTCATTCCCAAACCAGGCAAAGACCCAACAAAAATAGAGAACTACAGACCAATATCACTAATGAACACAGACACAAAGCTCCTCAATAAAATATTAACTAACAGGATCCAAAAACTTATCAAGAAAATTAAACATCATGACCAAGTAGGCTTCATCCGAAAGTCACAAGGATGTTTTAACATTCGTAAATCAATTCACATAATTCAATACATAAACAGAACTAAAATCAAGAATCACATTGTTATCTCAGTCAATGCCCCAAAAGCCTTTGAAAAAAATACAACATCCATACTTATTAAAAGCTTTGGAGAGAACAGGAATAGATGGAACATTCCTCAAAACAATAAAAGCCATATACAATAGACCAACTGCTAATATCACATTAAATGGAGAGAAACTTAAATCATTCCCCCTAAACTCAGGAACAAGACAAGGATGCCCACTTTCCCCACTTCTTTTCAACATAGTGCTGGAATCCCTAGCCATAGCATTAAGGCAAGAGGAGGACATCAAAGGGATCCACATCGGCAAGGAAGAAATCAAGTTATCTGTATTCGCAGATGACATGATCTTATATTTGAAGGACCCAAAAAACTCAGTCCCCAAACTCCTACACCTAATAAACCAATTTGGCAAATAGCAGGATACAAAATCAATCCACAAAAGTCAGCAGCTTTTCTGTACACCAGCAATATACAAACAGAAAAGGAAATCATGGAAACAATTCCATTTACAGTAGCCAAAAAAAAGAATAAAGTACCTAGGGATCAACTTACCTAAGGATGTGACGGACCTATTAAATGAAAACTATAAAAATCTAATAAGGGAAATCAAAGAAGACACAAGGAGATGGAAAGACCTCCCATGCTCATGGGTAGGCAGAGTCAATATAGTGAAAATGGCCATGTTGCCCAAATTGTTATACAAATTCAATGCAATCCCTATCAAAATCCCAGCCACATTCTTCACTGAAATAGAGAAACCAATCCATAAATTCATATGGAACAGCAAAAGACCTAGAATAGCCAAAGCATATCTAGGCAAAAAAAGCAGTGCAGGAGGTATCACAATACCAGACTTCAAGCTCTACTACAGGGCCATCATAATAAAAACTGCCTGCTATTGGTATAAAAACAGATCAGAATGCCAATGGATTAGAATTGAAGATCCAGAAATAAAACCACACTCTTACAGTCAGCTGATATTCAACAAAGGAGCTAAAGACATACAATGGAATAAACATAGCCTCTTCAACTACTGGTGCTGGGAGAACTGGGCAGCCATATGCAGAAAACTCAAAATAGACCCAAGCCTATCACCATGCACCTAGATCAACTCAAAATGGATCAAGGACCTCAATATCAGACCTGAAACCCTGAAACTACTTAAGGACAGAGTAGGAAAGACACTAGAACTTATAGGCACAGGAAGGAACTTCCTGAATAGAGTCCCAGGGGCACAACAAATAGGGGAAAGACTTGACAAATGGGACTACTACAAATTAAAAAGTTTCTGCACAGCTAAGGACATAGCCACCAGAACAGAAAGACAGCCAACGATATGGGAAAGGATATTTACCAGCATAGCAACAGACAAAGACCTAATATCTGTCATCTACACAGAACTCAAAAAACTAAGCCCCTCCAAGCCCAATAAACCAATTAGGAAATGGGCAAAGGAGTTAAAGAGAGACTTCACCAGAGAAGAAATAAAAATGGCAAAGAAACATATGAGGAAATGTTCAACATCCCTGGTAGTAAAGGAAATGCAAGTAAAAACAACCCTGAGATACCAGCTCACCCCAGTTAGAATGGCCTATACTCTGATCTCAGGCAACAACAAATGCTGGAGGGGGTGCGGGGAAAGAGGAAACCTTGTCCATTGTTGGTGGGGGTGCAAATTAGTACAACCACTTTGGAGAACAATATGGAAGTTTCTCAAAAATCTCAATATAGACCTACCCTATGACCCAGCCATACTGCTCCTAGGCATCTATCCTAAACAGCAAACCCAAAGATATCAAAAAGACATTTGTACTTCCATGTTTATCGCGGCATGATTCACAATAGCTAAAATATGGAAACAACCCAGATGCCACTCCACAGATGAATGGATCCTAAAAATATGGTACATATACACAATGGAATACTACATAGCGATTAGGAATGGTGAAATATTGTTATTCGCAGGGAAATGGTCAGACCTTGAACAAATAATGTTGAGTGAGACAAGCCTAGAACACATAAAACAAAGAGGCATGATCTCCCTGATATATGACTGTTAAGAAAGGGAGACGGAGAGACAGTAGAGACCAAGTCTATGAAACCAAAAACTGCTTGTCAAATAGTATTTCCCACAGGATTGGGGCAGCGACCCAACAGTATGTAACTAAAACCAAACAATTACTCAACACATAAAGGTCAAAAATTGACCTCTCAGTGGAATACAATAGCTCAAAAGCTATGTATGTACGTTCATATAAGACTACTGTCGACATATTGTCTAATATCGACATTGCATTTAAAGCCCTAGGCGAATTTTCTTGGGCTTGGCCACGTGGCTACTGTATGTTCTTGATACCTTGTATATTGTATATATGTCTACCTGACCTAGAGAAGGGAAAGAAAAACAGGGCGTAAGATATCACAAGAAATGTACACACTCCCCTACTATGTAACTGTACCCTTTTTGCACAACACCCTGTCCAAAAAATTTGTGTTCAATTAATAAATAATTTAAATAAAAAAAGAGTACCATCTGACAAATGGGACTGCATCAAAGCAAAAAGCTTTTGTTACCACAGTGAAGAAATAAATCACTTAGTGGAAAAAAAAAACCTGTGCAAGTTGTTTATTAGACAAAGACTTAATAATCAGAATATATAAAGAGTTATTATATAAACAAGAGATCAAATAATTGAAATGAATAGTTCTCAAAATATGATGGACAAATGACAAATAAGATATATGTAGAGGGCTGGGAATGTGGCTTAGTGGTAGAGTACTTGCCTCACATTCATGAAGCCCTGGGTTCTATTCCTTAGCACCACATAAACAGAGAAGGCCAGAAATGGGGCTGTGCCTCAGGTGGTAGCTCAAGGCTACCTTGAGCAAAATGAAGCCACGGACAATGCTCAGGCGCAGAGTTCAAGTCCCAGGACTGGAAAATAAACAGATATATGTAGAAATGTTAGCATCCTAATTCATGAAAAAATATAGATCAAAATTACATACATAGGGCTGGGGAATATGGCCTAATGGCAAGAGTGCTTGCCTCGTATACATGAGGCCCTGGGTTCAATTCCCCAGCACCACATATACAGAAAATGGCCAGAAGTGGCGCTGTGGCTCAAGTGGCAGAGTGCTATAGCAGCCTTGAGCAAAGAGAAACCAGGGACAGTGCTCAGGCCCTGAGTCCAAGCCCCAGGACTGGCCAAAAAAAAAAAAAAAAGATCTTCAACAAAATTACATACATATGTCATTTACACGCATTCTCAAACTCAGTGCCTGACTCTTTCACTCATATACAGGAGCATACTGGAACTCAGTACTTGACCCTTTCTCTCACTGGCCAGTGTTCTATTTACTGAGCCATGCCTCTAACTCCTTAAGTATATGTAGGAGAGAGAGGAGATAAGATGAGAGAAAGTATGCTGGGAATATGGCCTAGTGGCAGGAGTGCTTGCTTCGTATACATGAAGCCCTGGGTTCAATTCCCCAGCACCACATATACAGAAATTGGCCAGAAGTGGCACTGTGGATCAAGTTTCAGAGTGCTAGCCTTGAGCAAAAAAGAAGCCAGGGACAGTGCTCAGGCCCTGAGTCCAAGCCCCTAGACTGGCAAAAAAAATAAAAGAGGAGAGAAAGTATATCTGAATTTGTAATTAGAAGAATTGACTTTACTCTGTTTTGTCATCCACTAGTTTGATAACTTTAGATAAATGAACATATTAATCCAAGCTTCAGTTTCCTTGTTTGTAAAAAAATTAGTGGTACTAGGGTATGAACTTAGAACCTTGTATTTACTAGGCAACTTAAGTCATTTTGCCAGCCCCCATTGTTTGTTATAATTGAAGTAATAATAGTAATACTTTCCGAGGATTGTTGTCAAAAGCCTATGGGAGGTTAGATATGAAAACTGTTTTGTATACCATGAAATGCATATAGCTAAAAGAGAATGGCCACTGGGCACTGGTAGCTCATGTCTATAATCCTAGCTATTCAGCAGGCTGAGATCTGAGGATTCCTGTTTGAAACCAGCTCAGGAAGAAATGTCTAGGAGACTCTTACTTCCAATTATCCACCACAAAGCCAGAATTGGAGGTCTAACTTAAGTACCAGAGCACCAACCTGGAAAAAGCCAATCAAGACACAAGGTCCTAAGATTAAGCTCCAGTACTGGAACATGAGAAACAGGGAGAGACAGAGATACAGGAGAGACACAGAGGGAGAATGTGAATCATCACAGCTGTGTGTATGTGGGTATAAGTCTTTGAATGAGGTTCAAATGTTTCCAAACTTGACTGCTTATGTGTCCATTTGTTTGTAAGCATGTTGGTTGGCTAAATACATTTTTCCAAGTAGGCTTGATTATGTAGTAAATACCATCTTCCACAGCCTCTCCCAGAATTTATATTCTCATTTCTTTGCCCTAGTTTTCTCAGTTTCTAGTCTCAGACTAGAAAATATCCCAACATTACTTTAGCAGAAAAATGCAAATTTCAAACATCCTTACAGAGACTTTCCTCACGCAGGGCCTTGGTGGCATACATGTTTACAATCCCACATACTCAGGTGGCTATGGCAAGAGGATCCTGAGTTCAAGGTCAGCTATATGGTGAGACTGAAAAATATAAAATAAAGCCTTTCACCTTATTTCCTCTGTGTCAAAATTGCTATTTCCATTTGGCTCAGCCATGTGTCCATACGGCTGTTAGTCCATCACCAGCTGCATCTCACTGGAAGAAAGTGAAGAGGCTTCCCAGGGTTTAAAGTCCTTAGAGCTGGGCACAGGTGGCTCACACCTGTAATCATAGTTAATTAGGAGGCTGAGATCTGAGGATCCAGGCAGCCCAGGAAGACAAATCTGTGATACTCTTTTCTCTAATGAGCCACTACAAAGCCAGAAGTGGAAGTATGCCTAAAGTGATAGAGTGCCAGAATTGAGTGAAAAAGCTAAAGGACAATGCCCAGGCCCAGAATCCAAGTCCCAGGTTCACAAGAAAAAGAAATAGAAATAAATAAATACATAAACATATAAATAAATAATAAAAGGTTCCACAGACCCAGCCATGTGTTTTCCCAGAATTCCCCTGTGACTCTAAAAGATATGGTGCTGCCAGTGTAATACCACAGGGACAGAGGACAGGCCTGTTTCTAATTTCCCCTCACAGGCACACCACTTGAACTCCTCAGCTTTCTTTTCTCCAAGGGGAAGCTATTATTTGTGCTAATACAAAGGCTGAACACAGAGCCTCACACTTGCATACTTGTTTGCTTGTAACTGGTGCTCTATCTCTTGAGCTATGCCTTCAGTCTTGCATTTTGCTGGTTATTCTAGACATGGAATCCCATGGGCTTTCTGCCAAGGTTGGTCCCAAACCACTATCCTCCAGATTTCAACCTCCTAAATCCTTAAAATTACAGGTTTGAGTCACCTACACCCAGCCTCTTCTCCCAGATTTTGAGATTGGAGGCCAAGAGATTTGGCTTTACTTTCCTCAGGTGAACAAAGCCTTAATATGTGCTTTGTAATTATTGGGTCCCAAGATGTCCACTCATTGATGCTGAGTTTCAGAATATTTTGAAGAAGACAAAGAGCCCAGTGTTTAATTCATACTAACACTGAATACTTGAACATGGTCTTTCATCACTGCCTAACCAAACCTTAGTTTTTTTTGTGTGCCAATACTGGTGTTTGAACTCCAGGCCTTGTACTCTTGCTTAGATTTTTTGCTCCAGGCTGACCATTTGAGCCATGCTTTTACTTCCAGCCTTCTACTTTGTAATTGGAAATTAGAGTCTCACAGACTTTTCTGCCTAGTTTGGCTTTGAACTTTGATCCTCAGATCTCTGCCTTCTGAGTAGCTAGGATTCTAGGCATAAGCCACCAGTGCCCAACTTCCTTCATGTTTTTGAGAAAGGATGAAAATAGAAAACAGAATCCTAAAAATGTAACACCTTTATTATCAGCCAGGCTCTATATCTGTATTTTATGTGAGAGAAGGTGAAGAGAGGCGAATGCACTGCTCAGGGAAAAAAAATTTGACTCTCCTGACTTCCACTCTAGCATTGTTTTCCCCTGGGGCCTCCAGACATAAGAGCAATAAGAACCAAGAAAGTCAATTTATAAAAAGACGAATGGTCCTATACTGCAGATGCTTTCAGGATATCTCCTGAAAATAGAAGCTGAAAGGTTTTTAGGGAAAGGTAGAGGCTGGCTGGTGGGTGTTTCTGCTAAGAGCCATCCTAAGTTCAAGGTAGGATCTAAGACCCAGGATAAATGTGAGATACTCTTATCCAGAAGATGATCAGGAAATGAGGAATGTCTTATTCCTCATGCAACAGTTCTTATGCAACAATTCTTCCAGATCACTGATAAAAGCTCTTGAATGAAAGAGTTGAGGCTTGCCTTCTCTTTTAATCTCCTAGGAACTTGCTTAGTACCAGGCCTCCTGATTGATGCTCTTTGCCATGAAGATGAGATCATTCTGGCTTCCTGGCCAAAGGCTTGTCTGGATCCACCCACTAGTTGGTTGTGTCCCTAAGGCACATGTCTGGTCCTCCACAGACGAGTTGTTCCCATTTTCAGAGGACTGAATCAGCACAGTACACACCAAGAGGCTTGCCTACTAGCCTAGGGGAGCTGCTTCCTGCTTCCAGAACTCTGACCTCGTAGATTGAATGAGGGGTAGAGATGGAATCACATTTGTTCATTTATTATCTCATCTGTGTGTGTGTGTGTGTGTGTGTGTGTGTGTGTGTGTGTGTGCTAGTAATGGGGGATGAACTCCGGGGCTCCTGCTCCCACATGGCATTTTCTACCAAGATTGGAGCTGTACAACTTGAGCCATGTGTCTAACTCCCAGCTTGATGCAAGTTAGAGATAAGAAGTCTTTTGGATTTGTCTGTCTGGGTTAACTTTGAGCCTTGTTCATCAGACTTCAGCATCCTGAGTAGCTAGGATTATAGGCCTGAGCCACCAGTGCCATGCTATCTCATTTACATTCACAAACTTTTCTGCCACCAAGCTCTCTCTCTCACTTTTCCTAGGCAAAGTCAAACTCGGGCTACTCCTACTTCCTGTTTAGTGTCCTATCTTTTCCCATCTACCAGTCCCAATGCTGCTCCTTTTGCCTGGCCAATTCTTCTGGAATTCTCCCTCTGGATCTTTATATGATGCTTCTTGTCCTTCAGATCTCAATTTAGATATTTGGGGGGGGAGGGGTCAGTGCTGGGGTTTGATCTCAGGGCTGGGACACTGTCCCTTAGCTTTTCACTCAAGGCTGATGCTATAGCATTTGATCCACAGCTACACCCCAGATTTTTTTTATTTTTGCTTGTCCTGGGGGCTTGAACTTAGGGCATAGGCACTGTGCCTGAGATTCTTTTGCTCAAGACTAGCACTCTACCACTTGAGCCACAGCTCCACCTCTGGCTTTTTATGTTTATGTGGCGAGGAATCGAACTCAGGGCTTAATGCATGCTAGGCAAGCACTCTACCACTAAGCAAATTTCCCAGCCCCCACTCCCAACTTTTTGGTGGTTAATTCTGAGTCTCATGGATGTGTCTTCCTAGGCTGGCTTGGAAATATGATCCTCAGATCTCATCCTTTTGAGTAACACATTTTTTAACATATTGGTTTCAGACATTCTCAGAGCAAAGGAGTCTTTTCTTCAATTTCTCAGAGTGTGAGATCATCCAACTTGTTTTTAACACCTCCAATTATGTCCCCCTGAGTGACATTATGTAGTTTTGGACAGCTATTGCTTCTCCTTTGTATGGTTCTGCAGATTTCTCCCATTGGTCCTAGCTCAGTCCCAAAGATATAGATAAGAATCACATAGATAACACCTCTCAATTTTGCTATTCTCTAGCTGAACAATGTCAACTTTTTCAACTGTTCCACATGTAAACTGGGTTCTATCCCCTTTCCCAACCACCTCATTCCCTAAAAACAGGTTTTGACATGTGTTTCCATTAAAGTTGGGGACCATAGAATGACAGAATTCTTTTTGTTGTTGTCCCTGAGCTTATTTTTTTCCTCAGTGCTAGCACTATACCACCTTGAGGCACAGCTGCACTTCTGGTTTTCTGGTGGTTAACTGGAGATAAGAATCTCATGGACTTTCTAACCTGGGCTGGCTTCAAATCTCGATCCTCAGATATCAGGCTCTTGAGTAGCTAGGATTACAGGCATGTGATAAAGTTCTTATACCAGTGTTTGACTAGGGAAGAAGGGAGGTTGCCTTTCTATCCATACACAGTAGTCTTCCAGATCTGAACTAATTCTTCTGCAGCCATAGCTCACTCACTGCTATAATATATAGAATTTATTGCCAAGTGAAACTTCAGCGATATATCCACGTATTTATGTACTTGAGACACAGTCTGACTAAACAGTTCAAGCTGGTCTGGAAATTACTCTGCAGCTCAGCCTGATCTCCATCTAGTGATCCTCCTGCCTCAGCCTGCCAAGTGCTGAGACCACAGGTGTGAACCACCACACTCAGCCTCAAAGATGGTTTTAGTCACCCTGCTGGTAGGCTGCATGCTTACCATCTTTTTCTCATGAGGTCAACTCAAACATAATTTCTACATTTGCTTCATTTTTAAGCTTTACTATTATTTGAGCTTGCTATAAACTTTTTGGGTCCTGATTTTGTTGCCCAGCATGTAAGTTTACTTCAAAGGAAAGCCATGAAAGAAAGTAGGGAGACTACTTGGAGTCTATCCCAAATGGAGTCCCTCAAATACTTGTTTATTCAACCTTTTTTCTCCTCTTACTATTATTTCTTTCCTACACCCTTTCTTTCACCTTCCTCCTTTTCTTTTTTCTTTCTTTTTTTTTTTTTTTTTTTGGCCAGTCCTGGGGCTTGGACTCAGGGCCTGAGCACTGTCCTGGCTTTTTTTTTTTGCTCAAGGCTAGCACTCTGCCACTTGAGCCTCAGCGCCACTTCTGGCCATTTTCTGTATATGTGGTGCTGGGGAATTGAACCCAGGGCCTCATGTATACGAGGCAAGCGCTCTTGCCACTAGGCCATATCCCCAGCCCCTCTCCTTTTCTATTATTAATGTTTTACATCATTATAACAGTGATCTCTGCTCACTGAAAAAAATTAAAGGATGTAAACCTACACACTAAAAGGTAAAAACTCTCTTTATTCTCATCATTTCCTGTATCTTCTTCAGAAATCACTATTGTTATTTGTTTTCTGTGCATCTTTCTCTATTACTAGAGACTTATGAGCATGTGAGTGAACACTTGGGTATTTTAAATTCATAAATTGGATTATCCTATTCATATGATTTTATGATTTAAATCAAAAGTCTGGGCCAGTGCCAGTGCTGGGCTGGAGCTCTGGGTCTGTGCACTGTTTCTCAGCTTTCTCACTCAAGGCTGGTGCTCCACTACTTGATCCATTCCTCCAGTTCTAGCTTTTTGGTGGTTAATTGAAGATTGGAGTCTCACAGGCCTTCCTATGTGGGCTGGCTTTGAACTGAGATCCTCAGGTCTCAGCCTTCTCAGTAGCTAGGATTACAGGAGTGAGCCATTGGTGCCTGGCTCCAAAAGCCTCTTCTCACAGTAGCTTCTGTTTTCAAAAGACAGACACCATCCTATAGATTGGATATATCGTCAATTTTTGTGGTGCTGTAATTGAATCTAGAACCTTTTACATGCTAGGCAAGTACTTTGCCCTTGAGTACATATGAGCACTACCATTTAGTGATGAATGTTTAGACTGCTTACTTTTTCTTTTTTCTGTGCTTGTCCTGAAACTCAGGGCCTGCATGTAGTCCTTGAACGTCTTTTGCTCAAGGACAGTCCCCTATCACTTGACCCAGAGCATTAGTTCTGGCTTCTTTTTTGCTCAGTCATAGGTCTTGTACTCAGAGCCTGAGTGGTATCCCTGAGCTCTTGTATTCAAGGCTAGCATTCTACTACTATGAGCCATAGCACCACTTCTGGTTTTTTGCTGATGAATTGGAGATAAGAGTCCAACAGACTTTCCTGCCTGGGCAAATTTCAACCATAATCCTTAGACCTCACCCTTCTGAGTAGCTAGGATTACAGGGGTGATCCACCGGCACCCAGCTTGCTTTCTTTACTTATAACATTACATTAATACTTATGCATAATAGAGTGTTCCTCTCATAGGGGTAGTAAGCTTTTATCTTGCCAAGGACCATTTGGATATTTACAAACTCATTACAGGCTGCAAAAAATTATAAATATGGGCAGACAGGCCTCAGGTAATATGCCCTGTCATGTACCAGATGGTTTTGTGAGCCTTACAATGTCTGTGAGCTGGATATACCTGCCCCTAGCAAGATAATCTGGAGCAGAACTAGTGCAGTGCATGTGCTGTTGTGAGTCAGGAGAGAAGGGGCAGTAAGGCTCGAGGTACTTTCCCAATGGACTTGTGTCCTAAAAGTTGCTGCAATAAGATAGGGAAGTTGGTTCCTTAGACAGTCTGGACATAATACATGTTAATAGGCCTATAGGGCTGGAGTAGATCTATCTCTCCTCCAGGACTAGCTGAGCAATCTTTCCTGAGCTCCAAGGAATATGCCTGAAAGTGTGCTGGTCTCCTGCATGGAACACAAGATGTATTTTCTCTCTCTCTCTCTCTCTCTCTCTCTCTCTCTCTCTCTCTCTCTCTCTTTCTCTCTCTCTCTTTCTCTCTCCCTCTCTCTCTTCCTCTCCCTCTCTTCTTTTTGCCAGTCCTGGGGCTTGAACTAAGGGGCTGGGTACTGTCCTGAGCTTCGTTGTGCTCAAGGCTAGCACTCTACCACTTGAGCCACTGTGCTATTTCTGGCCTTTTCTTGAGTAGTTTATTAAAGATATGAGTTTCAGGACTTTGCTGCCCAGCTGGCTTCAAATTGCAATCCTCAGATCTAAGCCTCCTGGTTAGCTAAGATTATAGGTGTGAGCCACCAGCGCCTGGCTAAGATGTTCTTTCTTAGTGGGAGCAGCCACAGCCTAGCCTGGAATTGGAGAAAAGAAAAAACAAACAAAAACTAAAAAAAACCCCAAGCTCCTAAATGATGGTGGCTCACACCTGTAATCCTAACTACTCAGGAGGATGAGATCTGAGAATGATAGTTTGAAACCAGCTTCACGTGACAAATTTGAGAAATTTTTCTCTCTCACATTTGTGATTTTTTTTTGGCCAGTCCTGGGCCTTGCACTTAGGGCCTGAGCACTGTCCCTGTCTTCTTCTTGCTCAAGGCTAGCACTCTACCACTTGAGCCACAACGCCAGTTCTGGCCATTTTCTATATATGTGGTGCTGGGGAATTGAACTCAGGGCTTCATGTATACGAGGCAAGCACTCTTGCCACTAGCCCATATTCCCAGCCCCACATTTGAGAAATTTTTGTCTCCAATTATTCATCAGAAAGTGAAAGTGGAGGTGTGGCTCTAGTGGTAAAGCCCTAGCTGTGAGTTAAGAAAGAGGGCAAGGCCCTGATTTCAACCCGCAGTACTGGCACACACACAAA
Organism: Perognathus longimembris pacificus; assembly: GCF_023159225.1. Lineage (NCBI taxonomy): Eukaryota > Metazoa > Chordata > Mammalia > Rodentia > Heteromyidae > Perognathus > Perognathus longimembris. Next base: position 66,382,695 of record NC_063188.1, on the reverse strand, counting down.
AACATAAGCAACAGTTGACAAGAAAAAAGCAGGATGTGGAAGGAAGGCCTGATAAGTACTGGGGACCCACTGTGGGCACTACAGGAGTGGCCATAGAGAGGCAGAGAGCACAAGGAAGGAGGAGAGGGAAGGAGGGCTTGGTTCAGGTGAGCCCCTCCTGGGAACCACAGACCAGAGTGAGCACAATGATGTGCATGTGGTGAGAGCAGCCTGGCTCCAGTACTGACTTGAAGCACTGAGAGGAAAAGAAGGCTGAAAATGGAGGTGCATCTGTGTTGGGGTGAGGGTCACCTGCCAGCTCTGAGCACACGTGAAGACTGCAGTTTCTGAAGAGCATCATGGTGATGAGGTGTTGGATGTCCCTGCAGATAGGACCTGGGCAGGGCAGCCTAGAGGCAGCGAGACCAGGGAGGAGCCTCTTGGTACAGGTCAGGTCAGAGTCAGTGAGGGCTGACATAAGGGTACTGCCAGTGGAGATGTGAGGGAGAAGCTGGTCACACACACGCACACGTGCACGCACACGTGCACGCACACACACACACACACATACACACACACACACAGAGCAGGGTCTAGGGACCAACAGCAAGGGTCAAAGAATTAAACATGATGATACCATGTGTAAACACACACGCAACAAACGATGGCACAAACATCAATCAATAACCAGATACAGAGCTTGTGGGAGAATGCGAGCACATCTCACCCAGAATGGCCTACAACTTGGCCCCAGCACTGATGCACACTTGGGCAGGGTGGCAGGATGGAGACTGTCCTTTTAGGTGTGTGCATGTGTACTGTGCATGCTTCATGGAGGGACTTCATATCTGGAGGGCTGTTTTTCCCCTAGGTGCATGCAGGCTAGTCAAGTGTATGGTCACACATCTGTTGGGGAGGGCGGGCCTTGTGGCTAATGACTTGACTAGGAGACCCTTTCTGCTCTGCAGGACTAATTTCATATTTTAGGAGGACACTGGCTCAAGTGAAATTAATAACAACTGGCTGGGAACAGCTTCCAGTTTTATTACAGAAAAAAGCCAGGGAGAAAGTCTCTGGCCTCTCACTGTGGTCCATTAGTGTGATTAATAATAAATATCCAAGCAGTTGATACTGGTGAGATGCCATTGCGCTGCTGTTAATTGTTACCCATCCATTAGCTCTAGTTGTCTAGCCTGCCCACTAAGGTACCAGGGTGATGGGCACTGTAAAATGCATATCCTTCCTCAGTGTACCAGCTCAAAAGCTCAGGAGTTAAGTGGTCACAGGTTCAGGATGATGGAAAGAAGTTGAACTTTGAACTCATAGGACCCAGATTCAGACTCATCCCACAGTCAACAAACCATGTGACTTTTGGGGTAAGCCACTTTGGTTCTCAGACCTTCGCTGTCCTCATTGCTGTCTCTAAAGTTTCTTGTCAGGGTTACATTAGGTTAGATATAGAAATGTCCTTCCTATTTTTCAGCACATAGTAGACGCCTCATCAACATTATCTTCTTTCACTCAAAATTTATTATTTTTAAGACGTGAATAAAAGACAGGATGGTTAAAAGTGTCAGTTCTGGGCCAAGTGCTAGTGGCTCATGCCTCTAATCCTAGCTACTCAGGAGACTGAGATCTGAGGACCTTGGTTTGAAGCCAACCTGGGCAGGAAACTCCCTGAGACTCTTATCTTTAATTAACTATCAGAAAACAAGAAGTGGTGCTGTGGTTCAAAGTGGTAGACCCCTAGCCTTGAGCAAAAGCGCTCAGGGACAGCCACCAGTCCTTGAGTTCAAGCCCCACAACTGACAAAAAATGTATCAGTTTATGTTCTCAACTATATTGTATCACAAGACAATCTCTCTCTGTGTCTCCGTGTCTCTGTTTGTGCCTGTGTCTGTTGGTCTGTCTCTCGCTCTCTTTCTTTCTCTCTCTCTGTGCCAAACTAGTGGGACTTCAACTCAGGGTCATGAGCTCATTTGACTTTTTTGTTGTTGTTGTTCAAGGCTGGTGCTGTAGCACTTGAGCCACTTACTTCAGGCTTTTTTTTTCTGCTTAAGTGGAGCTAAGAAGCTTATAGATTTTTCTTCATAGGCTGTCCTTGAATTTTTTTTTTTTTTTTGCCAGTCCTGGGGCTTGGACTCAGGGCCAGAGCACTGTCCCTGGCTTCCTTTTTGCTCAAGGCTAGCACTCTGCCACTTGAGCCACAGTGCCTCTTCTGGCCGTTTTCTAGATATGTGGTGCAGGAGAATCGAACCCAGGGCTCCATGTATACGAGGCAAGCTCTCTTGCCACTAGGCCATATTCCCAGCCCTGTCCTTGAATTTTGATCCTCAGATCTCAGCCTCTTGAGTAGCTAGGATCACAGGGTGAGCCACCAACCCCTAGTGAATTTCTTTCCCAGAAATAGATTGTCCTACTGCTGGGAAGAGCAGTGTCTTCAGCTCATTCTCTTGTTAGTTTAAGGCATATAGTTAGCCAAATGTTTGGGCTATCACCTCGGGTAGGAAGAAATTGGGAACACTTCAGAGTGTTTAGCTTGAAGATGATATTTGCCCTCATTTCTTTCTTTCTTTTTTTTTTGCCAGTCCTGGGGCTTGAACTCAGGGCATGGGCACTGTCTCTGAGCTTCTTTTGCTCAAGGCTAGCACTCTACCACTTGAGCCACAGTACCACTTCCAGCTTTTTCTGTGTTTGTAGTACTGAAGAATTGAACCCAGGGCTCCTGCATACTAGGCAAGCACTCTACCACTAAGCCATGTTCCCAGCCCTTGCCCCCATTTCTGTCTGACATATTTGTCTTCTTTTGAGTGGAAAAGAGGAAAAGCTTCATAGACAGTTTGTTTCTTCTTCAAGGATCAGCCTAGGGAAAATGTACTGAAGACAGCAGAAATCTAACTTGCCTGTATGGAAAGGTTTCTCAACAATGATGAAAATGAAAAGCTCCTGGCAAAAGTTCTTACTGATGGGGAAATTTCAATTGCTTCCATACAATGCATTGAGTGGGGGAATGTGTCTATGCAAAATGTCCCTGGGATTCAGAGATGCTCCCTACCTAGTTCCTATCTTATATCACCTCTCCTGCATTGTGTCCTCTGAAGGAGGATTGGATTTAGAATGCAGATGCTTTTTTACTGCAGTAAGCTTGGATCTAAGGTGGATACGATATATGGGGAAGTGATTAGAAATTCAATTTCATTTCGTTCTTGAGCTTGGCATAAGCTTTTACATAAATCAGCTTTGTGCAGTTCTTACTTGCTGTTCCCTTGACATTGATGTCCACATTTGCTGCGGCTCTGGAATTATCTCAGTACCCAAGGAATCCCAGACCTTTCTAACTGGAACTCAAGTCTGGGCTTAGAGTCTAGGTCAAATCTCTTCCTTCCTATCTCTTTTCCCTAAGAGAATGCCTTTGATTTTTTTTGAAATTCAGAGCCTGAATGTGCCTAAGCAACTTCTGCTCACATTGCCCTTCATCTACATGTAATATTTGTAAAATGACCTGTCCTTCCTTGCAATGACAGGTCTTCCTTGAAATATCTGATGTCAGCACACTAAAACCCTCTAATCCCTTTAAACCTCTCACTTCTCCTAGGGTAATCAACCTATGTGTGGATCGTTAGCCTGTGGTGCATGCCTATAATCCTTGCTACTCAGGAGACTGTGTTCTGAGGATTGTGGTTTGAAGCCAGCCCAGGCAGGAAAGGCCTTGAGACTCTTTTCTCTAATTAAATACCAAAATGAAATCTGGAAGTAGACCTGTGGCTCAAGTGGTAGAGCTATAGCCTTGAGTGAAAAGGTTAACTGGAGAGAGGCAGGGTGGGAGAATATAGTCATTGTATTCAACGTATATGTTTGAGAAAAGAGTTAAGTAACTTGATGGGATGGGTGGGGTTGGGAAAAATGCAGGACAACAGAGGAAGGGGTGACATTAATCAAGATGCACTGTACTCATAAGCTGACTTGTTAAATTTAAATTTCCTTGTACAATTACTTAAAAATAATAACATAAATAAAAATATTAATTTCATTGTTATTTTTAACTTGTACCAGGGGCTACTATTTCGTAAGTCAGGTAATAAGTGTATTTCTTTTTCTGGACAATGTTACCCATTTCTTTACTTTCCCCCAGATTCCCCCTCCAATCTCTGCCCACAAGTTTACAAAGGTCATTCTCCATGTAGTATATACTGAAGAACATGATATCATTTGCTTACCCTCCCTCCCTCTTTCTTCACCCCTTCTTTTCCTCCTCCAAGAAGAAAAAAAAAACAAAGAAAAAACAAACACTACCAAAAAAAACCAAGTACTGAGTTAAAACTCTAGTATTGATACAAAAATAAATTTATTTGTGGGTATTCATCTTGTCCTAGGATGATTAATCTCACTCTCAAGTCACATTAAAACATAGTAAGAGGTCGGCTGTGAGGGAGATCAAAAGTTCTGGCTATCTAGGCATGGAGTAGGGAACAGAAGTGTGTTTCCCTAGTCATCTTGAAAAACAAGACAGAATCATGATTTCTTCTCTTCTTTTCCAACAAGGAGATGACTGAGATGGGTCCCTAGCAGAGGGTTTCAAATCTAGGCTCCAAACAACTAGATATCGTTGCTTGAGTAAAGTGATGGTGGGGGGGGGGGCGGATTATAACTTCCCCTGGTTCCAAATACATATATATATATGTATATGTAATATCTCTATATATAATATATACATTTTGGTGGTTAATTGGGGATAAGAGTCTCACAGACTTTCCTGCCCAGGCTGGCTTCAAACCATGATTCTCAGATTTCAACTTCTTGAGTTGCTAGTTTTATAGGCATAAGCTATTAGTGCCTGGCTTCTTAACTGAGCTCTTTGTATTCTTTATTACCATGTAAACCTCTGGTTGTGTCTACTTCCTTATTCTTTCTCCAATCTTGGACACATTCCTCCACCCCTACTTGTACTCCTGTGCTCCCTTTCTCTTTTAGTCCTATGCTTAACTGCTTGTTACACTACCCATTTTCTGTATGTGTTCACAAGTGTGTGTTTTTTCACACTCACAAGAGGTTTTTGACATGGTAGGTTGTGAATTATACACAGGGAATTTCCACTTTCCAGAAAGTTGGACTCTAAGCAACTTCTCTTTTTTCCTCTAGCCATTTAACAGTACTAGGGCCCCTCTAGACCCTAAGGGATCATGAATGGAGAAGAAATCAGTGAGCTCCTTGAACTTCTGGGAAAAGAGGACCATGATAATATCCAGGCATGTATGTTATTGGCTGCTATCACTACTCTTGCTTCTGAGGCTTTTCTGTTAAGTGCTATTCTTCCTTGGGACAAATGTTCAGCTTGAGGAAATGGTCTTGGCAGGGAACTTTGTTTACTCTAGCATCCATCAAGGAATCTTGGCACAGTGAGAGAAACTGAGGCACAGTGATTGATAGACACAGTTAAGTTGGGAAAGCAGAGGGGGTGGAAATAGGACTGTTGGTTCCTGAGTGAATGCAAGACCTTATGCAACCCTACTAGGGTCACCTATTTTCCTAGGAAACCTATTTCCCTTTTCGTGTGTGTGTGTGGGTGGGGGGGACCTTGGAAACCCAGGAGTTCAGCTTTTGTTAATGAAGGAAAAACTCTAGATGAGAGAAGGAAAGGGACTTACCGAAGACCACACAGATGTCACAGGGTGAGTTAATGGTAGAGTTTTAAGGAGAGCCCAAGTGTTCTGATCCCTATCCCACTCCATCTTGGCTGACCATCACTGAGGTATGGGATGTCTTATATCAGAAAAGATACTTAAATCCCAGCTGGACTTGGTGGTTCATATATGTAATCCTAGCTACCCGGGAGGCTGAGATCTGAAGGTTGTGGCTGGAAGCTATCCAGGACAGAAGAGTCAGAGAGATTCTTATCTCCTATTAACCAGACAAAAGCCAGAAGTGGAGCTGTGGCTCAAGTAGTAGAGCTCCAGCCTCGAGAGAAAAAGCCAAGTGAGAGTTTGAGGCTCTGAAATCAAGCCCTAGTATTGACACATATGAAAAAGATTTTCAGATCATACCTTTCCACAGTTTCCAGTGGAAAGAAATGAAAAGGATAAGGGCCAATCACTTTCTGACTTAAGGAAGTGACTGCTACAGTGTTCAGCACAGCGCAGTGGTCTCAGGATTCAGTGACCTTGACAAGAAGTAAAAAGGGAGCCTACAGACTGCTTCAAGGAAATGCACTGGAGGTGTGTACCTGGAGAATTATAACCTCAACAAACTGTAAATGTATTGGGGGAAGGGCTCCAAGATCAAAGTATTGATTTGAGGAGGGTAGTAGGGACTGAGATTTAAGGGAAGAAAAATGCTTAGAAGTCAAATATTGGGAAAGGGATTTCAATTCTGATGAAAATGAGCACCAGATGAGTGCTGTTGGCTCACACCTGTAATTCTAGCTAACGAGGCTGAGATCTGAGGATGAAGTTTGAAGTTAGTGCTGGGCAGAAAAGTCCTTGAAACTCTTATTCCCAATTAACTAGCAAAAAGGGAAAGTGGAAGTGTGGCTCAAGTGGTAGAACTCTGGCTTTGTGCAGAAAAAGCCAAGTGGGCACCCAAGGCTATGAATTCAAGTCCCAGTATGGGCAAAACACACACACACACACACACACACACACACACACACACACACACACACACACACACAGAGGAGGATCAAGCAAGACGATGAAATATGATGAGAAAAGAGTTCTACAGAAGAGAATACATGAAGTGCTGGAGCTTTGGCAGTTTTGTCCAGATGAGTTTCCTGGGGACTTGGGACCTTCAGACCTCTGAGGTGCTGTTCTGGACTTGTTGTGGCCCCAGAGGGCAGAGCTGAGATCCATGAGTGAAAGCTAATGAAAGAGTTCCAACACACTCAGAACTTTTTCAAAGAGGCAGAAATGACTAGAGAGGACAGCTTTGAACAGCGTCGATAAGACAGTAAGTTGTGGATCAGCGGTAAATTGCAGGGAGGGAGGGTCTCTGTAAGCATCTGCCAGGGTGTGGCCCACTGTCGGCTCTTGCAATGACTGGGAGTGGGACCAGACTTACCGGACGCAGTGGGCTAGGGACCGTGGGGAAGGTTGAGAGAAGAATAGGGTTGTCTTGGGCTGAAGGTGAAAGCCTCTTTGGGCAGTCGGGGCCCAGGCTGAGGGTCCCCACGTGGCCGGGGTGGCTGGGCTGGGCTGGGCGGGGCGAGGCCGGCGGCCGGCTAGGAGGCGGGCGCGAGGGCGGGGAGCGGCGCGGAAGCCGGGCCACATAAAGGAGCAGGCGGTGCAACGGGGGCGGCTCTTTCCTGGGTGGGGTTTGTGAAGTCGTGGCCCGTTAGCAGGAAGCCAAGCAGTCGCCCCGACGCTACAGAGGGACCCATTTCGAGATTCCGATCCCCCGAGTCGCAGCCGAGTGTGTACTGCGTGCTCAGTGCTGCCAAATACTTTGTAGCTAAACTTCGCCAACTCTGCTGCCTTTGCCGCCACGATGCCCAAAACGGTGAGTGCCGAGGATGGGCGCTGCGGACCCCTAGGGTATGCGTTAGTCCTTTGAGCCCTATGCGGCTGACCGCGGGCTTGGCTGGCCACCGAACCCCGCCTGGGACGCTGTACCCTATGCCAGGCTGGAGGTGGAGAGGAGATGAGTTGGGGGCTCTCGTGGTGTTGCGTGCCCTTGGGGATGAGGGGGCGTCCAATCTACAAGTGTGGACCAGGCAGGGGCAGCTTGTTATGTTCCAGTTCCCTGCGTCGGGGATGCGACAGTGGGGAAGGTTTCATTGCGGGCCAAGGGTCCCTTCCATTCCCTGAAGGGTAGTGGGCATAAGGGACTGGACTTTGGTACCGGGAGCACTTTTCGGAACCCAGAAATTGGCGCCTTTTAGGGCCAAGGCTGTTACTTTCCAAGTGGGGCCATCGGAACTGAGAAGCGGGGAGGAGGGAGTTGCCTAGGGCGGATCCCACACCCGCACCCTCCCCCAACCCCTTCTCACAGCCATCCCGGTGGCGTCAGCTGTTTCCCCCTAGGAGTGGAGGGCAGAGATGCAGAGAGAGCTCACCCTCTAGATTACCTCCGTTCAACCAGGAGCGCCAGCACTCCACTAGGCAGCATTCTGAAGAGAGGCCTACCCGTGCTCCTGGAGGGGATGGATTTCTCCTTCCTCTCCAACGCACCAAATCCCGGCCCTTCCCAGGACTAAATACTAATCTATCCACTTCAGACCCGTTTGGGGAGGTGTTGGTTCTCTCTAGCAGGGGGTGGGGGTGGGGGTGGTCACATCTTTCTAGAGTGGTGGTTAATTGGGGATCTGGTCACCAACCAGTCAATGGCTCTTGTGAGAAGAGCAGAAGCCTCCTGGGAGTGAGGCCTAGGGGGGCCGGATGCCCAGAAGGGCGGGGTGGGGGAGGGGTGTGCCTGACTAATAAGCTCTGCTTGCTTTTGTGCAAGTCATGCCAAATGGCTGCTGGGTTCCTTCCCTTGTTGAAGAAGGGCTAGTGACCACCTTGCCTTGAGTCTGTTAGACCCAGTAGCTTGTTGGCCTGCTTCCTGTGTCATCACCCCAGGACTACCCAAGCCTTGTACAGTTGACAGTGACTAGTAGCCTTGGGAAGGGTTGAGGGCCTCTGGGATGAGAGGAGACTTATGTGGGGGAGCAGTTCTTTGGGCACGTGCTGAAGTTTATTTGCCATGTTGCTGAATTCCAACTTCACTTGCCAATGTCATTCTTGTATTTTCAGAGCCCTGACCTTCTGAAATACCCAACTTTGAGACAATTATGTTTCCACCATTTCTCTCTTTCAAATTGCCCAAGGTTTTATAACATAGGGCTTTCCCATTCTTTCTTCCCAGACCCTTCCCCTTGCAAAATAAGAAAAAGTACTTTCCCAAAAGGAAGCGGGGGGGGGGGGGGGGGCGGGGGGGGGGCGGGACAGGAAATCCCTACCAATTCTGCCAACATAGAGGAATATGGAGATCATTCAGGAGCCTCTCTTTGGGTCCGATTCTCATTGATAGATTCCTGCCTCTTGTATGTAGCTTTGCCAAAGCAGTTAGATGGCTGTCTGGAATAGATTGTTCTCTGACCTCTTCCCTATTGGTATATAGTGACAGTTCAATTCTGAGACTTCCTGTCTTTAAACAGATTGAGGGGCCTAAAAAGTGCCCCAGTCAAAAGTGATAAAGAAGACAGCCTGGTGACCCTTACCCTGAATATAGAAAGAGATTGGAATATAACTTGGAGGCTGGCCTGAAGTACTGAAAATACTTGAGCACTGAAAGTATTTTTATGCCAATTGACTGAAACCTGAACCAAGTTGTACAAAGAAAGAACCTTAGTAGACTACAAGCATCTGAGAGTTTTCCATGTTGTTCATCTCAGGGGAGTGGAAACTTTTAGGAAAATATGCTTATTAAGGACATACACTCTTAACCTGAATGATACGTCCTAGACTATGTAGTACAACCCTTAAAAAGTGAGTAAAAATATTTAGGCTTTGTGGAAAGCACCTTCTTAAGAGCACGTGGGCTGGGCACAGGTGGCTCATCCTGTAATCCTAGCTACTCAGGAGCCTGGCACCTGAGGATCACAGTTTGAAGCTAGCCCAGGGAAATAAATTTTATGATACTTATCTCCTTTTAGCCACCAAAAGGTCAGAAATGGAGCTGTGGCTCCAGTTGTAGAACACTAACCTTGAGTGAAAAAGCTAAGAGTGCCCAAGCTGTGTTCAAGCCCTTTTACTGGTGTGCGTGTGCGTGTGTGTGCACCCACACATGCACAATCACACACACACACAGCATTTTGTGACTAAGCCAGGGTTGGTGTTCGGCTTCCTGACTCTTTCCCCATTGAGCCCCTACTCTGACCCAATGATTGGGTCTTGAAGTTTGAGTTCCCTTTCTTGCCCCAAACCAATTGCTTGCTGGTCGCAGGCTTTCATGATCTTCAGATTAAGTAGGTAATTTGTGCAATGTGAACAACATGGGCATTTATGTGGTCTATAAGATTTGGGAGTGTCACTAGGTACCTCCTGTTACTTTGCTCATTTGTTATTCTAATGCTGAGCCCTTCAAGGACACACCCTACTTCAGTGAATGCTAGCCAGTAACTTCAAGAAGAAGGAAAGTGTCCTATTTTCACTCCTTCATGGGTAGATTTAGGCTATTTCTAGAATGTAACTGATAGGAAGGTAGTGGAAAATAAATCAAGCCTGTTAATTTGCAGGAACCAGGTCTACATACATTTTTTCCAGGGCCAGTTTCATCTTACTAGCCAGAAATGCCCTTCTTGGACTCTGCCTCTGGATGCCAGTTTCCTGAATCTACTTTAGTAGCCAGAATGGAAAAAGCTTATGAACTGGCATCTGTACTTTCTGATGGTGACACACTTATAAAAAGAAAGATTTTTCCTTTTTACCCTGTTTTAACATTTTATTTGAAAGATCTCAAAGGCTTTGGGGAAGGGCTTTTCTCGAGTCCCTAAAATTTTGGAATTTTCTAGATGTTCTGGAGGTTTGGATTTGGTTAAGTAAGCAGTTTATTAAGTGTTAAGAGTTTTAAAGTCTTCCACCATTTTAGATAGGGAAGTTGGAATCTATTATAGAGAGGAACTAGTGTGGTAAAGCATGCCAATGACTAGGCGTGAATGGAGGTCTTAGAGCCTCAGTCTTTGAATTTAGTGAAGAAAGGTGATCAAGTGGTTATTTGATGTTGCCGTGCACATGAGCAGACATACTGCTTGGATCCTTGAAGGATTTGAGGGCTCCTGAGTCTGTATTCAGCTAAACTTTAACAGGGGCTGTGTGGACTGTTTATTCTCCTGCCATTCCTAGCATTGCTTGAGCCACTGGAGTGGCACTAAAGTGGCACTTGGCAAATAGGGAGCAGAATCTCCAGTCTTCTAACCCTTGAACTAGCCTTGCCTGTAGTCTGCAGGGTGGGGCAAAAGATTAGGAGTGGAGGTGGTGTGAGAGATTCTCCAGCTCATTGAACCTTTCTTTACTTTCTTTCTTTCTTTCTTTCTTTCTTTCTTTCTTTCTTTCTTTCTTTCTTTCTTTCTTTCTTTCTTTCTTTCTCTCTTCCTCCCCCTCCCTCCCTCCCTCTCTCCCTCCCTCCTTCCTTTTCTTTTGCTGCTCTTGGGGTTTGAACTCAGAGCCTGGGTGCTGTCCCTGAACCTCTGTGCTCTACCACTTGAGCCACAGAGCCACTTCTGGCTTTTTCTGGTTAGTTTATTGGAGTTAAGAGTCTCTCGGACTTTTCTGCCCTGAATGGCTTTGAACTACAATCCTCAGATCTTAGCCTCCTGAGTAGCTGGGACTACAGCCATGAGCTACCAGCACCTGGATCTCATTGAACACTTTGTGAAGTATAGATGATAGACACAGAGCATCTCAGACATTTCCTTTAGGCTTGTCAGTGAACAGTCTTCTGGGAAAGAGAAGGTCTGAACACCAGCTAATCTTTCTTCTCATTGGCTTTGAGTGGGAAAGGCTGCTCTGTGAATCAGTGACAGAGGTGGTATTGACTATGAATATGTTCACTTTCTATTTTCTTGATTCCCGTAGCAGTGGCTTTTTAAGGGTGATGCACACCTCCCTTCCCCACTGTGGCCCTTTCTCATGTCACTACTTTACTTAATGGTGGAAATGGAAGGGACATTTATAGGTCATGTAGTGTCTCCAAATTGGATTCTCTTTGGATGAGTTGCAATGACAACCACAATTATTCTGAATTCTGTTCTAATTGTGTTGCCTGGCAACAGCCGGTCTTAGGTCCCTTTGTATATTCCTGGGATTCCCCCCCCCAGTGGAATTTCTAGACTCAGGGTCCCCAGTGGGGAGAAGATCTGGCTACCAACACTATCAGGGTTAGGCTTTTCGTGGCCAGAAATGCTCTGATCTTCAAAGATAAAATTGAGTCTCTCTCTGATCTTTCCAAGATAGAACTGAGTTTATTTAACTCACAAACTTTTTTACATACTACTCCAACCTCATTCTTCTGTCCCAGTAGAAAAAAAATGGAGTACAAAGGTAGTCTCCTTTGGAGCAGTCTATTGGTCAACTGATGGGGCTGGTCTTTTCATGGGACTGGCTTTGCTGTTCATCCCTCCTGCTATTTCATGCTTGATAGAGCTGAAAACTTTTCAATCTCAAGTTCTAATGTGTGGGACAGCAGCCATAACTTTGAATGGTTAGCTCAGAATTACATGAAATTGGGAGGTTGGTGCTGAGAAATGGAAAGTAAAACTGAGCAGATAATTTTTCTTCTTTCCTTGTAAGAGGACCTTCTCTTAAAAGTGTCTTGATGAAGCAGGCTCCCAGGCAAGTTCTTTCTTTAGACCCTCAGTGCCTTCAAGTTGTCATGAGGGAACAATACCACTAATAGGTCAACTCTAGGAACCCTTCCAGTAATGATGGTTTTTTTTTTTTTTTTTTTTGGCTAGTATTGAGGCTTGAACTCATCATCTAGGCATGGTCCCTTACCTTTTTCCACTAAAGGCTGGTACTCTACCACTTGAGCTCAAGATCCACTTCTGGATTTTGGGCAGTTACAATGGAGATGAGTGTCATAGTTTTCTGCCAAGGCTGAATTTGAACCTTGGTCCACATATCTCAGCCTCCTGAGTAGTTAGGACTATAGACGTGAGCTACCAGTACCTGGCTAGTAATGATGTTCTTGATAGCCTTGATGGGCATAGCCTTGGAATATTCATTTCTTCCCACATGCATTCTTCAAAACTGGAGGCCTTCTATGTGCCAAATATTGCTGGGGATACAGATTTGAACAGTGCTTGTTAAGCTCTATCTTCTTTCCCCCCATGCTTTTAGAGGGCTTTTTAATGTTTCTTAGTACAAAGGCGAAGTAGAAAGTTTCTAACTTGAGAGTTGGTTTGTTTCATGAATAGATCCAAGAAGAATATTGACTTGAGTACTCTTGGCTTTATCTTCTCCAGTCTTGAGAGGAAAGAGATGTCTGTGTCTTTCTTTATTGAAGAGAAAATCCTGACTATAGTGTAAATTCTGTGAGCTGACTAAAGAGCTCTGAACAGACACGTGAATACTTTATACACTTTCCTGAATTTCTTCTTGCATTTCCTAATAGCTGCCTGCCAGTATTGTAGAGGTACTCGCATTGTTCTGTTAAAAGGTCAGGAAACTACTAGGTTAAGTCTACATTTCTTTTTAACTTGATGGATGTTGTAGATATTGGTAGATAGTGCAAAGTTGGTGGGCATAAACAACCGTCCTAGCGATTTTAGGGCAGACCAAATCAATGCATCTTTACTTAGGACATCCTGGAGCTTGCTCCAGCCTTAACCTTCTCTTTAGATAATCATTCTGAATGGTCAGGATTTCTCAAAACTTGTGTTTTTGAGCCACAGAACACTTCAGCCCAGGGGTTCAAAATCTGTCTCAAATAAGAAAAAGGAAAAATAATAAAAGGTCAGGAAGTGTGGATCAGTACTATGAGTGCTTATGTTGCATGTACAGGCTCTGAATTCAATATCTAGAACCACAAAAGAATTTAAGTAACTTGCCTAAGGCTACACAATTACTTGGCCATATAGCTGGGATTTGAGTCTGGTTTTAGAATATGTACTATTCAATATTACTGCATGTTCTTTCTTTCTTTTGGAGTATTAGTTTGAACTCAGAGCTTCATGCTTGTCAGGGAAGCAATCTACTACTTGAGTTATAGTTCTAGCTCTTTTTCTATGGTTATTTTGAGATATGATTTCTCATTTTTTTTTGCCAGTTCTGAGGCTTGGACTCAGGGCCTGAGCACTATCCCAGGCTTTCTTTTGCTCAAGGCTAGCACTCTGCCACTTGAGCCACAGCACCACTTCTGGCCTTTTCTGTTTATGTGATGCTGAGGAATCGAACCCAGGGCTTCATGCATGCTAGGCAAGCACTGTGATAAGCCACATTCCTAGCCCTGATTTCTCATTTTTCAAACACCATCTTGTACTGTTATTTTTGCTGTCTCTCTTTCTCTCTTTTATCTGTGTATGTGCCAGTCATGGGACCTGAGTGCTGTCCCTGAGCTTTTTTGTGCAAAGCTAGCATTCTACCACTTGAGCCACAACTCCACTTCTGGCTTTTGCGTGCTTAAATGGAGATAGAGTCTCAAAGACTTTCCTGCCTGAGGGAGCTTTGAATCTCAGTCATCAGATCTACTATTCCTGAATAAGCTAGGATTTCAGGCCTGAGCCACCAGTGCCCAGCTGTAAGTCTCTTATTTGCATTTCCTGCAGTAGCTAGAATGACAGGCACATGCCATCATGTTCAAATTTTTCTGTTGAGGTAGGGCTTTATTGTACTTTATACCCAGGCTGATATCAACCCAAAATCCTCCCAATTTTAACCTCCCAAATTGCTAGGATGAAAGGATATTACTTATGTGTACCACTGGCACTGGTTTGTATGCTTCCTTCCTATTAAGGTCTGAAAAGTAACTTTTTGGCTAGCTACCTGCCCAGACCTGGCTTATAAGCACCTAGAGTTGAATGGTGAGAACAAGGCCAAGGGACTCTAGTCTGAGTTCAGATGGTTATGATAGCATCAAATACTGTCACAAAATTAGAATGGAAAGTACCATAGTTTTTTCCTAAATTAAGAGACAGATCAAGCTGGAACCCTGAGTCAGAATACAGAAGTCAGATCTCAAAATTCAAAAGGGAGAAGACTACCTAACAAGGATAAGGCCCTGAGTTCAAACTCCAGTATCACCAAAAAGTGTCGGGGGGGGGGGGGGCGCAAAAAATGCAGGGAATTTGAGTGAGTGGTAGGAAGAGAAGAAAAGTTCGCTTTGAGGCTGCCGAAGTTCTGGCTCGCCCACTCACTGAACCTGGTAGAGCTGAAGCTAGAGGAATTCCATTGTAGCTATCTTGTTAATGTGATCATCATGGAGTTAATTCTGGGCAAGCCTTAGCCTTCCAAGGCAGACAAGTCCAGTCACTCACTTGAGAATTAAGACCGCCAAGTTCTGCCTGGCATGATGGCACATGTCTACACTTCCAGTAGCTGAGAGACAGAAGGAGGAGGATCCTATGTTTTAGGTTCATCTGAGCTATATAGTGAGACATAATTTTCTTTTCAAGTTGATTCTGTGTCAGTAATGGGGATTGAACTTTAGCTTTAGGTTCTCTCCCTTGCCCTTTTTACTCAAAGTTGATACTCTACTACTTGAGCCACACCTCCACTTCTAGGTTCTTGGTGGTGAAATGTAGATAAGAGTCTCAGGGATTTTCCTTCTGGGGCTGGCTTTGAACCATGATCCTCAGATCTCAGCCTCCTGTGTAGCCAGGATTACAGTGTGAACCACTGGTGCCCGGTTCCAATTCAATACTAGTTATCCACTTTATATAACCCCTAACAAGCTGCCAACTCCCTCTAGCTATGTATATGGAGAAGAAATAACTACTCCATAAGGACTCTTAGGACTGCAAGGCCTACCCTCAAGTAGGAACATGTAGCACGTGTCCATTTTGTACCTCCCATAGACCACACACATCTGCCTTTCAGCATCCTTACAGTCAAAGCAGAACACCTATCTAGGAAATGCAACAAAGAATTCCCAAGGCAAGATCAGAGCCTGAACTATATATAAAGATGCCTTTGAGGTCAGCTTTACACACTCAGGACCTATTCTTTCCAGGATTGTTAATACTCATGATCTAGTCACTCCCATCTCAGAGTTAAAAAACATGGAGCACCATTTGGGTGCTGGTGACTAAATGCTGGTCATCCTAGCTACTCAGGAGGCTTGGATCTGAGGATGCTTATTTGAAACCAGCCTGGGCAGGAAAGAAAATCCATGAGATTCTCACCTCCAATTAACTAGCAAAAAGCTGTAAGTGGAGGTGTACCTCAAGTGGTAGAAGTCCAGTCTTGAGAGAAAAAGCCAAGTGATAGCACAAGGCTCTAAGTTCAGCCCCAGTTCTAGCATAAAAAGAAAAGAAAGCCTAGTGTTAGTGCCTATATCCATAGTTTTAGCCCATCAGGAACCTGAGATCTGAGGATTGTGGTTGGAACACAGCCTGGGCAGGAAAGTCCTGAGACTCTTATCTCCAATAAACTACACAGAAAAAGTCAGAATTGGCACTGTAGCTCAAGTGACAAAGTGTTAGCCTTGGGCAAAAGAAGCTCAAGGACAGTGCCTAGGTCCTGAGTTCAAGCCCAAGCACTGGTAAACACAAGACACACTCAGAAACCTTGCCCCCTCACAAACCACTGAGCATTTGGCACTGATTGCATTTAGAAGGTAGGTACTCAAAGCTCCTCTTCTATATTAGGGGCAGGTAAGTTGGACTTAGCTTTAGTTGTTACCAGTTCACTCCAATCCCCTCCCTTTTCTGGGCTTGGCCTCTTCACCTAAAATATAAAGGCTGAAAGGTTTTTATGTATGGAACAGTATGCCCAGCTAAGTTATTTTAATACTATTCCCCATTTTCTCAACTGTAAAGTGAAGGTAATAGTACCTGTCTCATAGAGTTATGAGGATTAATGAAGGCAGTTTATATAAAATGCTTAGAACTATGTGTAGAAGGTATTTATTCTGAATTGATGTTAGTTATAATAATTATTATTGACATAATTGTTATATATGTATATACTGATAAATATACTAATAAAATGTTAGTATAATTATTTATCAACAAATTGCTTATTATTTAGCTGTCTGACCCTCTGATAGGAAGGGTGAAAAAGGCAGGAAGCTGAATTTTTGTCATTGATTGGGTAGTTTCTATAATGTACTATATCCTGTAAGGAATATAAATAAAGTTAGTAAACATGAGAGTCCTACTTACAAAGATTCCTCTTTAATTGAGGATTTAGAAATAATTCACCTTTTTCGGTGCCAGTACTGAAGCTTGAACTCCGGGCTTGGGCGCTGTCCTTTAACTTTTTTTTTTTTGGCCAGTCCTGGGCCTTGGACTCAGGGCCTGAGCACTCAGGGCCTGGCTTCTTCCCGCTCAAGGCTAGCACTCCGCCACTTGAGCCACAGCGCCGCTTCTGGCCGTTTTCTGTATATGTGGTGCTGGGGAATCGAACCTAGGGCCTCGTGTATCCGAGGCAGGCACTCTTGCCACTAGGCTATATCCCCAGCCCTCCTTTAACATTTTTGCTCAAGGCTGGTGTTCTTCCACTTGAGCCACACCTCCACTTTTGGCTTTTTGGTGGTTACTTGGAGATAAGAATCTCACAGATTAGTCTTTCTGAGAGGACTTCCAACTGGGATCCTCAGGTCTCAGCCTCTTGAGTTGATAAGATTACAGGCATGAACCACCTGTTTTCACTAGTTCACTTTTAAACAGTTGGAAAAACATGTGAACAACATTTTCTGTACATTTTGATAAGGAAGGGATTTTTTTGAACATTAACAGAGCCTTAAAGTTAAGTTGTATACATCAGGGTGGCTGTTGCTGTTATAGGTAGAAAAGTGATAGAGTTTAGGTAAAGGAGTGTAAACGAGATAGGTCTGTAAGCCAGGTGGGCCTAGGCTAAGACCCTCATGAAAGTGAATTGGTCTCAAATGTAGGAAGGCTGGCAGTATTGATTATTTCCAGGTGAGATGTCTTTCTTGCCCAAGCAGGTCTGTGAAAAGTTTCTTTTTTTTATTTGAGCTAAACTGATGAGAAAAGTAAAGTTCACTGAAGACTCACTGTCTTTAGGTCAGCAGGCTGGAAACAGCTTACAGTTGTACCAAGGGCTTTACTGTGAGATCAGGTATTTGAGGAAGTATAGAGATGAGGAAGAGAGTCCTGTGTGTGATTTTGATAGGTGAAAGACTGGCATTTTTCTAGCCATGGCCTAGTTGCAGCATTTGTGCCTGCAACTTGGAGACAGGGCTTTTAGGTGATTTTGAAACCATATATCTCTTTGTGTCTGATAACAAATCAAGTCTGATGCTCCTTTCAATCAATGGACTTGTTAATAGCAGAATATAAGGGCTGACATAGCTCCTAGGCTACTGTTAATGTGAATGGCTCCATGCTTGCTTGCTTTCTTGCCAGTTCTGGGGCTTGAACTCAGGGCCAGGGCATTGTCTCTGAGCTTGCTTTTGCTCAAGGCTAGCACTCTACCACTTGAGCCACAGTGCCACTTGCAGCTTTTTCTGCTTATGTGGTACTGAGGAATCGAACCTAGCTTCATGAATGCTAGGCAAGCACTCTACCACTAAGCGACATTCCCAGTCCTCCATGCTTTCTTAGTACTGTAGTATGATTTTTGCTAGGGAGCTCTTGGGATCAGTTAATTTGAAGGTCGCTATTTCTTCCCATCCCCAATAAGCCTTTTGGTAGGTACTCAAGGTCAAATGAGAAAAGAGTGACCTGTGAGCAATTTGGTTACTCAAAACAAAGTATAGGCTTTTTTTTTTTTTTTTTTTTTTTTTTTTGCTGATAACTGGTAGCACTGGGGTTTGAACTCAAGTACTGTGTGCTGTCCCTGAGTTTTGTGTTGTTTTTTTCTCAAGCCTGGTGTTTTACCACTTGCCACAGCTCCACTTCTGACTCTTTGGTGGTTGATTGGATATATGAGTCTCAGGGATTTTCCTGCATCAGGGATTTTCCTGCCTGGACTGGCTTTGAGCCTCGATACTCAGATCTCAGCCTCCTAAGTAGCTAAGATTATAGCTGTGAGCCACTGGCACCTGACTACAAAGTATAATCTTTTTTTTTTTTTTTTTTTTTTTTGGCCAGTCCTGGGGCCTTGGACTTAGGGCCTGAGCACTGTCCCTGGCTTCTTCCCGCTCAAGGCTAGCATTCTGCCACTTGAGCCACAGCGCCGCTTCTGGCCGTTTTCTGTATATGTGGTGCTGGGGAATCGAACCTAGGGACTCGTGTATCTGAGGCAGGCACTCTTGCCACTAGGCTATATCCCCAGCCCCACAAAGTATAATCTTGAAAATTCCTTCTTCTGTTTATATAGTTGGGAGGTGATAGGGACCTATGTGGGGGGAATAAGGCTACCTGTTAGGATTAGTCAACATTTTGTTCTTCCTCTTCTACTTCTGGTTCCTCTTAATACCTAGGAAGGATTGGTTTTATTATTTTCATGATAAGATAGTTTAGATAATTCCTGATCTTACTTTTTTAGTCTAACTTGCCTCACCCATGGTCTAGTACCTCTTTAGAAATCTCAGACTGGGTATTTGAAGTATACCAAGAGGCTCTTCACTGTTGTAATCTTTAACTAGTGGTGACTAATCTGTAGTATGGAATTGGAAGGTGGGTGTCAAGGTAACAGCTAGTATAAGTATCATTAGGTAAGTTTTATAAGTCTTTGCAGTCTTCAAGGATTTACAATTGAGCTGAATTCCTCTTCAAACATTGTAGATACTTCTTGGCGCCAGTGGCTTATGCTTGCAATCCTAGCTATTCAGGAGGCTGAGATCTGTGGATAGCGGTTCAAAGCCAGCCAGGGCAGGAAAGTCTTTGAGACTTTTATCTCCAATAAACTATTTTAAAAGAAGCTAGAGTGGAGTTGTGGCTCAAGTGGTAGACTGCTAGCCTTTAACAAAAAAGCTAAGGGACAGTTCCCACATCCTGTGTTCAAGCCTCAGGACACACACACACACACACACACGTGTATGCACACACATGCACACACACACAACCATCAGAGATACTTGTGAGAGACTAACCCACAGAACTTCCCTTATTGAGAGCAAAAGTCACATGATCTCTCTTTTTATTCTAGTACTGGGGCTTGAACTCAAGGCCTGGATGTAAGTCAGTAGTGCCCAACCACACAATGTCTTTTGTCCTTGGATTTTCCTTGTTGTCAATGCCAAAATACCAGCATTATCAGACAAGTAAAGCTCCTTTCCCCAGGTTCCTTAGTGCCAGGGCCATGATGGAATCTAGCATACTCTTTTTTTTTTTTTTTTTTTTTTTTTTTTTTTTTTTTTTTGGCCAGTCCTGGGCCTTGGACTCAGGGCCTGAGCACTGTCCCTGGCTTCTTCCCGCTCAAGGCTAGCACTCTGCCACTTGAGCCACAGCGCCGTTTCTGGCCGTTTTCTGTATATGTGGTGCTGGGGAATCGAACCTAGGGCCTCGTGTATATGAGGCAGGCACTCTTGCCACTAGGCTATATCCCCAGCCCTAGCATACTCTTGGTAAGAACATCAGCCATTTCGCTTGAATGTGACACTATATATCTTTGCTTTGAGTACTTGGAGAGATTCTCAGGCAGGGCCTGAGATGAGTCTGGGGAAAATTTAGTCTGCTTTGCTGCTTTTCTGCCATAGCCTGGGCATTTCCCTAAGTTTGGGAGTTTGCCTTCTGGCCCTAGGCCAGTTACCAAAGGAAACTGATGACTAAAGGCTTCCTCCCTGAGACGTCAGCTTTTGGAACCTTTCCTGATGATTCCCTACTAGTCAAGTCGGCCTTATTTGGTTATTTTCTCCTCCCTCAAGTATACTACTTTTTTCTTCAACTAGTCTGCTCTCCTTCAGTACTGGGAATGATTTCTTCAAATTTATGCAATGCTACCTGCAAATGTTTCTTCTTGGTTCGAGCCCTAATTGGGGAGGAGAGAGTTTGAGAGAGCTCTGGAATGACTATGATTTCTCCTCCCTGCTTTCTTTTTGCCTTCTTGACCCAGCTTGATCTCCCCTCTCTAGCTTCTTACCTATATTTCCGACTGCCTGAGAGTGGTCTTGCTTGGCCTGAAAAGGTTCAATGTGTGGGGATGGGGTGGGGCTATGACTCTCGGCATCTGAAACTATTCCTTTGTAATAGGGAAAATCTTTTCAGTTGGTAAGTCCACATCTTGGCATGTGCTTGCTCTATGCTTAACCTTTCCACTTGGTTTTCCTGAGTGGGCTAGGCTAGATCTAAGCTCCCTCTGCCTGCCTTCTCCATTGCTGACCTTAGGTTAGCAGAGCTGAGCTTTTGACACTTAAATTTTGGGGCACTTGTCTTCATATGTCTGTCTGTCTGCCTGCCTGCCTGATATTCTCTCTCTCTTTCTCTCTCTCTCTCTCTCTCTCTCTCTCTCTCTCATCTTTTTATCTTTATCCTTCTCTTAATACTTGAACTCAGGGCTAGCTCTTGTTTAGCTTTTTCACTCAAGGCTATCACTCTATTACGTAAGGTAGAACTCTACTTCTGCCTTTTTGCTGGTTAATTGAAGGTAAGAGTCTCATGAACTTTTTGCCACAGCTGGCTTTGAACTGTGTTAGTCAAATCTTAAGCATTCTACATAGCTAGGATTACAGGCAAGAGCCACTGGCTCCTGGCAATGTCTTTTTGTTTTTGGCAGTCCTGTGGTTTGGACTGAGTGCTTTGTACATGCTAGACAAGAACTCTACCACTTGAGTTATTCTGTCAGCTTGTGTTTAGGCTTTAAGAGGTTAGTAAGGGTGTCTTGGAAAGTATAAAACAGTAGTGACTAGACAATTTTCCCTCTACCCCTTAGAATGGCATATGGCATAGACATCATTTTCTCCCCTAGTTATCAATATGTAAACAGTTCCTCTATTTTACTGAGCTCTGTTCTGGAGATACAACAACTCTGAAGATCCTGGCTTGAGGAAACAACTGTTGACTGAGAGCCTTGGGTGGGGCCTTGGAGTCTGGCCTTCACACTAGAGTTGCTGGCTATTTTTGGTCATTGGTAACTCCAGGAAGCCTAGAAAATCCTTGGATTGGTCATTGTTCCATCAAACCCAAACTAAGTATAAATGAGATTTGATTTCCTCTACACTCTTCACCCCTCCCCGCCCCACCCGCCAACATCCTTCTTGTGGCTATGAAATTGCTTTTGGCTGAGTCTTAAATTTCTAAGATCCCCTTCCCTTTCCTCCGTGTGAGTCATTTATGTCTATGCCACCCTAGTATAGAGAGAGCTAGGTGATGTGGGATTACGAGGAGCAAATCAGTGGGAGTGATTTCTCCCCAAGGAGTATGCCACGCGCCTGTTGCTTACTGCCTGTCACATTGCATTAAATTTGCAATAAAACCTTCATTTTGTGAATATGGTGTTGAGACCTATAGAAAGGAGAGGAAATTCTGAAGTTCTTGTGAGAATGTGTTGGGATGATAAAAACATAAGCAAGTTCCTAGCACTGTTTTTACAATTATTTTTCTTCCTCCCTTTCCTCTTCCTTGCTGTCATTGTGCCCAGTGATTGCGCATGTCAGGGATCCCAGATTGTATCTCAGCTGCCTAGATCTCCATGAACTTGAGCCTCATCTACTCTGAGCCCTCCCCTCACTGCCCCACAGTGTAGAAGGGGGTATGGGAAATATGAAAGAATCAGCACCTCCTGTCTCCCTCCCTTCAGGATTAGAGAGCAGTTTAAGCAGAAAAGGAAGGCTTAGTTGGGTAAAGCTGCGCAGTGCCACTGGGAGCATGTTTCATTGAGCTGCAGTGGCCTCTGGGCAGTGAAAGAGGTCCTCATTCTTCTTAGGGTCCACACATTGGTTGTTAAAGGTGCTAGCTAGTACAGGTGGTAGAGCAAAATAGCTTTTTTTTTTGGTGTTAGTACTGGGACTTGAACTCAGAGAGCCTTGCACTCTTGCTTGGCTTCTTGCTCAAGGCTGGCACTCTACCATTTGAGCCATACCTCCACTTCTGGCTTTTTGCTGGTTACTTGGAGATGAGTTTTTAATAGACTTTTCTGCTTGGACTGGCTGTTGAGCAATGACCTTCAGATCTCAGCTTCTTGAGTAGCTAGGATTACAGACATGGGCATCTGGCATCCAGCCAAAATGACTTTTTAGTGAGAGAGGGTAAGCAAGCAGATGGAGGAAGTAGAAGGGATCTATTGGAGTCAAATGGATGAAGAGTACTTTTTGTTTTTATGTGTTTGTTTTTTTTAATAAAACTAAACATATGACAAATAGAGAAATCTTTCATAAACCCAACACTTTAACATGGCAATTATTATTTATATTTCTTGTCACATCTTTGTACTTTAGTTGATGTGGTGCAATAATTATGTATGTAAGAAAGTCTACTAGCTTTTCTCTACTGAACATGTCACTTAAAAGAAAGCTTGGGTAGATTTTATTTTGTTTTTCAAAAGGAATGTTTTAATAGCTTTATATAAAGTTCCATCCAACAGCTGTGCTAAAATTTAACTATTTCTCTTTTGGGGAACTACCATCATTTGCCAGTGAACTTGAGAAAATCTGAACCCTTTAATATGGTATGTAGGGAGGGCCCTTTAGTACTGGTTCCATCCTGCTTCCCTTTCTAGTGAGCTGTATGCTGTAGTTGTGTAGGTTCAAGGCTTCCCAAGTGAGCCTCACCTTCTTTTTTTTTTTTTTTTGCCAGTCCTGGGGCTTGGACTCAGGGCCTGAGCAGTCCCTGGCTTCTTTTTGCTCAAGGCTAGCACTGTGCCACTTGAGCCACAGCACCATTTCTGGCCGTTTTCTGTATATGTGGTGCTGGGGAATTGAACCCAGGGCCTCATGTATACGAGGCAAGCACTCTTGCCACTAGGCCATATCCCCAGCCCTCACCTTCTTTTTTAAATTGTAGAAAAGTCATACCTTTTATGTCACTGAATTTTAGTATATGCTTTTTGTTTCTGTTTGAAATAACAGGTGCTTTTTTTTTTTAAAACCTCCCATACTGGTACTAGAAGAATTCCTTTTCTTCTATTTCTGCCATTAATACTTCTTTTTCCTTTATGCTTACATTAGGCATTGAACCTAGAGCCACATGTATGCCATGTGTGCACTGTACCAATGATATTCAGCCCCTGGAAGTTTTCTTTAATACTTTTAGGTTGTCTTAGTGGACTTTGTATAAAACTTGTTCTTATAGTTTTACAGCCCTCTGAGCTAGTGGGCTTTTATTTCCTTTGTAAAGGCAGTGATTTGATAAGGGCCTTTGTGGCTGACTCCAGTAATAATAGCTACTTAGGAGGTTGAGATCTGAGAATAGCAGTTTAAAACCACCTCAGGCAGGAAATTCATGAGACTTTGATCTCCAATTCACAAACCAAAAAGCCTGAAATGGAACTGTGGTTCCAGTGGTAGAGCACTAGCCTTGAGCCATAAAACTAAGGGAGAGCCTGTGGCTCTGAGTTTAAGTGCCACTACACACACACACACACACACACACACACACACACACACACACACACAAACACTTCTTTTTTTAAATTTATTTATTAATTGAACATAAATTTTTTTGACAAGGTGTTGTGCAAAAAGGGTACAGTTACGTAGTAGGGCAGTGTGTATATTTCTTGTGATATCTTACACCCTGTTTTTCTTTCCCTTCTCTAGGTCAGGTAGACATATATACAATATACAAGGTATCAAGAATATATACAGTAGCCACGTGACCAAGCCCAAGAAAATTCGCCTAGGGCTTAAAATATAATGTCTATATTAGACAATATGTCGATAGTAGTCTTATATGAATGTACATAAATAGCTTTTGAGCTATTGTATTCCACTAAGAGGTAGATTTTTGACATTTATATGTTGAGTAGTTGTTTGGTTTTAGTTACATACTGTTGGATCACTGCCCCAATCCTGTGGGAAATACCATGTGACAAGCAGTTTTTGGTTTCACAGACCTGGTCTCTACTGTCTCTCCGTCTCCCTTTCTTAACAGTCATATATCAGGGAGATCATGCCCCTTTGTTTTCTGTGTTCTAGGCTTGTCTTGCTCAACATTATTTGTTCGAGTTCTGACCATTTCCCTGCGAATAACAATATTTCACCATTCCTAATCGCTATGTAGTATTCCATTGTGTAAAGGTACCATATTTTTAGGATCCATTCATCTGGGTTGTTTCCATATTTTGGCTATTGTGAATTGTGCCGCGATAAACATGGAAGTACAAATGTCTTTTTGATATCTTTGGGTTTGCTGTTTAGGATAGATGCCTAGGAGCAGTATGGCTGGGTCATAGGGTAGGTCTATATTGAGATTTTTGAGAAACTTCCATACTGTTCTCCAAAGTGGTTGTACTAATTTGCACCCCCACCAACAATCGAGAAGGGTTCTTCTTTCCCCGCACCCCCTCCAGCATTTGTTGTTGCCTGAGTTCAGAGTATAGGCCATTCTAACTGGAGTGAGCTGGTATCTCAGGGTTGTTTTTATTTGCATTTCCTTTACTACCAGGGATGTTGAACATTTCCTCATATGTTTCTTTGCCATTTTTATTTCTTCTCTGGTGAAGTCTCTCTTTAGCTCTTTGCCCATTTCCTAATTGGTTTATTGGGCTTGGAGGGGCTTAGTTTTTTGAGTTCTGTGTAGATGACAGATATTAGGCCTTTGTCTGTTGCTGTGCTGGTGAAGATCCTTTCCCACATGGTTGGCTGTCTTTCTGTTTTGGTGGCTATGTCCTTAGCTGTGCAGAAACTTTTTAATTTGTAGTAGTCCCATTTGTCGAGTCTCTCCCCTATTTGTTGTGCCCCTGGGACTCTATTCAGGAAGTTCCTTCCTGTGCCTATAAGTTCTAGTGTCTTTCCTACTCTGTCCTTCAGTAGTTTCAAGGATTCAGGTCTGATATTGAGGTCCATGATCCATTTTGAGTTGATCTTGGTGCATGGTGATAGGTTTGGGTCTACTTTGAGTTTTCTGCATATAGCTGCCCAGTTCTTCCAGCACCAGTAGTTGAAGAGGCTATGTTTATTTCATTGTATGTCTTTAGCTCCTTTGTCGAATATCAGCTGACTGTAAGAGTGTGGTTTTATTTCTGGATCTTCAATTCTAATCCATTGGTCTTCCGATCTGTTTTTATACCAACAGCAGGCTATTTATGATTGTCAGATCAGCTCTGATCGTGGCAATTTCTTCCTTTAAAGAGTTGTATTTTAAATCTATTTTTTTATGCATTTCACTTCTCAGGATGTTAAGGTGTTCTTTAACGGAGGTTTGCATTGTATCCATTTTTGCTTCCATTTCTTTCTTGGCTTCCTGCATGTCCTTCAAGACTTCCACTCTAAACTCCTGGAATTGTTTTCTGATTTCTTTTCTGACGCTTTCCATCATTTCTGTTAACATTCCCTCAGTTGATTTTTTATTCTCCATCTCCTCTTCAGTCGTGCTGCTTTTTGGAGCTGGCGACTTGGCTTGTCCTTTGATGACCTGTGTTATATTTCTTTGTGATTTGCGCATCTGGAAATCTGTGGGTGGCTTCCCTGGTTTGGTTTTGTGCTGGCTCCCGCTGGTCTGTCAGTGGGAGCCTTGTGCCCTGGTGTCCTGGCTCTGGGTTTGGTTTGGCTGTTGGACCTTGCTTCCCCATGGGTGAGCGTGACCTTTTCGGTTGTTGCTGAGGTGGTCACTCTCCCTGCCCTTGGGGGCCGGAAGGTTCTGTGTCTTTCTCTGTGGGGACAGCGTCCTACCACTGTGCTGTGCTGACCCTATCGTGCCCCCGTTGGGGGTTTGATGGTTGCTAATGCAGCGTGGCGTGGAGGCTTATCTGTTTTTTGGTTCTTTTTTCCACTCTGTATCTTGGTCAGAGGAGCTTACCTCTCAGGCAGTTCGTCTTCCTATGTGGACCGCTCCGGGGCCGGTGTTGATGGGATGTGGCCCACCCACTTGTGCGAAATGCGCCAAACTGAGTGGGCACGGGCCGATGGAGAGCTCTGCCCTCCTGTGTAGGTGAGTCTACCAGAGTGGGTGCTGCCGCTGTGGTTTTGCTCACCTGAGTGGGGTACGCCTATCAGGGCGGGCGCTGTCGCTGGGGGCCCTGTCCACCTCTGCGCTGTGTGCCCACTACCATGGGCGCTGCTGCTGTGGCCCCGTCCATCTGAGCAGGGTTCGCCTACCAGAGCGAGCCCCGGGTTGTTGGGTTTTGCTTGTGCCCTCCCGCTAGTCTGCCGTGGGGCGTGGTATGTGTGGGGCCCAGTTGGATCAACTGTCCAGGCGTGGGTTAGCGCCCTCAGACTGTGCCTCCGCTGCGAGGGTGCGGTGTGATCAGGCCCAGGTGTCCCTGCTGTGCTGGTATTGCCCACCAGTGCCTGTGATTTTAGTTGTAATGGTCCACGAGGTCCAGGCGCCTCGGGTGGGGCTTGACGGCCAGCCATCCCCCGGCCCCTGTTGGGAAGGGGGCAGGGCCGGTTCCGCCAGTCAGGCTCCTGGGCGGCCTTGGGGCTGCTCCACCCTTCCCCTGCTAAACTCCTGTGACTTCCCAGAGCCTGATGGGAGCTTCCCACCTGGTTTGGGGGTTCCTTTTTCCCTCGGGGTGAGGAGGGGGAGGGAGGGAGATCTAGCTTCTTTGTAGGGTTTGGGTCTCTGATAGCTGGTCTCCCCTTGGGGGAGGTGGTAATGGGGGACTCACTGGTCCTTGATTGTGTGTGTGTTCTGGGCCGCCATTGGTCCTTCGGGTATGGCGAAAGGTCGTGGTGGCGTCCCCGGTTCTCCCCTTCTGCACCGCTGGGTTCCCCAGCCACTTGCGTCCATTCCCGGTGTGGACCCGAACTTCCCATCGCCACTGTAGGTGTGTGTCTTGGTCCGCACTCTCCCTGGTGTTAGTGATTTCCCGTTGTCTGGACTCTGCGCTCCCGGCAGTTGGTCTGCTGATCGTCGGGTCCCCTTTCCCAGCCTGGCCCTGTTCGGGCCAGGGTCAGTTGGTGGGGGAGCGTGCCCCGTAGATTCTACAGCTCCGTGTAGGTTTTCCGCTCTTCTTTTTTGTTCCTTTTTGTTTTCCTGTGTTTCTCCACTTCTTCTGGCTGCTGGTTTTGCTGGGTTCTTGATGGGGTGTTGGGTGCTGGAGTTCCCAGCTAGCTATTCAGTTGGAGCGAATCAGGGTGCCTCCCTACTGTGGCGGCGCCATCTTCCCTCTCCACTCACTCACTTCTGAGGCCTGCTCAATCCACCTCTTTTAGGCAAATAGCTCATGTTGAACTTCCTAGTTTAAATTCAGATTCAAAGCTCTTTTTTTTGGCCAGTCCTGGGGCTTGAACTTGGCCTGGGTGCTGTCCATTAACCTCTTTGTGCTCAAGGCTCACACCCTACCACGTGAGCCACAGTGCCACTTCTGGCTTTTCCTCCAATAAATTACTCAAACATCATGGGCTTTCCTGCCCAGGCTGGCTTTGAACTGCAACCATGAGATCTCTTCCTGGGATTACAGACCTGAGCCACTGGCACCTGGCTCCAAAGGTCTGTTTTTGTGTGCTGGTAGTGGGGTTTGAACCTAGGACCTGGGTGCTATCTGTAAGTTTTTCTGCTCAAGGTTAGTGTTCTACTACCTGAGCAACAGCTCAATTTCTGGCTTTTTGGTGGTTTATTGGCGATAAGGAGTCTCACAGACTTTCCTGCCCAGGCTGGCTTTGCATCATGATTCTTATATCTCAGCCTCAGTAGTAGCTGGGATTACAACTGTGAACCACCGGCACCTGTGGCTCAAAGGTCTTTGGGTAGATTGTATTGATCTCATGTGCTTTGCATTTTTTTTTTTTTTTTTGCCAGTCATGGGGCTTGGACTCAGGGCGTGAGCACTGTCCCTGGCTTCTTTTTGTCCAAGGCTAGCACTCTACCCCTTGAACCACAGTGCCACTTCTGGCTTTTTTCTATATATGTGGTGCTGAGGAATCGAACCCAGGGCTTCATGTGTACAAGGCGAGCACTTTACCACTAGGCCGTATTCCTAGCCCCTGCTTTGTGTTTTAACATTACCAATTGTTTCTTGTTGCTGTCTTGACTGCTTTGCAAAGTCTTTTGTAAAGAACAAAATTACCTGGGCTAGAGAAATGTCTCAAGTGAGTAGAGCTTGTGCCTTAGCAAACACCAAGGTTTGAGCGCAAACCCTATTACTACCAAAAATAATATAAAAAGAAGAAAATAATCCAAGCCTGTGGAATATTTGGAAGGGGATTGTTCCAAGTCTTGTAGTCAGCAAGGAGAAAAATCTGGTCTTAAATCTGTGACTCTCAGGGAAGAGTTTAACTTGTATTAGCTTAGCTCAGTAGAATGTAAGCTTTCTGAGAACAGATGTCATTTCCCACTATTCATTTTATCCCCTCAAGCCAGCATAGTGCTTGACAAAAAAATGAGTGCTCACCAAATAGTATGTGTGTATGTTCATTCTGATAATGGGCCTTGAACTCAGGATCACACACTCTTACTTGGCTTTTTTGCTCAAGGTTGATGCTCTACCACTTGAGCCATATCATCAGTTCCAGAATTTTGGTGGTTAATTGGAGATCAGAGTATCACAGACTTTTTGCTCTGGCTGGCTTTAGGCCTGGATCCTCAGGTCTGAGCCTCCTGAGTAGCAAGAATTACAGGAATGAGCAACCAGTGCCTAGTTCACCAATTAGTTGTTAAATCACCTTTGTCAAGCTGGAATTGTCTTCTCAGATTCCTTTAGCTAGGTCTGCTATGTAGCCAGTAACAATCCTGGTGGTCTGTCTACTGGAAACTACCTAAGATGGATTCATCTGGGTCCTGGCAGAATAGAGATGGGCAGTGGCAGGAATGAGAAAGCGTTGTCCTTCTTGTACACTGTGGAGAGCCTCATTTATATCTGAGTGGCCAGCTTGTTCACAGCCAATTAACACTCCCTTTTTCCTTGTCTTATACAATACAGTAGTGTTCATGCTAAGAGGAAATATTAGAATCAAAGCTTTTAGTGGATTCTTAACAAGCAGCCATGCAAGTATTTTTGTCCACCTTTGAAAAGGAGCCCAGAATTTTGGGCTGGTACTGGGGCTTGAACTTAGGGCCTGGGCACTGTCCTTTGGCTTTGTGGCTCAAGGCTGCTGCTCTACCACTGGAACTACAGCTTTACTTCCAGCTTTTGCTGATTAATTGGAGATAAGAGTGTCACAGACTAGCTGTCCTGGCTGGCTTTGAACCGTGACCCTCAGATTTCAACCTCCTGAGTGGGTAGCTGGGATTACAGATGTGAGGCACCAGTGCTTGGCCACGTATTTTTTTTTGCCAGTCCTGGGCCTTGAACTCAGGGCCTAAGCACTGTCCCTGGCTTCTTTTTGTTCAAGGTTAGCACTCTGCCACTTGAGCCACAGTGCCATTTCTGGCCATTTTCTATATATGTGATGCTTGGGAATAGAACCCAGGGCTTCATGTATATGAGGCAAGCACTCTTGCCACTAGGCCATATTCCCAGCCCCCCGTATGTTTTTTAATGTGTACTGTTCATTATGGCCTGCCCAGTAGGCAGATCTGCATTGGGTAATTCTAATCCTAAGAGGTTTGTGCCCCTGATGTTTAGAGAATGGGTTGTTGGCCTTTTGTTCAGGGGTAAGCAGAGTCAGACACAGATCAGGGAGGATAACAGGAAGACCTGGAGCTCAAGTTGAAGCACCTAACAGCTACTCCTGTTACTACTCTTGCCACCACTAGCAGTTCCAACACCAGTAAGAGGGAGGCTGCCTAAGGACCCACAGTTGTGGGCATGTTTTGAACAAGGTAATACTATTTTAGGGCTAATAGGATGTTGTCTCTCACTCATTTCCGAGAGAGGGGTATGCCCAGCATATAGGTTTTGACTTATTGGTAAGATAGTATGCTTTCCAATAATAATTTCTGAAGATCACCTTGTCTGAAAAGACTTTTTGTATTTTTACAGTGATGAGCTGTAGACACTTAACAGTGTTAGCAAAGTGTTAATTTGTAGGGCATACTTAAATAAAGAGAAACTATGATTTTGGATTTGTTTTTATATCTATAAAGTCAATATATACTTGCTGTAGGAAATAAATCAAAACTGAAAACTACAGTCTCTGCTTCTGCCCCTAACTCTACAGAGAGAAGCAAATTTAACTAATTTAATCAACTAGGTGAATGACTTTTTTCTTTGTGCCAGTGCTTTGGTTTGAATTCAAGACTTTGTTCTATGACTTTTTTCTCTCAAGGCTGGTGCTCTACCACTTGAGCCACACCTCTGCTTGTGGGTTTTCCTGGTTCTTTGAAGAATTTCATGGACTTCCTTCCTCAGACTTTCCTTCTCCAGCTGGCTTTGAATCACAGCCCTCCTATCTCAGCCTCTTGTGTAGCTAGGATTACAGGGGTGAGCCACTGGCATCAGCTGAACTATTTTTTTTAATGCATTTATACAGATAGATCTTTACATGTAACACTAATCTGTGTTGTTCTGCAACTTGCATTTTTGCCTTAGTAGGTGGTAGTCATCTTTTTGTAAAACCACATAGTAAAGTTCTGGATTAGCTTATTAGCAAGGAAATTCACAAATGAAGAGAATTCTTAAAACCTATGTGAGAAAATGGTCTGTACTCTTAAAAAGTGGAAAAGGAGAGCCTTGGAGGGGTTTGCTTACCTGGGACAGAAGGCTTTCTGAAGTAGGTGGGCTTCATATATCCTTCTATTGGGATGAAGAATGATGAGGGCTGTTTCCTTTTCCATGCTCAGCAAATTTCTAGAGATTTCTATGTTTTCATGTGTGTATCTGAACAATCTCATTGGAGCGATTGCCGGTCAGGTAAGTCACCTTCCTGTGCATAATGTATTATGTGACTCCGTTCTGTTCTATAGTTTTGCCAGTTTGGAATAGATTATTTACAGGCACTATCTGACTGAGAACCTACTTCTCTGAATCTCTTGCTGCAGCTTTTTGAATATTGAGCATATTGAAGGAGTCAATCTAGGGGAGGAGAAGCAGAATTACCAGAAATGCTGGCCACACCCTTTTCTTGCCTTCTTAGTTCCCAGCCTTTTACAGTGGGTGGAGCAGAGCTTCTCCTTTACCTGCCTTTAATCCTGGAGTCTCTAGCACCAGCAGCTGACCTTGGCAAGGCTGGACCTACAGACCACTGTAGGCATTATTTCTCTTTCCCTTTAGACAAACAGGAAGCTACCTGCAGACGGATTCATGTTTTCTCAGTCTTTAGAGGGCCAGGGACAGCAAAGCTGAGATCAGCTTCCAAAAGAGGGAAAGGGGATGATTTTAAGGATTTGGTCTTTTTGTCTGTATAAGAAGGCATAGATCCTACCTATCACCAGGTACTCACTATGGAAACTTTGTGTTTCCATAATTACTGGTGCATGGACTTGAGGAAGTCCTTTAACCTGTTTGAACTTCCCATTGTCCCATTGGTAAAGTGGGAATTATACTGGTAATCTTCCTTAAAGTAGGTGAGTAACATTAGAAAGTCTTCGTGTGTGTGTGTGTGTGTGTGTGTGTGTGTGTGTGTGTGTGTGTGTGTGTGTGTTTGTATACATTGGCACTGGGGCTTGAAAGGGACTTGCACTTTTTTTGTTATGCTCTGGGGCTTGAACTGAAGATCTGGACACTGTCCCTGAGCTTCTACCACTTCTGGCTTTTTTGGTAATTAATTGGAGATAGTTTCATGGACTTTCCTTCCCCAAGCTGCCTTAGAACCATGATCCTCAGATCTCATCCTCATGAATAGCTAGAATTACAGGCATGAGATGGATCTCATACTCTCAGCAGAACAGCATTTTCTGCTTAAGGCTAGCACACTTGCACATGCGCCACACCTTCACTTTTGGCTTTTTACTGGCTAATTGGAGATGAGTCTCACAGACTTTGCTGAGACCTGGCTTCAAACTTCTATCCTCAAATCTCAGTCTCCTGAGTTGCTAAGATTATGAGTCATAAGCCACTGGTGCTTGGCCAAATGTTAGTTTTGTAGGAAACTCAAGAAGACAGGATTCAGGGGCTCAAAACAGTTTCAATCATGTTTTAATAGCCTGTGTTGACAAAGCCAGTGGAGCCTATCGGTAGATGAAATACCATTAAGAATGGTTATAATCCTTAAAAGGGTAAAACTCAGGTATAAGGAAAAGTTCACTTTTGTGGAACAGGTCATTCATAGATCATTTGGGACCAATGAGGCATTGCCATATAATCAACTCTCAAGTGTTCATAACAAAACATACTTGTTCCAGCTACTTGTGGAGTGTCTGTCCCAAGCCATGTGAGCTCAAGGAATGCAAACTCTGACTCTTCCAAGGGTTAGTTTAAATAAGATGATGATGGTATTGAGGATTATTCTTGTTTTGTTTTGGCCAGTCCTGGGCCTTGAACTCAGCCTGAGCACTGTCCCTAGCTTCTTTTTGTTCAAGGCTAGCACTCTGCCACTTGAGCCACAGCGCCACTTCTGGCCTTTTCTATGTATGTGGTGCTGAGGAATCGAACCCAGAGCTCCATGTATAAGAGGCATGCACTCTTGCCAATAGGCCATGTTCCCAGCCCCTGAGGATTATTCTTATTTAGGTATGTGAGTCCCACATTTCCAAAGTAAAGTGGTTAGTGTGGCTAAGCCCTGGTGCAAGGAACTGGATAGGCTTCTGCTTTCCAGGTCATTTGTATTTTCACTGACCCACTTTGTCAAGCTGTGAATTGGGAGGGAGGCAGCCCTTCAAACCTTGGAGGCAGATAAGCCCATTTCTACCTGTGTCCTGTACCAACTTGTATTCCGGAAAGGATTTGGGTATTTCTCTTTCCCTTCTTCACACTAGGATTCAGTCTTTGTCAGGGAAAAGGGAAAGGAAACCTTGAAAGAGCTATTTGAGCCCTTTCTGGGCAAGAGTCTCTGGAAGCTTTAGCTATTGAACTGCCCAGAAAAGGAAATTGTAGCATTAGGGAAGCTAGGAGGGAGTTATAAGTTTAGGGGCAGCTGGCTATTTTTCAGTTAGTTCCCTGTTTAAAATAGCTCAGTCAGGTGTGAATTGAAGGAACTCCTTTACAGAGTGGCTGGTATTGTGGTCTTTCTCTGTAATTATTTTCTAGTGTTTCTTGCTTTTTTTGTGGTGGCACTGAAGTTTGAATTCTGGGTCTTATGATCACTGGTGCTTTGCCACTTGAGTCACTTCTCCAGCCTTGCTTTTTGCTGGTTATTTTGGAGATGGTGGACCTTCTTGCTGGAGCTGGCTTTGAACTGTGATTTTCATATCTCAACCTTCTGAGTAGCTAGGATTATAAGCATGAGCCACCAGTACCTGGCCCATTTATTATTTATTACTGGTATTATAAAAGTCATATACAGAGGGGTTGTGGTTACATTGGTTAAAGAGTGCATTTCTTTTTGAACTATCCATACTTGCAATATGCTTTGTCCTTTTAAAAATTATTGGTACTTGATATTTTCTACAGTTGAAAAATTAGTAATTATCTGTACATTTCCATATAGGGAAACTGAGGCTTCAAAGAGGATAAAGGTCTCTTCAAAGATTTCTCCACCAATGAGTCACAGAGAGAGGACTGGTTTTAGGCTATGTAAAGCATGTAGAATGGGAAATGGAGACAAGTATGTGTCATAAAGTTCTGGACTTAAAGCATTCATCATGGTTAGGCCAAAGTTCTGAGGGTTATAACTTTATACGGTTGGCTCCTTTCCCATTCTAGCTGCTAACCTCCTTTTAGTGTCCCTTCTAAAAGATTGTAGGAAAGAATGAAGTTTAGAGACAATTTTAGCATTTGAGGGCTGTGTAGAGATGATTACCTGTTAAGTTGTTTGTGTTCTGTCTGCTCAGGGCCTGGCTTGACTCTTGTTTTGCAGCTGGCTTCCTATGTTAACCCTCTTGCTAGTGTCAGACCATTGCCTTCAAGGCTAGTTGCACTTTCCACCTGGTTGAACCAATAACTTACTTGGCTTTGCTGTATACCTACGTGCATATACCTATGTAAAGCCTTATTTGTACCTTGGCAGGAACATGAGTTTTTTTGGAGCAGTACTCAAGTTTCAACTCAGGGCCTTGTGCTTGCAAAGGCAAGTGTCTTACTACTTGAGTCATCCAGCCCTTTTTGCTTTTTCTGTTATTTTTTTAGAGTCTCATATTTCTTTAAGGGAAAGTGGGTCTTCTCTGGCCTCAGACCATAGTCCTTTTATAATGCTTCCAATCTATACCTCCTGCATAGCTAGAAGTACTTGTTATTCAGATGGGTTCTGTTGTAGCTTTATGCTATGGTGCTCCTGATCTTTGCTTCTGAAATAGTTGGAATTACAGACCTGCACCATCATGCCTGACCTCAGCAAGCTTCTTGTTTAGAGAAAGAGTGTTATAGAATCATTCCAGAGGCACACTTGTAATTGAAGTTCTATAGTTTAGTCTGGCTCTGCTGCTAGCATCCCTAGGCAATCTTCATTTTTGTGGTGGTGGTGCTGGGGATTAACCAGGGCCTAAGATGTGCTAAGCATGCCCTCTACTACAGTTAAAACCCCAGCTCCTTCAAAGGGCAGTCTTATCAATTTTTAGCACTGTAGTATGTTCTAGAAGAAGTTGGTTATGGTAAATCTCTGGAAGTTATTCTTGCTTTGAAGTTTTTGTGATTTATTCAGATTATGTTCAGTTCCTCCAACAATGGGGGTGGAAACATACATCTTGCAAATGGTCTCAGCCCTGCTGGCGGCTCAGGCCAGTAATCCTATCTGATCAGGAGTTCCAGATCTGAGAATCAGGGTTCAAAGCCAGCACCAGGAAGAATGTCTATGAGACTCTTATCTCCAATTAACCACCAAAAAGCCAGAAGTAGAGCTGTGGCTCAAGATTGCCAGTCTTGAGTAAAAAAGTTAAGGGATAGTGGCCTAGGCCCTGAGTTCAAGTCTCAATGTCTGGCACAAAAAATGGTCTCATTTTTTAAGCGATGGGAGGGAAACTAAGATGAACAAGCAACTCTACCAGCATTAAGAGGTTGGGAGTGTACAGCCATGTCTGGTTTCTGGAAGAGTCCTTTATGGATGGCCTTGGGAATCCCCTGGAGCATAATAGGTGAGGGTGTCAGGAGTCAGTTCAGGCCAGATGTGGGTGAGGGAAGAAGAAATGGTCTATAAAGGCTAATCTTCAGGAACAGCCACCAGAAACAGGCGATAGACTGACATCATGAAGTAGATGGGTTAGCATAGTTTCTGGTCATAAGCAGTTGATAAGCCCACAGGAATGTGACACTATCACATGGGAATGTGTCACCAGAGCAGCTAAGGGTTGTGGACATAGGAAGAGCAACCCACTTGTCACTACATTCTCTGAGTAGGGTGGGAGGTCATTAAAGTTGGGCCACAAATGGAAAAACCCAGTTCTCAGTGGCAGATGAGACTGGTCCTTTAGCAAAAGGAACAGTTTGTTTGCTTGATAGAAAAGCATGCTGGGTTAGATTTGTTAATGCTGATACATTTTGGATTTTTAAAGGTGAAGATTAGTGCTGAGGATATAACACCGTGGTGAAACATTGGCTTAGAATGTGCAAGTCTCTAGGTTTGATCTCTCAGTACTATGAAGAAAAAGAGGGGATTTGAACTTATGAATCTAATGACCTTAGAATGATAGAAGGAAGCTGCAAGTTACTTGTTAGAGCTGCCTATTGTTGTGTGCATGTGCATGTCCTGGTGCTTGAACTTCAGGGCCTGGGTACTATCCTTGAGCAATAGTTCCACTTCTGGCTTTTTATTTTTAGTTAATTGGAGAAAAGAGTTTCATGGAAATATCTGCCTGGGCTGGCTTGGGACTGCGATCTTTGGATCTCAGCTTCCTGAGTAGTTAGGATTATAGGTGTGAGCCATTGGCTACTGGCCTGGACCCCTTCCCCTTTTATAGTAGGGGAGGCCACCTAGGCTCCTTGTCTCCTGACAGGGTGTGCCTGAGGGAAATTCAGTTTGCTTATGTAGATGGTCTTGGCCAGTTTATGGAAGTACATGGGGATTCTGGTTGGTATGGGTTAGGGCTGAGGACATTAGTATTTGTATGTGGTACTAGGTATCAATAGGGTCTTTTATTTTCTGGGCAAGTGATTTATTGCTCAGCTATGCCCTAGCCCTGAAATCAGTGTTTTTTCAGTGGTGCTGAGGTTTGAATTCTGATCTCACATTTACTTGGTAAGCACTTTATCACTTGAGCCATTTCCCCTAGATCTTTTTGCTTTATTTTTGGGGTAAGGTCGAGCTTTTATGCCTGGGCTGGCCTATATTGTAGTCCTCTTATTTATAGCTTCACATGGCAGGGATAACAGATAAACACTACCGTGCTTGGTTTATTTCTTGAGATGGGGGTCTCACTAACATTTTTCTCTGGCCTTAAGCTGCGATTTTCCCCCAGTCTTTACCTCCAGAACCTGAGCTTGTTTTCTGCTCCCTGCTTCATGCAGCTGGGCGGTCTTTACAGCTGAACAGAGTAAGCTAAGACTGTTCAGAGTTCTTTGCTCTGGTAACGCTGGTCTTAACAGTTCAATTGGGCATCCTCTAAACTGAGGGAGCCTAAAGAAGATATATAGCCTCCAAACCACAAGTGCTAGAGGAAAGGGTGGGGTTCCATGTAAGAAGACCCAAGGGAGATGAGTAGTTCTCTTCAGATTGTGTTCACTGTCTGGGCATGTGCAAACCAGTATGTGTGTGGGGGTGGAAAACAGGAAAGGATGGGAGGTGAGTAATGCTGTGGGCACTGAGGCATTCAGTTAGTGGGAACATTGCAGGCAGTTGGTGAGTAAGAGCCTAAGGAGCTGGTGACTTCACTCCTGAGCTCTATATGAAAGTGCTAGGCTGGCCCTATCCTGTGTCCAAGAGGGTGCTTTGTAACTGAGGACTGCTAGTTTTCTGCTCTCTGCTTTCATGCATCTGGGTGGCCTTTATACCTGTCCAGGGAGTGGGCCCAGCAATCAAGTGACCTCTGCAGGGTCCCCAGTTCCTGCTGCTTCTGTACTTGCAGAGTGTATCTACTCTTTCATGTGGCCTGGCACCATATCACAGTGTGGTCTGCATGTTTTCCCACTGTTTTTGTTTGATATTATTTTATTTTAGTGTCAGTATTAGAGCATGAACTCTGGGCCTCATGCTTCTGTTTAGCTTTTTTGCTCAAGGCTAAAACTCTATTACTTGAGCCCTAGCTCCACTTCTGGCTTTTTGCTGGTTAGTTGGAGATAAGAGTCTCACAGGCACTCCTGCTCAGACTTACCTTTGAACCATGAGCCTCAGATCTTGGCCTTTTGAGTAGATAGGATTACAGATGTGAGTCCCCAGGGTCTGGTTTCTTGGGGTTTTGTGGTTGGCATTAGTTTCCTTCTTAGCCTCTCCACTTGATTTCCTTCTGTTCTCCAAACCTTTTCTGTAGGGACAGGGAGAAAAGCAAGCCTTATATGTCTTTGTTTCTTGAGCATTTAATAGGCCAACTGGGAGGGGCCCCTTTTTTGCCACTGCTCTCCAAGGTCAGGGATTTGAGCCAGAGGCCTGGGGACCAAGCACTCTGTGGATCATGCCTTATACAGGGACCTGACATTGTGGGGTGGGGGAAGATCAGCTTGATCCAATGCCTCCTGGGTATGTGAATGAGTTTTGGTGGAAGATGGTTTAAACTTATTTATTTTCTTCCAATGCCTTTGCGTAGTAAGGGAGTACAGTATTGTGTATGATTACCTTGTATATGGATTAGTAATCTTTGGATAGCTTTCAGATAAAAGATCCTTTCTGCATTGTTTGGAAAGTAGAATGTAAAGAGAGCTGTTAGCCTATGTTTGAGGCCTTTCAGACAGTGGAGTTGTCAGTTTAGCAATATTTAGTCTACCCTAAGAATTGGGACACCTATCCATGGGACTTATATATTTTTGTTTCTATGGTAAGAATAGATTCTACATTATTAAGAAATAATATTAAGAAAAAGAAAGAGAAGAATATATGACAGAAACCATATGTGGCCCACAGAAACAGTTTGCTAACCTTTGGTAGCTTGTGTTTTATATTGCTAATCTGTTCTATACTTTTGTGCTCATGCATGAGCCATTATTAGGGCTTGAACTCAGGGCTTGGGCTCTGTCCCTAAGCTTCATTGCTCAAGACTGGCAGTCTACCACTTGAGCTACAACTCTTTTTTTGCCAGTCCTGTGGCTTGAACTCAGGGCCTGAGCACTATCCCTGGCTTCTTTTTGCTCAAGGCTAGGGCTAGCACTCTGCCAACTTGGGCCACAGAGCCACTTCCAGCCTTTTCTATATATGTGGCGCTAAGGAATCGAACCTAGGGTTTCATGTATACAAGGCAAGCACTCTTGCCACTAGGCCTTATTCCCAGCCTGAGCTACAACTATTACTTCCAGCTTTTTGGTGATTGGAGACAAGAGTCTCACAAACTTTCCTGCTTGGGCTGGTTTTGAGTCAATCTTCAGATCTCAGCCTCCTGAGTAGCTAGGTTTGAGCCACTGATGACCAATTCCTATACTCATTTTTAAATATGTTTTATTTTGTTTTGATGTGTTGTCTAGGGTGGTCTCAAACTCATGGACTCAAACATTCCTCCCACCTCAGCTTCCTAGCAGCTAGATCAACAAATGAATTCCACAACCACACCCTGCTTGTATCCATTTCTTATATACTTAGGAGGGCTTCATTGTTACCTCTTTTTTAGGAGTCCTTCCTTGTTACCTCTTTAGAGACATGCTGTAGGCCTTACACCTCTGGTTTATTAGAGTACTTGTTACAGATCATAAATCATCTCCATGTTGGTAATTAAGTAAGTAAACTACTTTTCCTCTCTTGGCGTATCATTGGAGGTTATAAGTTATCTGGGGTTTGAATTGTTCGTATTCACCCTTGAAGTGGAAAAAAAAACCTGATAGATGATGCTTTCCTCAAGCTTGCTGTTTCTTTGTAAAACTTTGCTTTTCATCCCAGAGGGCCCTAAATCTGATGAATGTGCAGCTGTTGTTGATAGTAATTATGGAGATTGGAAAACATAAGCACACATATCCAAAGCTATACTCAACAGAGGATTCCAGAAGTGTGAAGCAAGCTCTTCCTGTTTCTTTGCCCACATCCATCTCTGACTTTGTTAAGCTTCCTTAAATCCAACCCATCTTTTTGAGAAGCTATCTCCTTTGTGTTGCTATGGGACCATCTTGAAGAGAAGGATACTGTTTGGAAGGAAGATCATGATGCTATTTGGATGTATGGACATGTGTATCTGCGTGTGTGTGTGTGTGTGTGTGTGTGTGTGTGTGAGTGTGCATCAGTGCATGCATGCGTGCTGATATTGGAGCTTGAACTCAAGACTTGGGCACTGTCCCTTAGCTATTTTTTCCCTACCTTGACAGTCTACCACTTGAACGCAGCCCCACTTCTGTTTTTTTGCTGGTAAATGGAAGATAGATTTTCATGGACTTTCCTGCCTAAATTGGCCTCAAATCTTGATCCTCAGACCTCCATTAGCTGGGTAACTAAGATTATAGGTGTGAGCCACTGGCACTCGATTTATTGTGTGTTTATATGAGTACATACCTATTTCAACATGCATACCATGATGAGTGTTGGGGAATCTTGAAGTGAGAGACATGTGGTGCCAAGGCCAAGTCACTCTCCTGTAGAGGATGTATAAAAGGAGTTACCCCAAGTCTGCCTTGGAATGCCTTCTCTTCACCTTGCTGCTGCACCTGCCTCTAGCCACATCTAGGCCTGTAAGTGTGCACCTACTAGGTAAAGGTTATTAGGCCTGGGAGACTCGAAAACTGGGCTTCCTCACCCATCACCCCACCTGAGCACAATGGAATGAGCAGTAGTCATCAAGGCTTTTCGCTTCCTTTCCCTTCCTTAGTGTTCCCAAAGCACCGCAGTCTACTCCCAGTAGTGGAGTGAAATTCCCAGGAGTGGAATGTGCTAAAAATCACTTGTCAGTGTTCCTAGTGCTTTGCAAATAGCAATTAATGGTGACTGCTGGTTGGCTCATACTTGTCATCCTAGTTACTCTAGAGGCTCAGATCTGAGCATCATAGTTCAAAGCCAGCTGGAGCCAGGAAAGCCTATGAGACTCTATCTCTAATCAACAATTAACCACCAAAGTGCTGGAACTGTGGCTCAATTGGTAGAGAGCCAACTTTGAGCAAAAAATCTGCAACAACACAAAAAAGAACAAAACCAAAAACTAAAAACAGCTAAGGCACAGATCCCAGGCCCTCGAGTTTAAGCCTGAGTACTAATCCACACAATAAAATAATGGTGACTGTCCCCAGTAGAGTTGCCTTAGGTCATCCCATGACTTTGTGAGCCTAGGTTTGGTCAGTATTGCTCAATGTGATTTGAGGGAAGGGAGAATTTGGCCATGAATTAAAAGAAGTGGACCTATTATTAGAATAATTCTCAACTATTAGAGCTCCATGACTTTGGGCAAGATTCTTTTAACTTCTCTGATACTTAGTTTCCATCTTTAAAGTGATGATTAGTAAGGAGAACCACATCAGTGGGATTTATGAGAGAATTAGAGTTGGAGGATGTGAGGATGTATCTAGCAGATAGGAAGTGCTTAATGAGTGTCATTTTCCTAAATATCTCCATATTTTGCCCTCTTTTAAGTACTAAAAATCACAATTTTAGGACCCTGTTAGGGTTTGCCTCTAATTTCGAAGTGTGTCCTCTGGGCCACACTAACTCTATATGAATTTTCCTTCAGCTGTTTTTGCTCAAGGCTAGTGCTCTATCACCTGAGCCACAGCTCTACTTCTAGCTTTTTGGTGGGTAAGTAGAGATGAATCTCATGGACACTCCTACCCAGGCTAGTTTTAAACTTTGATCTTCAGATCTCAGACTTGTGATAAGCTTGGATTACAGGTGTGAGCCACCAGTGCCTGGCCTGTATGATTTTTAAAAAACAGATGAGAAAATGGGTATTTCAAACAGTGATGCCCATGACTGATTTAGCTTTCAGTGACCTCCTCCATACCTTCTACTTCTGCTTTTGCTCATTGGGTAGAGGTGGGAGCAGTCTGAAGATGTGGGGGGGGGGCAGTATGAGGATGCCTGTCACCCTGTAAGGAGGAAACTTAGCTCTGGGGAGCGTTGAACCTCCCAGGATGAAGTAGTTGGGGTAGGGGAGGAGAAGAAGGGTATGAGAACCACAGTAGAAAAGATGGCTATGGGGTAGGAAGGATGGAGGATGTGCCAAGGAGAAAATGATTAGAAGAATCTTACTATTAAAAAGATAAACTAGTTTGTGAAATTAACAAGTGTCCCACCTCTTAGTAGAAGCCAGGCTGCCTGGACTTCCCACCCTAGGCTCTTGCTGTGTTGGTAGTTTTCACTTCCTTTTTTTTGGGAGATAGAAGTGGTATAGGGAAATCTTATTCTGATCACCACTCCAGGTCTTTCGCTAAATGTTCAGATTCTTTGTGTGAATTGAGAGGGTCTTAGACTGGCTGTGTCAGATCTGGAGAGTGATTCTCATGAGATCTGCTAGGGCAAGGAGTGCTCCCAAAGCTAATCTGGCTTCTCAGTGGAGCTGTGGGGAAATAGCCTCTTCCCAGTGTCTTGTATGCTTGTCTACCTTATCTCACTTTGTGTTCAGGGATTTCTGTCTCAGTGCAATACTT
Source organism: Perognathus longimembris pacificus (assembly GCF_023159225.1). NCBI lineage: Eukaryota > Metazoa > Chordata > Mammalia > Rodentia > Heteromyidae > Perognathus > Perognathus longimembris. The sequence goes on along the minus strand of NC_063188.1, from coordinate 66,340,528 downwards.
CGTTCTCTCTCAAATTGGATAAGCTGATACCAAATACCAAGTTAGTGAAAAGGTCTCCTCCAATTTATTCTCTTTTAATAATTTCTGGTAAGAAGGTCAGGGAGCTGGGAAAGGAGGCCTTGATCTTTTAACTTCATGCCTTTGGGAGAGCTTTTGATTTATGTTTTCCTGTGGCATTTGGAAGGTATTCACTGTGTTTCTTGCCTTGTGTCTTTGTACATGCTGTCTCTCCATCCAGAATACCATGACCTCCCTTTCCCCTTTCACCTTTTTCTTATGAAAATCTTTATCCTCCAGGACATGCCAGCCCTTTCTATGGAAATCTGTCTCAATTTTTTGCTGGGTTTAGAAATCTGGCTTCTCTACTTTCCCTATTACAGTCTGGAAGCCGCTCTGTGTTTTCACAACAGTTTCTAGTTGCTTTTTATCACTGCCATTGCTTTATGGAATGCTTAATTTCTCTTTCACGGATATATACCTATATATCCATCACCTCCCTCCACCAAAAAATTCAGGCAGGTGTGATAGTGCACACCTGTGATGGTGTACATCTATAATCTGAATCTTGGAAGACAGGCTCTGCATTTGGGGATGGGTGTCACATAATGAGACCTTGTCTCAAAATCTTTTCTTTCCCTCTAGTTCTCTCACTGTCACCCCTCCCCACCATCCTCATCCTCATCAATTAAAGGCTGGTCTATATTGGATGTTTAGTAACTTGGTGTTATTTGGAACCAGTGTGTGTGTAGATAAATGTTTTATGTTGGGGATGTGAATTCTTTTTGAAGCATCTGAAGTGGGCAAGAGGTAGGCTGTTTTTCCCAGGTTCCGAGGTCTTTATTGGATTATAGAATAATGTATGTTTGACCTGAGTCATTAAAGAACCCGCTGAGATATTTCTATAGAGATTCTAGCAGGCCTTTTTTCCCCCTTGCTCCTTTCTGAAGAAACTAAACCAATGCTGGAGCAATTGGAAGAAGAGTTTTTGCTCTACTCAAAAACAAACACCTGATGTTTGCATGAGGGGGCTGGGTAACATTTAGAGACTGTGAAGTTCAATGTTTGTGGTAGCAAGGGTGCTAATGCTCCTGGTATTTTTGCTGGGTAGGTTAAACAGTTTTTACTGGTTGCAGCAAGTTGGTAGATGGCTTGTGGTTTAGAGGGCAATATGTGGGTTTATCAACTCAAAAAAAAAAAAACAAAGAAAGAAAGAAGAGAGAGAAAAAGAAAGGAAAGGAAAGAACAAATAACAAAGCCAGCCTCTAGTGAAGTTATCTCAAGCTATGTAGGACTCAGACTATTAACCTGGCAGCCCTGTTCTCTTCCTGGCTCTCTTCCCTCCCGTCTCATTGTCCCAGAAGGGACTTTTCTAGAAACAATGCTAGATCTACAGAACCTGGGGCTCTGTAGCACTGCCTCCAGGATGATAGTCATACAAAAATGAAGACTATGAGCCAGTGGCTATAAATGGAGACAGACTTTAGCACATCCACTGGAGATTGTTTTTAAGATAAGCTGGCGGCCTGGAATGTGATTCTCCTGTTTCAGCCTCCTCAGTGTTGGGATGGCTAGAATTATGGATATGGGCCATCATGGCTGGCAAGAGTGGTCTTTGAAAGTATTTGTCTTCTGAAAGCTTATTTTACTACTCTTGTTTCTTAAGCTGGGTGCCAGGGTGCCTCACATCTCCCAGCTACTCAGGAGATTGAGATCTGAGGATCGCTGTTCAAAACCAACCTGGGCAGGAACATCTGGGAGACTCTTATCTCCAATAAACTACTCAAGAAAAGCTAGAAATGATGCTGTGGCTCAAGTGGTAGTGCACTATCCTGGAGGAAAAGAAGCGTAGGGACCGTGACCAGGCCCAGAGCTCAAGCCCCAGGACAGGCAAAGAAAAAAAGGACATGTTCCTTAATGTAGTTGAGGAATTGAATTGAGGTAGCAAGGTTAGATGTGCAAGTCCTAACAGGCTGGGTGGGATTAGGGACATTCTACTTACGAGTTACCAGCTAAAGCACTGAAGGCAGTGCTGAGGAATGACATAGGCCTTTCAACTCCTCATCCTGCAAGAGTGAGGAGGCCCTCCCTGAATATTCAATGGAATGTTCAGCCACATTCTTTACTATATTTACAAGCTGAGAAGTGAAGACAAGGAGGAGCCAGAGAGTGAGCTGGAGAGAGAGGAATGAAAAGAGATCCAACATGGAGTAGTGTGTAGTACCAGCTCTTCTCTGAGTTGGGGGAAGGGAGGCTGCTTCTATAAAGTAATTTTCCTTTTCCAAAGAGGCCAATTCACTCTATGCCACCATGTTGCTGTAGAAGAAATGCCAATACTAGCCTCTGAAAACCATGTGTATTGAAGCTTGAGTGTCATTTTGGGAATCTTTAAAAAATATAATTTGTATTTTTGCACCTCCTACTTAATTAATCATGGAAGAACACTGGCCTATGGTTTTCCAACCTCCAAATGTAGAAGAAGTTGCCATTTTTTTTTCCCCCAGAAAATTCCCTTTTCTGGAAGTACTTTGGATCATCACCATTTGTCTGTAGAGGCATGGATTCTTCAAGGTGGAAGCCAGCTAATCACTCTTCCTGTCTCCATCTGCAAGATTGGGAGATTTATTAAAGCCTGGTCAGGCAGAGAATTCTAGGTCCCCTCCCTAGTCAACCAAAGCCGCCTCTAGGGAGAGGAAGTGTGGTAATGACGTTATCTTTCCCCAGGCAGACACATGTTCTCTGAGAACAGGATGTGGGGAGGGTTGGGTCCCAGTCACAGGGTATGGGGGCAATTGGCGGGAAAGTGGGCTGATGGTGAGGCCATGGTGGTTGGTGCCTGCTTCTTTGTCTTTGAGAGACATAGAGAGATCTTGTATTCTCAAAGTGGTCACTCTCCCATGTCCCACCCTTCTCCATGGTTTGTCTGTATTCTTTTTTTTTTTTTTTGCCATCCCTGGGGGTTGAACTCAGGGCCTGGGTACTGCCCCAGAGTTTCTTTCGCTCAAGGTTAGCACTTACCACTTGAGCCACAGCGCCCTTCTGGCCTTTTCTGTGGTACTGAGGAATCAAACCCAAGGCTTCATTCATGCTAGGCAAGCACTCTCTACCACTAAGCCACATTCCCTGCCCATGTCTGTATTCTTTTTGCTTCAGTTTGTTTTGGTTTTGTACTGGTCCTAGGCTTAAACTCAGGACCTGACCACTGTCCCTGAGTTTTTTTTTAATCAATGCTAGTGCTCTAGCATAGTTCCACTTCCATCTTTTTTGTAGTTAATTGGAGAGAAGAAGATCACACTTTCCTGCCCCAGCTGGCTTTGAACTGGGATTCTCAGATCTCAACCTCCTGAATAGCTAGGATTATAAGTGTGAGCCACTGGTGTCCATCTTGGTATGTCTCTACTCTTAATTTGAAAGTGATTGACAAACACCTGTGTGTATGAGGCCCAGCTCTTTGGCCTATAGAAGTTCAGAGGCATAGGGTGGAGAAGGGAGGAGCTGGGCCCCAGGAGCTGGGGTGCCTTGCTGCTCTTTCTCAGGGCCTCAGTTGGTTGCCTCCTCCCCAGATGGCACCTTCGCACATTTGAGGTGATTTGCATGTTCAATTTCCTTTTAGGCCCCACCCTTTTCTCCCTGCCCCCACTGCTTCTGCTGGGGACCTCTAGAGATGTGCTGCCTGGGGTGGGGAAAAGAGGATGTGGCTAGCTTCCTGTGCAAGGGAGGGTGGGGCGCCCGCCTTCCTGCCTGTCGGCCTGCCTGTCGGCCCACCCGCCCAACCACCATTCACCCAGTGCTTGAGGAACTGCCTGAAGAGTTCAGTTCAGAGTCATCAGAAGCTGTGGGGCCCCTCTGGGACATAGAGATGGACACTTTGCTGATGCTGGTCCACTCTTTACAGTGAACATAAGTAGGCTTCTGGACAGGCCTTTAGAAACCAACTAATTTAAGCACCTCATATTACAGATACAGAACCAGAGAGCCCAGGGAGTTCTATTAGGAATCAGTGGCAGAGCTAAAATTCTAAAAGGCTATACCTAGAACTCTTTTCTCTCTCTTGCTAACTCTCAGTCTAGTCAGTCTATTTGTTGTAGACTTGATGTTTTGTGGGATGTTTTGTTGGAGAGAGTAAGGCAGAAAGTTGCTTTAAAATTGTAAAAATTTGTTGCCTGTCAGTAGCTCACATCTGCAACAGTAGTTACTGGAGAGGCTGAGATCTGAAGATTATGGTTTGAAACCAGTCCTCACAGCCTCATCTCCAATTAACTAGCAAAAAAGCTGAAATGTGGCTCAATTTGCAGTAGAGTGCCAACCTTGAGTGAAAAAGTCAAGAGTGAGATGCCCTGAGTTCCAAGCTCTGGTACACACATGCACACATACACACACACACACACACACACACACACACACACACAATTTAAAAAATTTACTGGTAGCTCATGCATGTAAATCCTAGCTACTTTGGAGGCTGGGATTTAGAGGATCACAGTCAAAGTCAGTTTGGGCAAAAAGATCTGTAAGACGTTATCTCCAGGAAAAAGTGGGTGGAGTTGAGCTGCATTCATCTCTCTTGTGCTGGGAATAGGACTACCTTTTATTGAATTCATGTCTCAGTCCTGGGTTCTGTAGCTTGGTGGCCAACTTTGCTTGGTGGCACACCAGTCACCATTAGGTGGCCTTGTTTCACCTTTAGCTGATGGGGGAGCCTATGAGCCAACTACCTTTTGACTGACAGGAGAGTTCTCTTACTACCTTGTGATATTAATAGAGAGAGCCAAGGATTTTTACCTAACTAGACAGACATCACTCTTGGTCAAGGTCATTCATCTAGAAGATGCTATCCTTCTCAGAAACTTCGTTTTCTCATTTGCAAAATGAGCTTTTAAGAATGCTTACCTAAAGTATTAGTGTAACTATGTGTATGTATTCATATTTATATTTATAAAATAAAATATATTTATAAAAAAATAAAAAAAAGTAGATTGAAAATGTTTAAACAAAAAAGAATGCTTACCTTGCATATATTTTGTGTCTATAGTGTTGGGTATGTAAATGTTTAATCAGCTTCCTGGCAAAACCAGGATTTGCACTGGTTGGCAGTTCCTTTGGTGTAAGTTTGCCAACACAAACTCCCTTGGTGTGGAGGAGCTAGGGAGAGGTATGCATGATCAGCTCTAGTGCTGGCTGATTCCACTACATCATTACATCAGCCTAGTCTTAGTTTTTTTTTGTTGTTGTTGTTGTTTTTTGGCCAGTCCTGGGGCTTGGACTCAGGGCCTGAGCACTGTCCCTGGCTTCTCTTTGCTCAAGGCTAGCATTCTGCCACTTGAGCCACAGCGCCACTTCTGGCCATTTTCTGTATATGTGGTGCTGGGGAATTGAACCCAGGGCCTCATGTATACGAGGCAAGCACTCTTGCCACTAGGCCATATCCCCAGCCCATCAGCCTAGTCTTAGATCCCCACTCTTTCCACTCCAACTACTTACTCTTAGCAGTACATGAATGCAGCATCCTTTCACCATGTTTCCTTTCTTTGCTTAGTTCCCAGACCATCCTGGAAAGGTACAATGGCATTTAAGCGTCATGCCATGCCTTAAACCTTTCTTAGGAATGAGTAAATATGGAGTGTTTAATAGGTAGAGAACTGAGCCAAGTGCTGTGGCTCACACCTCTAATAATAAGCTACTCTGGAGGTTGAGACTCTTGAGGACCGTAGTTCAAAGCCAGCTCGGGCAGGAAAGTCTGTGAGTCTCTTATCTCCAGTTAACCACCAAAAAGCCAGAAGTAGAGCTGTGGCTCAAGTGGTAGAGCATTATCCTGGAGCACAAAACCCTAAGAACAGTGCTCAGGCCCTGAGTTCAAGCCCCAGGACTGACACACACAAAAAAGAGGCTCTGAAGAGGGCTCTGATTAGGGCTTTAATTAGAACCTTTTGATCAATTAGTTTGACTACTGAGGTATGTGCACCAGCTGTTTCCTCCCACTTCTTCTTAAATAGATAGGAAGATGGCTGAACACTCTGGACCACAACCCAAAAGTTTGGCATACTAAGCTGTCTGATTAGAATTCTAAAGTCTTCTTTCCTCTCCTTGGTTGCAGACCCTGCACCCATGGGTCCCCTCAGGTTTTCTGCCGTTGAGATCTTGAGCCAGAAGGCATTTCAGAGGATCAGACCTCCAGTTCCTATGCTGTCATCAACATCTGTGCCAGGAGATGTTGTTTCTTTTAAACTTCCCAGACAGAAGCCTCACCTGGGGCCCTTGTAGAAACAGAAATTCCCAGAATCTAGAGAGTCTGGTTTAGTAAGCTTGGGACACAGTCCAGGAATCTGGGTTTCTTGACTACTGCCACAAATGATTCTTTTGATGAGTTAACTTTGGGAAACACCTCATTAAGCACTGCACAACATTTGCCAGGTTGGCCTCATAATGGCCATTTTACAAATGGAGATTTGAGAGATCATGGCTTGTTACTGGTGGTGTTTTCTCCTACTTCTGAGATATACTTTACCCTGTGGTTGTGGGTCATAATGACTCTTGGTAGGGAGAGCCAGGTATAATCATTGTATTCAGGACTCATTGCAGAGGGATTTGGAGGCTTTAGTAGGATTTAGTATATCCTTGATCTTCCGTTGTTGTGGGCTGTGTTCAATTCCACAGAGCCATTCATCAAACCACCAGTTCTGCTATCTAATCTGAAAGCCATTTTAATACCGGCCTATGAGAGTCTGGTTGGCTCAGAGAACTATGTAATCTGTGCCAGAGACCCTCACATCTGGCCAGGCCTTGGAATTATCTCAGAGGCTCTTAACTTCCTGTGTCTAGGCCCTGTTTCTGATGTAATAAATCTCTGTGGATGAAACCATGGAATCTGTTTACCCCTAGGTGATTTTGATAAGCCATTTTGCAATCCAGTTTGTAATCTTTAGTATAGTAGCTGGGGGAGTTTAAAAGTCCTGGAGAGTTTTGTTGAAGGGCAGGAGTTTTTGTATATTAGTGGGACAGGTTTGAAGAAAATGGGAATAAACTGGGAGAGAGCAAGGAAGTGGTAACATTGTCCAAAAAGAAATGTATACTTCTTTAAAATTTTTAATTGTTATAAAAGTGATGTATAGTGCTAGCTTCAGCAGCACATGCACTAAAATTGGAATGATACAGAGAAGATTAGCATGGCTCCTGCACAAGGATGACACGCAAATTCATGAAGCATTCCATATTTTTAACTCTAAGTAAACTATTCTCTTATTAAAAAAAAGTGGGGCTGGGAATATGGCCTAGTGGTAGAGTGCTTACCTCACATACATGAAGCCTTGGGTTCGATTCCTCAGCACCACATATATACAAAAAGCCAGAAATGGTGTTGTGGCTCATGTGCTAATCTTGAAAACAAAGAAGCCTTGGACAGTGCTCCAGGGCCTGAGTCCAAGCCCCAGGACTGGCAAAAAAGTGATGTACAGAGGTGTTATAGTTACATGAGTCAGGCAATGAGTACATCTCTTTTTGGACAATGTCACCCAGTTTTTCCCTCCCATTTCCACCCACAGATTGTATAGTTCATTTCCAACATGTTGTCTAGTGAGTACCACTGCTGCATGTGTCCACCCTTTGTCCCACCATTTCTATCTCTCCTTACCCTTCCAAAGACAATTAACTGAACAAGACTAAAATAAATGAAAACCAAAAAAAAGGAAATGTGCTATTCACCTGATTTATATAACTGTAACTCCTCTATACATCACCTTTGTAATAACAATAGATGTTTCTTTGAAAAACAAAATGACCAGTAGAGTCCAGAATAAGGAAGGAAGATCAGGCAGCCTATGAAAAGGGTAAGGTAGCATAGGTGCTCTGTTGTGTTCTGAGGAATTTCCCATCCCTCGTAAGATAGTACATTTCAAATAATGTGGTGATGTGAGCCTGTGTAACTGTTGTATGCAGTTGAAACCAACTAGAAATCTAATTACTTTTAGAGTTTGTCCCCCAAAGGAAAGTTGTTTCTACTAGAAGGGCTTTGTGGCTCTTTGGTGGGGGAGGGGGGGTCTTTTTAGGCAGGATTGTGTGTGTGTGTGTGTGTGTGTGTGCGTGTGCGTGTGTGCATGCATGTATGCATACATTTGTACCTAGGGCTTGATATCAGAGCCTCAAGCTCTTGTCTTTTTTACTCATGGCTTGTCCTGACCACTTGAGCCACAGCTCCACTTCTAGTTTTTTTAGGTTGATTGGACATAAAAGTCCCATGGCTTTGTCTGCACTGGCTGGCCTGGAACTGTGATCCTTGAATTTCAGTCTCCTGAAAAGCTAGAATTATAGGCATGAGGCAGCAATGCCCAGCTTCAACAAGTTTTGTTTTAAATCATCCCTGGAACATAGAATATTAAAAAAAAAAACTGGCTCAAAGGGGAGGAATTTAACAGCCATCACATTTTAATTATGGTGTGCAAGTATTTACCTTGTCCATAAACTTAAATTAAATCTCCTAATAAACCTGTAGTTAAGTTGGTATTTTACACACACACACACACACACACACACTCTGAGGATTTGGGGATGTTTTTCCCCTGTAATGCTGGGATGGAACCCAGGGACTCAGGCAAGCTAAGCAAGTACTCTACCACTGAGCTATATTCCCAGTACTGGAAACTAGGTTTTAAGAAATTCAGATTACAAAGCTTCTACCCACTGTACTTCACTTGGCACTCGATTTAGATGAGACCAATATTCCTAAGACAAGGGCTTCAAGTTCTTCTTTCTCCTATCCTCTTTCCTCTTTCTTCTTTCCCCTTCCCTTCCTTTCTTCACTTCTCTTCCCTCCTCTTTCCTTTTCCCCTTCCCTTTTTATTTTCTGTTTTCTTTCTTTTTATTCTTTTATTTCCTCTTGATTTCATTTTTATTATTTTTGAGTACTTGTACAAAGAAGTTGCCATTTAACAAAGCAATTTATAAATACATCTTCATTGGTGTCACCCCATCAGTATTCTCACCTACCTCTTCATTAATTGTTCTTAATTTTGTACAATATGCATTGAATTTGTGATAACATTCTCCCCCTTTTAGTGGAGATTTCTCTCCCTTTTTTTTGGTGGTGCTGGGGTTTGAACTCAAGGTCTCATGTTCACTACTGGAACCATACCTGTAGCCCCCAAAGTCTTCAGTTTTGTGGATTCCTAAGATAATGTGCTAGACTGTCTGCTTCTGACAAGGTAGATAGGAAATCAAACTTAATCTAGACCTGGTGTGGAAAACCCTGCTTTGTGCCTAGGCTCAGAAAATTTCCCCTACCCTTCTTAGTTGACTGACCTGAGCTTCAGCAATTTTAGCACTCAGGGGACAAGGGCTGAGGGTGATTACCATGAGCAACTGATGGGAGCCACGCTGGGATTTGGGGCAGCTCCAGTGTACTTTAGAACTGTGATGTTGGAGGTGCTGGTATATACTTCTGAGCAGAGAGAACAGAGCCCTCTTCTGGTGCCCTGGGCAGACCTGGAATCTTCAGGCAACCCAAAATGGTTCGTTTCTCCACTGTACAAGTGTTTCCTCTGAAACTTGCAGGCAGGAAGCTAGGTCAAGCAGGAAGCTGACATTTGAGTGTGAAGCTCAGTTGGGTGTAGCTTAGAGAACAGTTTCTTCCATTTGGGGACTATATTTTATTAAATTGGACCTCTTCCTTTTTTGTTTCAATACCTTTGAAGTTTTATGGGAATTAAAGATTTCTATTGTTTTTGCTGCCTGGATACACTCATTCCTGTTCTTCCCTGCTTTTTGTTCCTCCATGTTGTTATGATTTAGAGGTAGTGGATGTCTGAGAGTGAAGGCTAGACTTCCAAGAGTGCCACCTTGCTTTATTTGCTCCAAGACCGGAACTTGAACTCGCTACCTGATGCTTGCTTTTGCTCATTGCCTGTTGCTTTACCGCCTGAGCCATGCCTCCAACCCGACCACCTTGGTTTTTCATAGAAGCAAGCTAGTCTAGCCTCCTCCACATAGTTTGTGATCCATAGTTTCTTCTTGAAGTACCTGCAAAAGTCAGGTTGGTTGGGCTCCTCTGGCCCATGCCTAAAATTCTAGCTACTCAGGTTGTAAAGATCTGAGACTCTAGGTTTGAAACTAGCCAAATCAATAAACTCTTATCTCCAGTTAACCAGCAAAATGCCACAAGTTGAGGCATTGCTCAAGTAGTAGAGTACCAGCCTTGACTGAAAATGCCAAACAAGGGCACAAGTCTCCAGTTCAAGTCCCAGTACCAGCATGCACGCACACACAAGACCCAGGTCAGTGTTGCCTATTAAATAGGTGATTAAAACAATAATCGGTATTAATTTTTTCTTTGTAGTGTTAGGAATTAAATCCAAATCTTCATGAATACTAGGGAATCATTCTACTACCAGCTATACTCCAAGTACAAGAGAAAGGGCTTTTTAGGGTATTGGGGTTTGAACTCAGGGTCTTGAGCCACACCCCTTATCCTTTTTTCCTTTAGTTATTTTTCCAATAAAGCCTGTACCATCCTATTCCTACCTACAGCCTCCTGCTGTAGCTGGGATCATAGGTGTTTACCAAGACACCAGGCTTGTTTTTTGAGACAGGATCTCACTAACATTTTGCCCAGACAGGCATTGAATGGCTGTCACCCAGTATCTACCCCCCAAGTTGCTGAGATTAGAAGCATGAGCCCCAGGAACCAGGTTTTTATTTATGCTGTCATTACTATCAGCTATGTGTATCTGAGCCAGTGCTACCCCTTCACTGGATCTCAGTTTTTCAGAACATATATTTCAGGGTTGGAGTTAAGTGATCACTGAGGGCCCTTTCAGCTCTGACAGTTTGCAATTCTGAATTTTTTATTGTTTTGAAGAACAGAGATGAGAAGTTCAGAAAGGAGAAGCCAGATAAGTATATTGGGTGAGTGGATTGAAATAATGAAGAAATGGCCAGCAGGGTAAATGTGAATGGCCATCCTCTGGGCATTGTAGAGCAGTCCATGTTCCCGAGAACCAGTGCTGAGCTGGGACTGGGCTGTCTTGCTCCTAGTTTGAACTGACGCTTTTTTTTGGTTTGTTTGATTTTGTGCCAGTCCTGGGCTTGAACTTGGGGCATTGTCACTGCCTCTGAGCTTTTGCTCAAGGTTAGCGCTCTACCACTTGAGCCACAACTCTGCTTCTGGGTTTTTGGTGGTTAATTGGAGATAAGAGTATCATGGACTTTCCTGCCTAGGCTGACTTTGAACCATGATCCTCAGATCTCAGCCTCCTGAGTAGCTAGGATTCCAGGCAAGAACCACAGGACACCTGTGGTTGAGCTGTTTTTGATAGTGAGACTCTTGGGTGTGGTAAAACACTAGGGAGCCTCATTTTTTTCCCTGGCTTTTATGTGTGAACAGAAATAAGAGGGGATTCTACTCAGGACTGTGGTTGAGCAAAAAGAAGGTCATGCAATTAAGGCTAGATTGATGAAATTGGAGCTTGCTATGATGGACAGAGCTTTTTGATTTTTTTCCCCCAGCTTTGGCTTCTGCCCTGAGAGCTCTCCTTTTTGAGACAAGATCTGTCTCCTTTGGGTTAGTGCTCCAAATGTAGTCATTAGAAGAGCAACACTGAGTCGTTCAATAGCCTCCCAGTTGAAATGCTTCTTGGGGACTTTTTGGAGGATGGCGCTGAGCCCAAGTAAATGAAAGAAGACCTTGTTTTCTACCATTTTCTGATGTATTTGGGGTGACTGAAGAACCAGTGTTGACCCATTAAGGTGTAGGTGTGAGTAGGATTGTGTGTGGCTCTCCTTTCTAGAAACTATAGGGGATCCAAGAAGTGATGGTTCATGTCTGTTCCTAGCTACTCAGAAGCCTGAGACCTGAGGAGCATGGTTCAAATCCAGCCTAAGCAGAATAATCTGTGGGAGGGGGTAACTGTGTTTGGTAAGAAATGTACTTATTACCTTATATATGTAACTGTAACTCCTCTATACATCACCTTGACAATAAAATTAAATTTAAGTTGCGCTGTGGCCCAAGTAGTAGAGTGCCAGCCTTGAGTGGAAAAGCTAAAGGACAATGACAAGTCCTAAATTCAAGTCCTATTACTGGCACAGAGAGGGCAGAGCGGGGAGACAGAAAGGGGAGAGGAAGAAAAGGGGAGGAGGGGGAGGGGGAGAGGGATGGGGAGGGGGAGGGGGAGGGGGAGGGGGAGGAGGAGGAGCAGGAGCAGGAGCAGGAGGAGGAGGAGGAGCAGGAGCAGGAGCAGGAGCAGGAGCAGGAGCAGGAGCAGGAGGAGGAGGAGGAGACAGGGGAAAAGTACAGGAATAGGAAATGTAACTCCAGGCAGTTGGCAGGTTTTGCTGGCTGTGTTAAAGGTCTAGAAGTTGGCAGGAAGTGGTCAGAACAGATACTGTACCAGGTACCATTTTCAAGTCAATAAGAAAGAGGTTGACTTGTTGGGAACTGAAAGGGGTGGAGCAAGAGGAGCTGCAGGAAGTGAACAGCTCTTAGGCCAGAGATGCAAAGCAACCCTTATTTTTCCTCTTATGGAAAACATCTGCTTGAAGCAGTGCTGTCATCCACAGAAGTAGGGAAGATGAGGTCCTGCCCTGCCCTGCCCTACCCTGGTCCTAGCCCTGGCAGCAGGAAATGGTGGATGCTACAGCCTATATTTAGATTGAGTTCCAGGCTGATGAAGGTGTCTCTGGGAATACTGGTGACTAGTCTCAGTTCTGGTATTGCCCTAATAAAGCTTGGTCTTCCTCTGGCTGCCTTCCCATAATCTTTATTGCCATCTTCACAGTAGCAGCCCCACTGCAAGCCCAGAGGGGATGGGCATTCCCCTGGAGAGCAGAAGACAGCAGGTGGGAAGTGAGGTCACTGAGCTTAAACCCAACTGGGATGACTCACAAGTTCTACCCCAGTGAAGCAGGGGGTGGGGGCTTCCCAAGCAGTGCTTTCAGATGTACCCAGGCTTTCTATGCCACAGTATTGGGCCTTAACCAAAACAGTTGCTAAGGCAGTATCTGAAGGCTGCATTCAGCAGCATGACAGGAGAGGTGGGTGGAGTTGTGGAAGGAGTTCCAGGAATGTCCAGAAGACCTGCCTCCACCACTTGTTGGCTGAGTAAATGTGGCTTCAGAGATGTTAAACTGATGGTCCCAGAACATAGTTGGCATCCAGTAAGTGTTCACTTCCATCCTTCTGTTACCTGCCCCTGTGTCCTTCATTTTGTTCCTCTATGGGTTGAGGACCAGTAATACGCCATCCCCTCCATCTTGAAAGTCCATGCTTTGAGTGAGTTTTCTTGGGATTAGTTCCTTCCTCCTTCCCTCTCTCCCTCCCCCCACCTCTGTCTCTGTTTCTGTCTCTGTCTCTCTATCTCTCTGTCCTCCCTCCCTCCCTCCCTCCCTCCCTCCCTCCCTCCCTTACTCCCTCCCTCCTTCTCTCTGTCTCTGTCTCTCTCTGTCTCTGTCTGTCTGTCTCTCTCTCCCTCTCTCTTCCTTTCCCCACCCCTCCCCATCCAAACCTCTCTTTTGGAAAGAGCCATGTTATATAATTTAGTGGCACAAGGCAGGTAAGGGCAGACCATTGCAGACCCTCTTCTGTGCCAGGCTACTGCTTGCCAGACTACTACTGACTCTAGGGAAAGGGAAGGTCCCTTCTTTGGAGCTAGTCCAGCTGCTGCTGCCAAGGCAGAGACAGCATTCAGTTTGATAGTTTTCCTTTCTCAGGCTAGCCAGCTAGAGATACAGCAGTGATCCCAGTTTGTTGAAGCTTTTAGATGGTATATGAGCAAAATGAGTTGTGAATATTTAGAGAAGGGCTTGATTTGGGAAGTATCTATATTCATGTGTTCAGTAAGTATCAGTAGGTTTATTGCTTTTGGATTAGAGGTAGAAGGGCTTGTACATGTGGGAGGATAATACTCCCTTCTTCAGCACCATCATACCCAGATTTTTTTGTTTCTTAAACCTTCTGTATCCTTTATAGACAAAACCCTTGACTTCAGGCAGTACCTACATAAATCCTAGACTCCAACTTCGAAAGGGATTTAGCCATTTTATAATACCCTTTGCTGGGAACTGCATCTTGAACTGGCTACCTTGCCCAGATCTCCTCCTCTGCTTCTGTCAAGGTTCTTGGAAAATTTCTGATTTTTGCCTTGCAAACTAGACCACTGTGTTGGCAGTGAGTGACCAGAGGCAACACCTAAAAGGAAGGCAGTGGGCCTTCGTGACAGTGAGTTTGGTGCCCACAGCTCCTCTTGGACATTTGAATCCCAAATCATCTAAGAAGTCACAGACCTTGGAACAGGACTCTTCATCGACGGTTAGGCCCCAGTTATGTTCTCACCCTGTGCCTTCCCCTCAGTTGTGACACACACAGAAAACAGGAGAGCACCAACCCATGGCCTTGGCCTTATGACTCACATTTTCTTCTGAGTTAAGTGGTGGTAAATATGGAAGTTCCTTTATGTTTGTTTTTCTTTCTCATTCTTTTAAACCTGTCTCCACAATGAAATTCAGGAAACCTCCGACAGCTGTTATCCCCTAGAGAAACAGCCAGACAGGAATGACAGGAACTTTAAGTGGAGATTTAGAAAAAATAGGTTCAACTAGACACCTTCAGGAGAGCCTTTGCTCTAGGTGGATGAGAACTTGGCCGACCCTGGTCTATATGCCATGCTTATTCTACTATCCAGAATGGTCCATTTTTACCAATTTATTTGCTTTGCAAACATCTGTGTGTGTGTGTGCGCACTCGTGCATTCTTTCTGTGGCTTGAACTCCAACTCCAGCTTGGCGTTTCACGAAATGCTGGTAACTCTACTACCTGATCCACAGCTGTTTGCTGATTAACTGGAGATAAGTGTGTCATGGACTTTACTGTCTGGGCTGGTTTTGGACCATGCTCTTCAGATCTCAGCCCCCTAAGTACCTAGGATTACAGGCATGAGCCACATAGAAATATTCCTTTAACCAACATTACTTTAATGAACATTACTATAGGGCAGTACTGGCCCTACCCTTGGCCACTGCCCTGAAGATATGCTAGATTGACAGGATCCTTCCTTGAAGTTCTTTTTCTTTTTTGCGACAGTCCTGGGGCTTGAACTCAGGGCCTGAGCACTGTCCTGGGCGGTTTCTCCTCCTCCTCCTCCTCCTCCTTCTTCTTCTTCTTCTTCTCCTTCTCCTTCTCCTTCTCCTCCTTTTCCTCCTCCTTCTCCTCCCCCTCCTCCTCCCCCTCCTCCTCCTCCTCCTCCTCCTCCTCCTCCTCCTCCTCCTCCCCCTCCCCCTCCCCCTCCCCCACCCCCCTCCCCCCTTCCCCCCTCCCCCCTCCCCCCTCCTCCTCCTCCTCCTCCTTCTTCTTCTTCTCCTTCTCCTTCTCCTTCTCCTTCTCCTCCTTTTCCTCCTCCTCCTCCTCCTCCTCCTCCTCCTCCTCCTCCTCCTCCTCCTCCTCCTCCTCCTCCTCCTCCTCCTCCTCCTCTTCTTCTTGCCACAGTGCAACTTTTGGCTTTTTCCATATATGTGGTGCTGAGGAATCTGAACCCAGGGCTTCATGTATGGAAGGCAAGCATTCTACCAGTAGACCATATTCCCAGCCCCTGAAGGGTTATTGTAACATGGTATATTAAAGGGAACTGCTAAGTTGAGGATATGTTTGAGTTCTACCCATTTTCTCGGTTTCTACTTGTTCACCATCCTTCTCAGAACCTCTAGGCTAGCTGGCCACTGCCAGCAGGTTTTAGACCCAGCTTTTTAAAGCACAGCCTTCAAAGCCTTGCACCTACCCTCCTAACCACTCTTCTTTCTGCACCTCAGGGTTCTCTTTCACCTTGCTTCTATAGATGGGCTATCTATATCCCTGTTTCCTTTCATAGGCTGTCACAAACTTTGGTTCTCCATTTAGAGCATCTACTTTCCTTCCTTCACCCACAGTCTCTCTTTCCTAAGATCTATATTATTCTGAGAGACCAGTGACATAACACTTAGAGCTGTGATCCCTAATGTCCACAAAAAGGTTTCTCATGTTTGCTATAGCACTTTTCAGTGTCTATTTGTTATTTATTTAGTAAGTGCCTTGTGGTCAATGAATGCTTCTACAGCTCTATTCTAACCATAGTTTCTTAAGCATTATGTTCCATCAACATTAGGTAGTTTGAATAAATGTAACCTGAAATCCTTGAAACTCCTTGAGGACAGTGGATCAGATTTGAAAGGGGAAAGATCTATTAACTTGGATTGAAAATTTTATTTATATATATATATATATATATATATATATATGATATCTATATACATGGGCTTAGCATACATGATTCAACCAGCTGGATTGAAAAAATATTTTGGGGAAAATGATATCTGTACTGAATATGTACAGTTTTTTCCTGCTAAGAGCTATTGCATTAGCATTTTAATTGTATTGGTGACTTTTTGTGGTGTTGGGGATTAAATCTATGGCTGTGCACATGTTAGGCCAGCAATGTGTCCTTGAGCTACATCCCCATTCCTTGAGTCTCTTATTTTCCATTGCTTGGTATCTGCTCATATATCCAGAATTTTCTGAGTAGTCATCAGTTCTTGGATATTTGAGGGGTGTGTGTGTGTGTGTGTGTGTGTGTGTGTGTGTGTGTGTGTGTAAATCAGTACTGGGACTTGAACCAAGGGTCTGGGTGATGTCTCTTTTTCACTCAAGGCTGGCCTATACCACTTGAGCCACAGCTCCATTTCTGGTTTATTTTGGTGATTAATTGGAGTTAAGAGTCTCACAGACTTTTTCTGCCTGGGCCAGCTTTGAACGTTGATCCTCAGATCTCAGCCTCTTGAGTACCTAGGATTACAGGTATGAGCCACTGGCACCCAGCTTGGAGATCTTGTTCTGAGACACAAACTTTAGGCAAAATTAAACCATCCTATTCCCCCCTGTCCCTTCAGCCATTGCTGCTTTGAGGTCACCTCTGTTTTACCTTAAGGGCGAGTTGAAGCTGAGTATAGCATTGTGGCTTCCCAAGTTTCTAGCCTGGCTGGGCCCCATTCCCATGGATAGCCCATTTCCACAAGGGTTACTGGATGGGCAGGAAGCCTAGAGTAACACCAAGTCAAGGTGGCTAACCTTGCCTTATTCCCGTGAGGCACTTGACTTACTTGTTCTTGCTTTCAGGGCTTTTCCTGTGCTATTGTCAATCCTGAAATAGATTTCCTCCCTGGATCCCTGGTGAGATTTATTTACAAAATAGTTCCCCGGGTCTGTTGTTCATTAGAATTGTTTAGATGGCAAAATGGCTGCATGGACACTTCTTCTCTGCTACCTGACCCCTGTGCTCAGGAAAGACCCAGAGGTTCAAACACTGGTAACAATTAATGGCTTGCCCATTCCCTGGGCATTTCACATCTTTGATAATTCTACATTTTGGTCTTTCCTTCAACATCTTCAGTAGTCAGCGTCCTAGAAGACATATGTTAGATTGATTGACTGATTTAAATTTAAAGATCACTACTCAAAAGCCAAGCAGGAATTATACATGAACATGATTCCAAACATCTTTATGGATATATTTTACCAAGTTGAATTCATATATTCATATTGCTGTTTCTCCTTAGTATTATTCAGGTATTTTCTTTGAGCACGTAGTAGTCTTCCTAAATATTTTTTTTCAAATTTTTATTATCAAACTGATGTACAGAGAGGTTACAGTTTCATACGTTAGGCATTGGATACATTTCTTGTACTGTTTGTTACCTCGTCCCTCATTCTTCCTAAATATTTTATATGACTATATAATATGCAGTCTTGTCGGTCCTATATAGGTGACTGAAGTGAAATTATCTGGCCATTAAAATTTAGTGTTCCTTTTCTAAGCGGGAGGGGTGGAGGCATCATGGTACTTGAAGCTTGAACCTTAGCTTTTACTTAGCTCTTACTTAGCTTTTTTCACTAAAGACCTTCATTCTACTACTTGAGCCACACCCCCACCTCTGGCTTTTTGCTGGTTAATCAGTTAAGAATCTCTGGGATTGGGAGGAAAATGGGGAGGGGGAGTAGTGGGAGAAAAACAAGGGAGGAGGTAACAAGTTTGATAAGAAATGTACTCACTGCCTTTTATTTGAAACTGTAACCCCTCTGTACATCACTGACAACAAATAAATAATTTTTTAAAAAGAATTAGATACTTTTGTTCAAGGTAGCTTTGAATCTCAGATCTCAACTTTGTGAGGAACTAGGATTCCAGGTGTAATCAACTGATGCCCAGTTTATTTTCTTTTTTTTTAAATAATTATTTATTGTCAAAGTGATATACAGAGGGGTTACAGTTTCATATGTAAGGCAGTGGGTACACTTCTCATACAATTTGTTGTACTGTGTATCAGGAAATATAAATATTGGCTTAAATTATGAAGTTTGTGGACCTAGACCTGGATTCAAATCCTTACTTATTAGCAGTTTGACTTTAGGCAAGTATCTACTTGTCCATTCCTATTATAAACATAATACTTTGAACAAAATATCTTGAGAGTATTAAATCTAGATACCCCCAAACTACTGTTTATTGTCATTCTTATTGTTATGGCCATCACTGCCAAGGTTTTAGCCAAAGGGAAACCCCTCTAATAATGAAATTTTGCTATCATTGACCTGTGTAAGAAATCTTTGATAAGGTAGTAGCTATGCTTTCTAGTGCCCCATGACATATGGTGGCTGGTTTAGACGTGTTTCTGTCCCCTTGTCCCTCTACAAACTTGGCCTTGGTGTCCCCTGCATGTTGCCCACATCTAATTCTGCTGAGGCCCTCCTTCCTCTCTTGTGCATAGGAAGGCCAATGAGACATAAATACAGGAAATGTTAACAATGCAAAGCAATATATTAAAACCAGAGACATCATCACTGGAATGGTCCTTAGAGATCATCTTCTAACTAACTGCCCCCTCTGCAACTCTTCCCAGATGAGAAAAACTTAGGCTCAGGAAAGGGATACTAATTAGTGAAGGTTATAGCTTAAAGCACTCAAAAAGTGCTAACTTGGCAGCCAGTGGGTTTTGTGTATGTGTGCGTGGAGGTTTGGTACTGGGCTTGAACTCAGGGCCTGGGTACTGTCCTTTAGCTTTTTCACTCACGGACGTCATTCTTGAGTTTGAGCCACAGCTGTATTTTTGCCTTTTTAGTAGTTAACTGGATCTAAGAGTCTCACAGACTTTCCAGCCTCAAATCTCAGCTTACTCAGTAGTTATGAATACAGCCATAAACCAGCAGTTCCCATTCCCAGTGTTGTTGTTTTTGTATCCTGCCCTTAACTTATCTCTGCAATTATTTTCCAGTGCTATAGATAATCCACACTGTAGACCACAGGTGAAAATATTGTGTGGAGTAGGAGGGTCTGATTTATGGGAGTGGGGAGGACTTCTGGGAAGCATTATATGCAACATGTTCTTCTTCATGGTAGTAGGATAGTTTGCATTCTTGTTTGCTCCTTGATATGCATTGTTCTGTGTCTGTTTTTTGTCTTCAGTAAGGAAACAGGGACTGGGTGATGACTTAGTTGTATGAATATATCTCCTTCTTCCTACCCATATCCCAAGTTGCTCAGTTTCTTAACATCCAACTTCCTCTGTAGTTGAACAGAGATATCAGAGACATTTGTCCCAACCTCTGTTGAGCACAGAGCCCGACAACTAATGCACCTTGTTGATCTTATCCTAGATCAGTGTGCGTGTGACCACCATGGATGCAGAGCTGGAGTTTGCCATCCAGCCTAACACCACTGGCAAGCAGCTGTTTGACCAGGTAAGAGAACTTTGTTTTTCTTAAGTGACCTTCTCTTCTCAGTATAGGATTCATCACAAGTCTACCTCTTGTTAGAGAATTTCATTTCCTGCTTGATTCTCAAAGGAAGGTCAAAATCAAGATGAACTCCAGCCTTAATGAAAAAGGAGTCAAAGTTTAACTTTGGCATGTGCCCATGACCCTAATTAATCCTATCCTTGATCCCAAACAAAAAAGAGAAGTATGATTCTGTGCTAGGTTCTCTGAGAGATATAAGTGATCTCTACCTACTTATCTATTCATTCATGTGCTTATGAATTAATTGATTAGTTGGTTAGTTGTCAGGGTCTCCCTTGTAGCCCAGATTGACTCTAAATTCATACTTCTCTCCAAAATTCAGGGATTACTGGCATGAACTATGTCAATCAGTTCTTTCTTTCTCCATTTTAATGATGAGATTCAGAAGCTAATTGCTCCCAGCTGTTTTCTGGCTGAGATTTGAACCTTATACTGCTCCCACAGCACTTTTTTTCTTTTGATAGAACATAGGCAATACACTTGTCAAAATGGGTTGGGGAAGGAATCAGAGAGAGACAGGGTGAATCTGACCAAGGTGTACTATTATCATATATGGACTTGTATCACTAATTGATGCTAGTAAAAAATGTTGGATGTCTCACACTTGTAATCCTAGCTACTCAGGAGGCTGAGATCTGAGGGTCAGTGTTGGAAGCCAGCCTGGATAGGAAAGTCAGGAAAACTAACCAGAAGTGGACCTGTGGCTCTAGTACAGCATCAGCCTTGAGCATAAAAGCTCAAGGAACAGTGCTCAGGCCTTGAGTTCTAGCCTCAGGACTGTCTCCAAAAAAGAGAGATAAAGGGCTATTGGGACTTAGGATAACACTAGAGATGATGTATGGAGAGCAGTACTTAATCTCCTCTTGGTCTGCCATGGAAATGGATATAGTTCTTACTCTCAATCAGTTTAGTGGTCATTCCTTTATCCAACTCAAAAGGTATTCTTTCACTCTGAAAGGATGTGCTGTGTGCTATAATAACCAGGTAAGAGCTATAGAAACTTGGCATTGAAAAACTTTCCAGGGCCCCAGGGAATAGGCCACCTGTGACCATCTTTACAGAAGCAAAAAAATAAAAATGGGACTCCTATTTCCAGGGGCTGGGGATCTGACACCAGGAACCACTTTATTTCCCAACCAACCTTTGGTGAGGTTGGGGATTTGACTTATCCAAGATGTTATGGTTACTTATAACCTTAACAGATTTTCCAAGCGGTCTCACTTTCCTTTCTCTTTGTTTTCTGAGTCTCTCCACTGTATGACAACTTCCTCAAGGTTGGATGAAGAAAAGAGGAAAGAAGGAGGTTGTATTCAAATGGGCTCTTTCTATCCCTGTGAATATTCTGTTTGGTGAGAGGAAAGACAAAGGGACAGAGAATGAGGTGAGAAGGACAGGATAGGTTTTCCCAAGGCTCACTTATGCTGATTACTGTGACAAGATTTTTGCTGTCATAACTCCCTGTGAAATGGAGCTATGGCTCAAGTGATAGACCACTAGCTATGAGCAAAAGAAGTTCAGGGACAACACCCAGGCCCCCCCGCAAGTTCAAGCCCTAGGACAAGCACACAGAGGAAAAAGTCTGTGAGACTCTATCTCTAATCAACAAAATATTGGACTGGAGCTATTGGTCAAATGGTATAGCACCAGCTATGAACAAGGAAACATGAGGACCCTGAGTTCAAAACCCAGCACACAAAACCCCATAGAAGTCTGTTAGATTGTTTGTTTCCTCTTCCCTTAAAACTGGTTACACTGGCATATAAAGTTGCCTGAAATCTAAAAGGTAAATTAGAAATAATTAAGAAAGGCAATAAAAATATAAGCAGAGAAGGAAGTGTTACGTAAAGCATCCAGGATGTAGTAGAAATGTAATAAATGAGAGCTTCTTGTCTCATTCATGAACTATAGCTTATGATCCTCAGACTGCCTTACTTTGGATTTAGCTGGAACTTCTTGGAGTTTGTTTGGGGTTTTTGTTTTGAATGGTGTAGGAAATCAGTGATACTTAAAATCTGTGAAAATACAAATTAGTCAGGAATTTTTAAACACACATTACAATTAAAGTAATGTGCAGACAGTAATTACAGTGCTAGTCAGGAATGACTGAATATATCTTGGTTATATTAAGTTTTGCAATTTCCCTTTGCATGCAGGCTTTTATGTTGGAGAGCTTTTAAAGGAACAGATCAGTGAATCAGAAAAGACTACACTGGATAGAAAGTCAGGAATCCTAACTCTGTCCCTAACTCCCTACATTACTTTGTGTAAATATTTCTCCTCTTCTGACCTTCCTTAATTTTGTCATCAGTATAGTGTTCGATCTCTCAAATTTGGATATATCGCAAAAAGTTTTTCTCTGGCACTTCTCTCCCATTTCTATTCCCACTGTATGGATTTCATACAACTCTCTCCTGTTAAAAAAAGGGAAATGCCTCATTTGAGTTGGCATGTATAGGAGGGGACTTGCAACTGGCAGAGGGACTTCCCTTCCTGGATAGGATCCTAGCTTTCTCTGAGACATATGATACCTAAGCTGATGGTAGACCTTTATTTTGGCTATAGTATCATTTTGGGTTGAGGCTTAAGAGGCTAGGATATCTACCAGGATAGATTTTGTAGTCTAGGGAGCTGGAGGAGCCTTCACGCATTTCTTAGACTCTTTCCTGAAGCTCTGATTCTACCCCCTCCTCCTCCCCCTCCCAACTGAAATGACGCCATCCTAGCCTTTAACACTGGGAGCTTTGTCTTTTAGCATTGGAGGGGGATAGCTGCTGAGGGTGAGGAGAGCATGATTTACAGCCTAGGGCAGAAAAATCCTTGAACAAAGATGTTTATTAACTCTGAAAAGCCACATGGCCTGGTCATTCTTTGTTAGTGTAGGTTTGCCTTATGTAATATGGGTGTGGTTTTGAGGGAAGCCCAGATGGTAGGGAGTCCTGGCCAGACAGCTATGCTGATTTTTTTTCTTTGTTCATTTTTGTGATGGTTCTGGGGCTTGAACTCAGGACCTAGGCACTGTCCCCAAGCTTTTTTGCTCTCAAGACTCGCACTCTACCACTTGAGTCACAGCTCTATCTACTTCCTGCTTTTTGGTTGTTAGTTGGTGATAGGAGTATTATGGACTTCTTTCCTGTGCAGGCTGGCTTTGAACCATGATCCTCAGATCTCAGCCTCCTGCGTAGCTAGGATTATAGGTGTGAGATACTGTCAATCATCTTTTTTTTTCTTTTTTGGCCGGTTGCAGGGCTTGAACTCAGGGCCTAGGTGCTCTCCCTGAGCTCTGTTTGCTCAAGCATAGTGCACTATGCCACCCATCTTTTATATATTCTTGAAGACTAGAATATGGCTTTCTCATATCCTTATTAGTCTCCTGCAAACAAAATAATGTCTTTAGCAAATAGCTGCATGGTCACATCCTTATAGTTTTGTCTTGAGCTTACTTTAAAACTTACTTTTAGAATTCTTTCCAAGGGCAAGTTGAGAATTTTCCAGTTTTTTTCACCACTTTTGTTCAGTTTTAGTCACAAATTCCATGTTTCCTGCCAGGGCTGGCTTTGAACGTAGATCCCTATAGCTCAGCCTCCTGAATAGCTAGGGTTATCAATGTGAGCCACTAGCACAAGTTTATGCATGTTTACCATGCATAACATGGTATATGGAAATACGTACATATTATGGAATGACTAAATGGACCTAACTGGCTATATGACTAAAGGAAACAAAACAAGTATGTTAAGTTGATAGCTGCAGTCCCATAGTCATTGCAGAAGTATTCACAATTGTTAAGATACAAAGTTAACCTGAGATGAATGGATAAAAATGTATTGTATACACAATGAGATACTATTCCACCATCAAAAGAAGGAAATCCTGCTGTTTATAACAATATGCATAAACCTTGAAGGCCTCAGGTTAAGTTTAAATAAGCCAGGTACAGAAAGACAAATACTGCACAGTCTCACTTATATGTAGAATCTAAAAAATGTTAAATAGTGGTGGTACCGCAGCTTGGACTATGAGTGGGTGGAGGTTAGAATGATGTTCAAAGGATATAAAGAAGACTAAGTTTTAGAGATCTGTTGGATGATGTGGCAACTATACTAAATGATGTATTTTTTGAAAGTTGTAGAAAGTAGACTCGAAGTGTTACTATGCCACCACATAAAATGGTGGGTAGGTAAGCTGGGTACCTGTGATTTATGCCTTTAATCCTTGCTACTAAGGAGGCTGAGATCCAAGGATCATGTTTCAAAGTGAGTCCCATCAGAAAAGTCCATGAGACTCTTATGTCTAATTATTCAGCAAAAAGTCAGAAGTAGAGCTGTGGCTCAAGTAGAACACCAACCTTGAGTGAAAAAAGACAAGTGAGAGCACAAGGCCCCGAGTTCAAGCCATACTATTGTACCAAAAAAAGAAATGATGGGTGAGGTGACACATATGACTGTGTGATTTAATTCTCACAATGATTCCACCTCTGAGAGGTGAGAGAAATTACCTTGGGTCGTATAGTTAGTAAGCTGCGATACAGAATTTCCAACACAGCTTTGATGGAGCAAACATAACCTTCCTTCCCACACAGCACAACACTGCTTGGGATCAGTGAAGATGTTACAGCTTGGAGAAGTATCAGAGAAGGCTTCTGAGGAGCTGTTCTGGAAAGGAGGAGGCACAGTCAGTTTCTGTGAGGTCAGAAAGGGCAGTACTGTGACCTCAAACATGAAAGTTACAGGAAAAAATATTTGAGCTTGAGACAAAGAATGGAGCATCTGCTCCATTCTTCATTCTGAGGGGAGGTCCTTAAGGATGGGAATCCACAGAGGTCTGTGTTCATAGGCAGTTGGAGGATGTGAGCTCTTCCCTCTGTCTAATTTGATGAGACATAGGGAGGAAATCCACTGTGCCTGGCCCTTCAGACCCATCATTCAAGGAGGCCGTCTTCATGGGAGCCAGAGCCTGGAAGGAAGGAGGTGTACTCCTTGGGAGAAATTGACTTAAGCTGAGGCCACCCTGGAACCCAGCAGTCATCTGGTCTATGACCAGAGGGGAAACAGACTGGAGAGGCTTAAGCTGAGGCCATCCTGGAACCCAGCAGTCATCTGGTCTATGACCAGAGGGGAAACAGACTGGAGAAGAATTTGGCACAAGTGATAAATAACTGGTAACAATGGAAACCCATAGCTTAACGAGGCTCAGGGCCTGGTGGGAAGTGGTAGTGGGGTCCTGAATTTCCCCCTCAGTTTACCTCAGTTTCTTGTGAATATGCTCACTGCCAGGAAAAAGAGACAGCACGTTTTGCTACGGGAATTCTGTGTCCACCTCGCCACAGAATTTAGGTTTTGATTTCTTCACCTTCATCTTGGATTACCAAATTGCCACTAGGGGGCAATGTCGCCACTGTGAGTAGCATTTTTGAAAACCCATTGCCTGGTTATGTAGTCTGTTTCTACCTGCCCTCTCTTGTCTTTGAGCTTTCAGTCAGACATGGGATCTCAGTACATACATTCATTCATCTATCTACTGCCTCACTAACTGTTCACTAGCCCTAGAAAACACCATCTCTGCCCTTATGAATTGGAATTTCTTTACCTATAGAAGCATAGATAAATACACACAGCATTCCTCCCACAAAGAAGGAAAGAAATATTCTTAAGGCTAATATTACATGGAGTGGAGCATAGAGCCTAGGATTTGGAGTCAGCTCTGAGTTCTAATTCTGCCCTACTACTTTGTTGGTGACCTTGGATGGATCATTTAGCATCTTAGAAATTGTCTCAGTAAGATGGTAATCATATTAAGATCTCAGAGATTTTGTTTTTAATCCTGAAATAAACTGCCTGGTTCATAGCAAACATTGTAATGTTGGTCTTTCTTACTGACCAAATATGTAGGGGGCAATTACAATGGGAGTTCATTGGAGGAAATCATGAAATCACAGAAAAATGTTTGGCTTAGTAAAATAGTTAGGACTTATGGACTTTGCAGTAAGGACAGCAACCTTTCTCTCTCCTTCCTTCCTTCCTTCCTTCCTTCCTTCCTTCCTTCCTTCCTTCCTTCCTTCCTTTCTCCCTCCTTCCCTCCCTCCCTCCCTCCCTCCCTCACTTGCTCCCTCCCTCCTTCCTTCCTTCCTTCTTTCCTTCCTTCCTTCCTTCTCTCCTTCCTCCCCCATCTCTCCCCCCTTCTCCCTTTCTTTCCCCTAGACCTAGACACTATTCCTCAGCCTTTTTGCTCAGGGCTAGTGCTCTACCACTTGAGCCACAGTTTCACTTCTAGCTTTTTGTGGTTAATTAATTAGAGATGAGTCGCAAGGACTTTTATGCCTGGACTGACATTGATACTCAGATCTCTGCCTCCTCAGTAGATAGGATTACAGGCAAGCACCACCAGCACTCAGAAAACAGCCCTCTCATTTCTTCTGTTTTCAATCTAAAAAGTATTAACATGCATTGTTATAGTTATAAGTCTTCCTATTTTAACAGAGTGGGAACTGAGGCTTAGAAGAGGGAGTGGGTTCTGCTCAAGATCACAGAGCTACAGGAAGTAGTATGTTTGGGGCTTGAACCAGGGAAGGTAGCATTTCCAGTCTTTTCTGTCTTCTGTCAATGATGAATTTTATGTTCTCTCTGAATCTACCCCATCCCCTTGCCTGCTCCCCAAACTAAAAACCTAACTTCATGTGTTTGGGGCTATTGCTCTGTGGGGGACACTGGCACTGTTAAGGAGAGATGTAGCCCCTCTTGGGGTTTTCTCATTGTATACTGATTTGCTTTCAGGTGGGTTGCTGATGCCTCTACTGCCAATCCTATAATAGGATCTCTATGGGCCTCAAGTGCTTAGGCATTGACGTAGTTTTGTACATAATTTTTCCTATGACTCTTCTCTAGTGGCTCCAGCCTTGCCTCTTGATTCTTCTCTGGGCTTCTCAAGTGGCTGATGCTGTCAGTGTTTTGTTTACTCAGTTAGATGCATGGGGTATACAAAGAGAGAGGCTCTCAGTTCCGGAAATGACTTGAGACTCCACCCCTCTCCACTTTACTCAGCCCTCAGCGTAGGCAGTCTGCACAAGCAAAAGAGAGGCAAATGGATCTTCTCAAGATAGATTTTTTTCTATCCACTGGATTTCAGTTTTCTACTTTATGTGACTTTTGGAGATTTGTGAGAATTCACAGGCTTCTGTTTCTTTTTTTCTTCTTTTTTTACTTTTTGCTTTTTTTATGCCAGAACTCAGGCTCGAACTCAGGGCCTGGGTACTGCCCCTTAGCTTTTATGCTCAAGGCTGGTGCTCTACCACTTGAGCCACAGCTCTACTTCTGGCCTTTTAGTGGTTAATTTGGAGATAAGAGTCTCATAGACTTTCCTGCCCAGGCTGGCTTTGAACTTTGATTTTTAGATCTCAGCCTCCTCAGTAGCTAGGATGACAGGTGAGAGCAACCAGTGCCCAATGGTTTTAGTTTTCTTAAGCCAGTCAGTGCTTTACAAACTGAAGTCCCTAGTACCTCTAGGAATATGTGGATCTAAGGATGACATAAAGCTATGGGATAAAAGTGATTTAGTACATGTCTTATAATTATTTAAAAATCATTATTTAAGGAATAGGATATAAAATTCACACAAATGACTAAGACTAAAAACCTGGGGCTCCAAAGAAATTCTGCCTAGCTTGCAGCTATCTATCTTTCCATTTTACATCTTCCTCTCACAACCCCCTCCAGACCCCTGAGTATTTTTATTCCTTATTTTCTGCTGCTTAAGGATTTCTTCTATGGCAGCCTTGCAAAATACTAGCTTAGGTCAGAATATCTGGTTTTCTGGATCCAAAATGGAACGCATACAATTTATTTTTCTTAAAGGATGGAGGTGTTTCTCAACAGTGAAATGATAAGGTCCTCTGTAATCATAGAGACTGTTCCTGGAACAAGGAGCTAGGTATTTTTCTCTACCTTGTGAAGGAGAGTTTCTTTTCCTCTGGAGTGCAAATCAGAGCTTGCAGTGAGCAAAATTTGGTATTATTTCCAAATTCGAAGAATTGGAAATAATGTCCGATCATATGGTTCTCTGTACCCCATGAACCTTAACGGGAGATTTCCTTATAACTTGTGGCCAAGGAGCATCTCTTGCGCCCTTCATTCTTTTCCATTTCAATTTTAACTTCTTCACTTTGGAACTTCAGCACAGGCTGAGAGACACTACTTATCTCTCCAAGCCCTAGAACCTAGGGCAGTGGAAAATTTATGCTTCAATTTCTGTTTGTTCACACACACATACACACACACAAACACAAAGACCATGTCCAGAGACATCAAAATTCCCCACTGATTCTTACATATTTCCTTTGATATTGCTGTAGCTATTGATTTTTCTAACTTTTCAGAGGGACTCTGGATCCCAGAACTGCATGAGTCTGCATGGTCCTCTCTCTACCCATTCATCGTCTGTGAAACGGCCAGTATGGTGCAACAAGAGACTAAGGGACTTATTCCTGGGTCCTCCAGGCCTTACTGTACAATCTACACCTGCCTTACTTCCCTTCAGCCCTGGGATTTCTCAGATTCTTCAACTGGTCTGTTGGTACAAGCAAAGGACAGTTACTGCTTTTCCAGTTCTGTTCCTTCGGCAGCTCCTAGAATCCTAGGTCTGTTGGTTCAACTTATCTTCATTCTGTATTTACATGGGACTTGCTTTCTCTCAAGACTAGATTCTTTATTGGCATTTCCTTCCTACCAATTGCTTCTGAATACACTATTCTTCTGCTACCCCATGGAAAATAAGTACAACTGTTAAGCTTTACCTTAGATCTACCACAAGAGCTTAAAAAACTCACCTATATCTGTCCATCTAGCCTATATGAAAAGCCATTATCACACTTCAGTATAAGCATTCACAGTTCTCCATTTACAGTTCACTGGCAGCTCTTGTTGGTTAATTTAGAATAAGGGTCTTACCTAGTCCTTAGTCTTTGACATTCCCTCACCATTTCTCACCACCATCATTCCTTGCCCCATTTATCTTTTTAAACATGTTGTATGTGGGGAAATAGTGCTCAGGTTTGAAGTCATTGTTAGCATTTCCCTAGCCTCAGGTCCTCAGCTCCTCCCACTAGCCCCCAGATCCGCCCATACCTAATGAGCCACTCCTACTCACTACCTAACTACTTCCCCTTTACCCTCAGAGAGAGAAGCTGCCACCTGGATAAGTTACAGATGCCATGTAGCTCCCTCTCCTGTGGGAACTATGGACCCACTAATAAACCTCCTTATGAACCTTCTTCTCCTGTCTGTGATTATCTCTGCATGGTCCTCTGGGATGGCCGGGACCTGTCCTTTCAGTCATAGCTTTCCCTTGTACTCTACCACTTGAGTCATGCTTCCAGCTCTTTTTTGCTTTAGTTATTTTTCAGATAGGGTCTTTTGGGTTCATAGTTTTGGATGGTCCAGCCTCAGACTACAATCCGTCTACCTATGCCACCCATGTAGCATGAGACACCATTGTCAGGCTTTGGAGTCTTGCTAAATTTTTGCCCAGGCTATCTGTCCTCAAAGCATAATCCTCCTGATCTCCATCTCCCAAGTAGCTAGTACTATAGACATGAGCCAGCATGCTCACTCCTAAACATGTTCTTAATTACTCAAGTTTGCAAGAGGTTGATAGGAAATGAGATTGTATGTCTAAGCAATTTGCCCCTCAAATTTCAGTGTAATTAGTGGAATGAAATAAATTGAGAGATATTATTTAAAACATACAACCAAATTGGATAGATGGGAAAGCTGAGACTCAGGAAGGGAAATATATTGCCTTAAGAGCACACATTCAGTTGGAGACTTGTGCTCAGATTTCTTGATGTCTGACATCAAGCTATGAAGAGAAAGGGTTGATACCTTAGGGACATGGCTTGTTGCCTGTGGAAAATTAAAAAACCATAACGAATGCAGAGGTGGTCCATGTTCAGTGTATAGTTAGGGTATATGGGCCAAACTAGAGACAAGTCAGCTAGTTAACTTAAGAACCCTGAGACCCTGAGGTCCTGTGAAACTTTGGCATTAAGAGACAGATGCCAGAGATGCAGGCTGTGGAGTCAGACTCATCAGGACTCATGTTTCTGTGTTGTTTGGCAGGCATTCCCTCTAAGCCACAGTTTCCTCACCTGTATCTTATAGGGTGGTTTTGTGTTCAATGTCTTCCACATAGAAGCTCATATTTCTTTTTATTTTTTGCCAGTCTTGGGGCTTGAACTTAAGGCCTGGGCACTGTCTCTGAGCTTCTTTTGCTCAAGGCTAGCGCCTAACCACTTGAGCCACAGAACCACTTCCGGGCTTTTCTGTTTATGTGGTACTGAGGGATGGAACCCAAGGCTTCATGCACGCAGGCAAGCACTGTACCACTAAGCCACATTCCCAGGAGCTCATACTTATTTGGGATTCTGAAGCACTGGCTGCAACTGTGGGACTGGGCTTTGAATATGTAGTAGAAACTTCGTGACAGTAATGGAGGGATGTGTGTGTGTGTGTGTGTGTGTGTGTGTGTTTGTGTGTGTGTGAGTGAATATAAATAGGGAAAATATAAGTAGTGGAAATGTAAATTTGCTCGCACAGAAGGGCATAAACAATTCTTAGTCCTTCATTGCTTCTATCTGGTTATATCTCTTAGATTCCCTACTGACCTCCCCAACACCTCCATTTCCATCTCCTTCTCTGAAAAAAATAAAAGAGAAGAGTGCTTGATGTCCCTAACTTCATTAGGATGTGGCTCAGTTTACTGCTGTTACCCCCCTCCCCCAGTGGTGGGCATGCTGGGGTGGAGCTGACAGCCTTACCATTAACATGCTAATGTCAGAAACTGGAGAACAGACCCCATCTGTTGTTTTTTTTTTTCCTGGCAGGGCTCCCTTCCCTGCCCTCTGCTTAGCCAGGAGGCCCAGGGAACCAAGAGGCCCCTCAGCTACTTCACTCTGTTTTCACCATTAACCTGAGAGTAGTAAGGGGAATCATATCTGGTATCTGACAGGGGCCAGCACAATCTTCTCAGCACCCAAGAACAGCATAGTTTGAAATTTATGCTTCTCACTGAGCTTGCTTTGTCTTCCAAAATGCCCATGCTTGGTGTATCATAAATGAGGTTGAGCCTTAAGGGCATAGGCATTGCTCTCAATTTCTTTCCTTCCTTTCCTTTTCCTTTTCTTTTCCTTTCCCTTTCATTTCTCCTTCCTTCCTCCCTTCCTTCCTCCCTTCCTTCCTTCCTCCCTCCCTCCCTCCCTCCCTCCCTCCCTCCCTTCCTCCCTTCCTTCCTTCCTTCCCTCCCCTTCCCTCCCCTTCCCTTCCCTTCTCCTTCCTTTCTTCCTTTCTTTTTTCTCTTTCTTTCATTCACTCTCTCATTTTTTTCTTTCATTCTCTTTTTCCTTCCTTCCTTCCTTCCTTCCTTCCTTCCTTCCTTCCTTCCTTCCTTCCTTCCTTCCTTCCTTCCTTCCCTCTCTCCTTCCCTTCCTCCCTCCCATGCTGAGACCTGATTCCCTGCTCCTTAGCTTTTCACTCACGACTGATTCTATACCACTTGAGCCACAACTTCATTTCCAGCTTTTTTTTTTGGTGGTTAATTGGACATAAAAATGTCTCAGATTTGTCTGCCTGAACTGGATTGGAACTAAAATCCTCAGATCTCAGCCTCCAGAGTATATAGGGTTATAGGTGTGAACCTTGAGCACCTAACATTTACTCCCAGTTCCTAAAGATAAAGGAAAATAAAGAAAAGCTGAAGCTGACTTGATTATATCAGTGATATATAATGTAATCAATTATTCCCATATAATAATTCTTTTGTGAAAACCCAAAGACCAGCGTTCAGGGAGCTTCTAGATAAACTGAACATGTAGACTTTCCTGGAGAAAGATGGTTGGAGGACACAGACACTCTGCACCCCTTTGGTTACCCTTTATAGATTTTCTTTCTTTTTGTTAATCTGTATCCTTTTTTTTTGTCATCGTGGGGCTTGAACTCTGGGCTTGAGTGCTGTCCCTGAGTTCAGCTCAAGGCTAGCGCTCTACCATTTGTGCCAAAGCACCACTTCTTATAATAACCCTTATAATAAGCAAGTAAACATGTAAAAATAAAGGACAAAATACTGGAGTAACCCAGGAGACCAGGATATAGGAGTCAATGCAATAATGTCTATGTGAAGTCTTTCATCTGTGTAGAAGTAGTACATGGTGCTATAGGGGGAGGGAGGCAGTGGTAAAAAGCACTGGATCTGAATGGATTTGGAGTCAAACAGAACAGGTTCAAATCCTGAATCTGCCCCTCACTATCTGAACCTTTAACAAATCATTTTACTTCTAAATTCATTTCTGCTGTCTACAATATGGGTCTAATTATATCATAGCGTTGTTATGAAAATTAATGAAGATGATGGAGCTAAGTCCTTGGTGTGGTACAGTGCTCCTAAACAATGCACAACTGTTGATGCATCTCTCTCTGTCTCTCTCTCTCTCATTCTTGTGTGTGTGTGTGTGTGTGTGTGTGTGTGTGTGTGTGTGTATTTACTGGGGCTTGAACGCAAGGCCTGGACACTGTTTTTAGCTGTTTCACTCAAGACTGTTGCTTTACCATTTGAGCCACAGCTCAACTTCTAGCTGTTTGCTGGTTGATTGAATATGAGTGTCATGAATGTTCCTGCCCAGGCTGGTTTCAAAAGTCAATCCTCAGATCCTCAGCCTCCTGAGTAAATAGGGTTATAGGTGTGAGTCACCAGCTGCAGCTGCATATCTTTTTCTGGGCTACTGGTATGGGGCCTGGCTGTTGTCCATTAGCTTCTTTTGCTCAAGGTTAGCACCCTACCACTTGAGCTACAGCATCACTTCCAGCTTTTTTGGTAGTTTTAGTGGAGGTAAGAGTCCCATGGACTTTCCTACCTGGGCTGGCTTCGAATTACAATCCTCAAATCTCAGCCTCCTGAGTAGCTAGGATTATAGGCGTGAGCCATCAGCACCCAGCTCCAGCTGCATATCTTAATTGTTCAAAATCATAGGTTTGGTTTCATTATGACATTTTCATATATGCATGTGACATGTGAAAATGTACTTTGATTACATTTGCTCCCCTCTCCCTTCTCATTGATCTGTCCTCTTCCAACTAGTCTCCTTCTATCATCATGTCATCTTAGAAAGTTTAGATTCTATACATTACATTTTTGAGTGTTACCCAGGTGTGTTTTCCTTCTAGACCTTGAGCCCTTAAAACCTTTTAAGGACAAAGACCAAGTTGATTCTACCTTTGTGCCTTCAATGCCTGGCATACTGTAGATATTCAACAGGTGTTTTATGGGGCTGTTCTTTTCTAGGTGGTGAAAACAATTGGCCTGCGGGAAGTTTGGTTCTTTGGTCTGCAGTACCAGGACACTAAAGGTTTCTCCACTTGGCTGAAACTCAATAAGAAGGTAACTGGTTATTCCTTTGTTGGGTTTAGAATTCTTTCTCCCAGCAAAATGAGCTCAGTGGCTAATGCACTAGGTAATAAATCTGGGATACTTAAGGCTTTGATTGTCGTTGGGTTATCTATTTGTCACCATCAGAAGAAGAGGAGAGGACTCAGCCATGGCAAAGATCTTGGTCTCTCTCCACTTTGACTTTTGACCAAGACTTATTTTAGGTCAAATATATTAGTGATTCCCCAACAGAGCATTAGTAGGCTGGGGATGTAGCTCAATGGTAGAGCATGACCCTAACATGTTCAGAGCTCTGGGTGTAGTCCTAAGCATGGCAAAATATAAAAAAGGGGATTGGTGTCCCTTTCTCTTTTTAAAGTCAAGGGCAATATTTGTTTAAAACAGATACATAGCAAAAAGAAATGTACTTTTTATGTGATTTATATAACTATAACCCCTCTGTACACCACCTTTACAATGACAATAAAAATGCACAAAAAGGTGAGGCATAGACTTTTAAACTGAGCTGACCCTCTCTCACTGATCATACAGGCACTCCTTTTTTTTCTTTTTTGTTTATGCGTGCCAGCAATAGGGCTCAATTGAGGGTTTGGGAGCTGTTCTTTGGCTTTTTTGCTCAAGAATAGTAGTGCTGTACTACTTGAGCCACAGCTCCACCTCCGTGTTTTTGCTGGTTAGTTGAAGAGTCTCGTGGACTTTTCTACCCTGGCTGCCTTCAGATCCCAATCCTCAGATCTCAGCCTTCTGAATAGCTAGGTTTATAGGCATGAGCTATGAGTGCCTGGATTACTAAAGCCTATTTTTTTTCCAAGTAAAAAGATGGATTTATTGGGGAAGTAAAAAGTATGCTAACTGGCCAGGGCTATGGCCCAGACTCAGGAGCTGGAACCGCGTGCCCCAGACCATGCTCCCGGTTGGGTTATAAAGGCAAATACCACATGGTCAAGCATGCCACATGCAGGTGGCCAATGAGGTTACAACACTTACAGAGCATGCCAGGTCACACGCAGGTGGCCAGTGGGGTTACAATCTGCCTTATAGCAACTGTTTGAACCAACCTATCATTTTAGACTTGGTGCAAGGATTTGGCGGGGCTCACATGATGCAGGTGGATATGCCTACTCATGGGAGGGCACAGGTTTAACCTTGAATGTTGTACTACTCAGGTGGTCAAGCAGTTTACACAGTCTTACCACAGCAAAGGGGAACTTCCCTCGATAGGGCCGGGGGAGATCTTAGTGAAGATGGAGTCACCGTCTGCTCTCTTTAACTAATCTGAGATGGAGTCAATCTGATACCCCTTAATAGCCAATGATGGCACTGGCCAGATCTGACCTCCATATTACATTCCCCCCCTTTTTTCTTGTACATAAAAATCAAATCATTGATTTCTCTTTTGGAGAGCTTAATCTTGCCCGCACTGTAAAGTGACTCCACCCACCGGCTGCTGGGGAGAGCAAGAATGAGACAAGAGCCAGTCCGATAGGATTGCTGCTCTTAAGCTTGCACCCCTAAAGCCTATTTTTGAGAGCCTTTAATTCCTTGCTTTTCCCAGGTGACCGCGCAGGATGTGCGGAAGGAAAGCCCCCTTCTCTTCAAGTTCCGGGCCAAGTTCTATCCTGAGGATGTATCTGAGGAATTGATCCAGGACATCACCCAGCGCCTATTCTTCCTGCAAGTGAAGGAGGGGATTCTCAATGATGACATTTATTGTCCACCTGAAACTGCTGTGCTGTTGGCCTCCTATGCTGTTCAGTCCAAGTATGGTGACTTTAATAAGGAGGTACACAAGTCTGGCTACTTGGCTGGAGACAAATTGTTGCCCCAGAGGTAAGGTGGTACTGTGACTTCCTTTATCCTGACCAAAGGGGACTGCAGCCCAAAGCTGATTAATCTCTGCTATACAGGGGCTGCCAAATCTGTTCTTTCCACTAAGGTCTGTCTGAAGACAGTGTTCTGCTGCTCAGAGAGATATATTTACACACAGTGTCACACTTTGTTGTTTTTCTAGCTCTCAGTTAAAAAAAAGCCTTTTTCTTTCTCTCTGCCTGGTTACAGAACTTCATTACCCTGGAGACAGGTGCTTATGTAGAACCAGAGAAGGATTGATTTTCCCTCTCCCTGGTTTTATTTTCTCTATCCTTTTTTTTTTTTTTTTTTTTTTTTTTTACTGATTTAGATCTTTTATTTCAGAAGTTCATGGGGGAAACAGAAATGCATAAGGCAGGGACATGGGGGCGGGGGCTCAAACAGTCTTTTAGTATTAATAACCAGTATACAGACTTTTCTGCTTTGTAAACTTAAAAATCAGAATCTCTCAAACACTTATTTTTTGGTTTTGTTTTGTTTAGACATCACGATAACACACAAAACTAATAAAACAGGCATTAGCCTTGTTTCCTAGCTTAGGAGATGTACAGAGGAACTTACACTGAGTTGCCCGTCTCCCACAGCTCATTTAAGACCAAGCCAGGCTTGAAACTTGATTTTGTGTGTGTGTGTGTGTGTGTGTGTGTGTGTGTGTGTGTGTGTGTGTTGATACTGGGGCTTGAACTCAGAGCCTTGGTCCCTTTTTTGTTCAAGGTTGGCCCTCTGCCACTTGAGCTATGGCTCCACTTCTATTTTTTTGGTTGCTAATTGGAGGTAAGAGTCTCATAGACTGTCCTGCTCAAGCTGGCTTTGAATCTCAGTTCTTAGATCTCAGCCTTTTGAGTAGCTAGGATTATAGGCATGAGCCCCCAGTGCCAAGTACTGAATTTTTTAAAACTCTGTGTTATTTCCTGTGGCATATGATATTCATATCCATAGGCTTTCGGATTAGAAAGAAAAATTAAGCATCATTCTGGGATCCCTCATGCCATTGGAGCTGGGGCATGTGTACAACCCATCAGAAGGTATTAGGGAAACTAGTTGTGCCCTAAGCCTCTCTGAGTCATTGTTGTGATGTCTGAGATGCGTGTTTAAAGCAAACCTTGCTTATAGTCTAGTAGACCTGGGCTCAGTTCTCTGCTCTGTATACAAAATTCGTGGTCTTGTCCTTGAGTAGTAGTCTTACAAACAGGAACTGTTAGTCTCAGGATCATCTAGGGGAGAATGTGCTGGTTTTGTGAGGTTCATCCAAACTCTGAGCCTCTCAGGTCCTCATGGACTTCTGATACATTACTACTGTGCTTAGAGACTGCAACACATTATGTGGTTTTCTCCATTAGGTACAAAGAAGGTACTCTCATCATCTGTTTTGGCCATCTATTCTTGCAGCTATCCTACTTCTTAGGCAGGTCTTTATGTCTAACATCTTTATTAATTTCAACCTGGGGGCAGTGTGCAACCTCAGTGGGTCAACTGTACATGTTTACCAACGCCTTGAGTTGCTAAGTGGGATTCCGTTCCTTTCTACACATTTTTTCCAGAGTCCTGGAGCAGCACAAACTCAACAAGGATCAGTGGGAAGAGCGGATCCAGGTGTGGCATGAGGAACACCGGGGCATGCTTAGGTAAGCCTATCCAGCAGCTGTGAGCCCCACTGCCCTTTGCAAGCAGAATGAGAGTGGGTCCTAAAGAGAATAAACAGATAATCAGGTACATTAATGGATATTGCAGAAAGATAATACAGGTGATTCTAGCACTTAAACATAGATAGCAACCTGAACCATTATGAAGAATGCTCTTTGTTTAGGTAAATAGTAACAATTAGGTAGCTCAAACAGCTTTGACTACAGAGAAATTGGGAAGATCTCAGGATCCCCAGGAAATTTCTGGGCCACTTGGTAAGTCTTCCCCTAAAAAATGGGAAAGTTTTGATTACAAAGAAATGGGGGAGCTGGTGGCTCACACCTGTAATCTTACCTACTCAGAAGGCTGAGATTTGAGGATCATGGTTCAAAGCCAGCCTGGGCAGGAAAGCCTATGAGACTCTTTAACTAACCACTACAAAGCTGGAAGTGGCACTGTGGCTCAAGTGGTAAAGTGCTAGCCTTGAGCTGAAGAGATCAGGGACAACACCCATGCCCAGTGTTAAAGTCCCACAACTGACAAAAAAATAAATAAATAAAAGAAATGTGGGAGACCTCCGGATCCCCAGAGAATTTCTGCACCACTCAATAGCTCTTTCCACAAAAAAGAGTGGGAAAGGAACTCTCTATAAACATCGCAAAGCATTTTGGTATTATTTTTTAGTTGAATAAAG
Organism: Perognathus longimembris pacificus; assembly: GCF_023159225.1. NCBI lineage: Eukaryota > Metazoa > Chordata > Mammalia > Rodentia > Heteromyidae > Perognathus > Perognathus longimembris. Next base: position 66,303,116 of record NC_063188.1, on the reverse strand, counting down.
CTTATCATTTTTCCCAACAATATCTAAGCTGTGATAAGCACTTAGATAAAAGTGCTTGTATAAAAGTGGCTTTCACAGTAGTGGTACTGTGGCTCAAGCAGTAGAGCACTAGCCTGGAGCAAAAGAAGCTCAAGGACAGCACCCATACCCCAAGTTCAAGCCCCAAGACTGGCACCAAATAAGAGGCTTTCATAATGAATGGGGAGGGCTGGGAATATGACCTAGCGGTAGAGTGCTCACCTTGCATGCATGAAGTCCTGGGTTCGATTCCTCAGCACCACATATATAGAAAAAACCAGAAGTGGCACTGTGGCTCAAGTGGTAGAGTGCGAGCCTTGAGCAAAAGGAAGCCAGGGACAGTGCTCAGGCCCTGAGTCCAAGCCCCAGGACTGGCAAAAAATAAAAAATAAAATAAAACATAGTGAATGGGGAGAAGAAAATAGCTTCTAGGACAATTGACATGCCAGAGGCCATCAAGGCCTATCCTTACTCCCATTGGTGTCCTCAGATAGGAAGTTCTTAGCTACACACTTGCTTGACAAAAGTCATGTAAGTTCTCTGCAATCAACTTCTATCTCCTTCCCCATGCCTGACAGTATCAGAAACGTAGAACAAGTCGGCTTCTTTGTCTCCTTGAGTGATTCAGAGCTTCCTTCTGTGACATTCCCTTATCTACTCTGTGTCATTTAGGGAGGATGCTGTCCTGGAATACCTGAAGATTGCCCAAGATCTGGAGATGTATGGTGTGAATTATTTCAGCATCAAGAACAAGAAAGGCTCAGAACTGTGGCTGGGGGTCGATGCCTTGGGTCTTAACATCTATGAGCAGAATGACAGGTATCCCTTAATCCTCTTTTATTTTGAATTGCTCTGAGACAGACATAGCACTCATCCTTTTTGGCCGAGCACATTAGTTCTTTTCTACTTAATGTAATCTAGGCCTGATCATTTCATAACATCCCTTATGGATCTTAATCCTGTATACTGTTGCAGCCACTAAACACATGTTGCTATTGGACACTTGAAGTATGGCTACTCTGAATTGCATGTTATAAGCATATTACAGAGTACACACCACTCTAAAGACTTAATGTAAAGGATGAAATGTGTGTTAAAAAGCCTTTTATCACTGTGACAAGATGACAAGATCAATCATCTTAAAGGAAGAATGTTTTAGTTTAGTTCAGAGTTTCAGAAGTAGCAGTCCAAGGTTGCTTGGTGTAATTCCTTTGAGCCTGTGGCATGTGACAGAATTAAAGCTGCTCTTCTCATGGAGGCCAGGAAGCAGAAAGCTGAGGAAGGGTGATGGGAAACCAAGAGTATAAACCCCAATGACTTACTTCCTCTACTTAGGCTCTGCCCTCAGCATAACCTCAATGACCTACTTACTTTCACTAGGCTCTGCCCCAAGGTTTCTACTACCTCTCAACAATGCCATTAGTTAGAGCCCAAACCACATGAGCTTTTGAGGAACATTTCAGATCTAAACTATAAATAGAATATTAAATGTTCCAATTAAAAATATTTATATATTTGGATGCTAGCATTTGAGCCATATTGGACTAAAGTGTTATTATAATTAGTTCCACTTGTTTATTTTTACGCATTTTCATATGAGTTATTAGAAAAAAATTAAAAATCATGTATATGATTTTCACTGCATTTTTGGGGTACGATGCTGGCCTAGAATCTCCCTCATCAAGATTTGATGTTAAAGTTCCATGTAATCATTAAGTGGCTTTTGACTTATAATCGTATTGTAGTTTTATCTCACTTTATTATTTTTTACCTTTGTTGTGCCCTCGGTGAGGATAGGGACCAGTAGATTATGTTTCATATAATTCTGAATCTTGCAGTTCATTATTTGCCTTCTCTCCAACCTTTATAATATTTGATAGGAGAGTCCCAGTTAAATAGGGCTGAAGGACTATTTTAAGATCTATGCCTCAACTAAAAATGGAACAAAACAAATTGTGGAGATTGGAACAGGATTAATGTGTTGATTGTGGCATTAGGAAGTTCTTTGTGCAATCTCAGTATTGGAAATTGACTTGATGGAATGTGATGGCACTGGCTGAGCTAGCAATGGGTCTACTTTCTTGAGGGAAAAGGATAAGAGCTAGGCAGTAGCCCTGTCTGTCTGTCTGTTTCATATTCCCTTTGTCCTAATGTTGTTGGTTTCCATTTGTCTAGACTGACTCCCAAGATTGGCTTCCCCTGGAGTGAAATCAGGAACATCTCTTTCAATGATAAGAAATTTGTCATCAAGCCGATTGACAAAAAAGCCCCGGTGAGTGACCCTGATAGGTTCTTTGCCAACACCTGGACAATGGTAGGTACGACCATGTCATTGTGTCTGTCCTTCCTTTACTGGTGTGTGAGAACATCTACTTAGGTGTGCGTATGCATTTGGACAGGGGACACAAATGGAGACACATAGGAGATACCAATGCTAAGAAATAGCCAGGAAGCACCTTGTTACCTTGTGCCTTCTGCATCTGTGTCTCAAGTGCTATCTAGTCTCCCTTGGTGGATAGAGAAGACTACAAGCAGCCCAAAGTGCTGCTCCTTAGCCAATACTATTTGCTGTTCTGAGCAAGCACTGTGGTACAAAGAGAATACACCTCACCTTTCCAATTACTGAGCCCCAGAAGATGGACAGTTTGCGTGTAGGGGGTGTATGTGCGCACACGTGTGTGTGCTAAACCATCATTAAGACATCTGAAAATGAGAAGAGCTGGCATATTACCCAATGTGGGACTCAAACCCACAATCCCTTTGTTAGGGGATAGTGTCTTATCTATTAGGCCACTGGGGCAAGTATAGTCTATCTTTAATTGTGGGAAAGGGCAAAAACCAGGAAGAGACCAAATCCATAGATGGTCATCCACATTTAAATTTTTTCATAGTTTTACTTTTGCCCTCTTAGATGTTTTTCCAGCACAACCAACCTAAGATGAAGAAAATGCTTTGAGTCTAGCCCTTTTCACATGTTCACTACACTCACCCTTCACCACACTTCACACCAACTTTCCTGTAGTTGACAAGAAGAGAAAGATGATGTTTGAGGCTAGGTTAAAAATGTAAAATGAAATTCCTCTGTCCTTGTGTACTTTGTATCCAACAGGAGCCAGTAACCATGTTAACTGAGCCTGATCCATTTCATGAGGGTCCAATGTTTCTTAGCTCTGAGATGTCCTGTCTAGGATCCCCTTTCTAGGATTCCCCTTTCTAGGATCTCTCTCTCCCTCTCCCTTCCCTTCCCTTCCCTTCCCTTCCCTTCCCTTCCCTTCCCTTCCCTTCCCTTCCCTTCCCTTCCCTTCCCTTCCCTCCCCTCCCCTCCCCCCCTCCCCTCCCCTCCCCTCCCCTCCCCTCCCCTCCCCTCCCCTCCCCTCCCCTCCCCTCCCCTCCCCTCCCCTCCCCTCCCCTCCCCTCCCCTCCCCTCCCCTCCCCTCCCCTCCCCTCCCCTCCCCTCCCCTCCCCTCCCCTCCCCTCCCCTCCCCTCCCCTCCCCTCCCCTCCCCTCCCCTCCCCTCCCCTCCCCTCCCCTCCCCTCCCCTCCCCTCTCCTCCCTTCCCCTCTCCCTCCCCTCCCCTCTCCCTCCCCTCTCCCTCCCCTCTCCCTCCCCTCTCCCTCCCCTTCTCTCCCCTTTCTTCCCCTCCCCTCCCCTCCCCCTTGAGCTAAAGCTACACTTTCAGATTTTTGGAGAGAGGAGTCTCATAGACTTTTCTGCCCAGGCTGACTTTGAACTACAATCCTCAAATATCAGCCTCCTGAGTAGGTAGGAATACAAAAATGAGCATCTAGTACCCTGCCTTGATAGATACTTTCTGTGTTGTGTCCTTAAAGCTTCAAGTAAAGGGCAAGTATGTAGCAGCATATCCACTGCAGTGAGGAAACTGAGGTTCAGAAAGATGAAGTGATTTCTTCAGTCATACAACTAGTACTTATCCCTAGGTCATTTGACCTTGAGACCCTGTGCTCTTTTACTCTATGTAAAGCTCTGTGAGGTGATAGAAGTTTGTTTTCATTGCCAGGGGATATGATGGCTAGCTTATCAGCTAGTGACCTTGGTCCAGTGCTATTGTAGTTTGAAACTCAAACTCACTGGATTTTCTTATGTGTTTTTTTTTATTGCTGCTGTGTTCACCTATCATCAGAAAAAGGTAAGTAAGAAAGCCAGCTGAGATCAAGGGCTTATTTAACAAACAACAACTAGGACAATCGATATTTAGGAGATATATGCATTCGTGTATGTGTGTACAACCTTCCTTGTTTCAAAAATGACATGAGGGACTGGGTATAGGATATATGCTTTTTCCCAGACTTCAGGAACAGTCTAGACATCCTTAGTGGCTAATATGCATACCCAGTACCCATTGGGGTATTTTGCTGGGATTGTTTGGCTTCCAAAAGGGGTCCTTTGAGACTCAGGAGTATCTCTAGTTAGCAGAGAAGGAAATTCTGATTCGATGGGATTGAGAGTATTTTAGAAGAGTTTCCATAAGTAAAGGTTGAAAGTGTTATGCCAAGTCGTGAGAAGACCACCAAGAAGGCCACCGAGACTCAGACATTCCGAAATGCAAAAACAAGGCTTTATTCAGGCGAGCTGCAACTCAGGCCTCGTCCTACCTACCGACACAGCGGAGGTTAGGAGGAAGCCCCGAGCTGTGATTGCACAGGGCTTATAAAGGCAAAAAACAAAGTTATAGCATCAGGTGTTCAAGCAAGACAAAAAACAAAGTTACAGCAATCAGGTGTTCAAGCAAGCAGGATTAGGACACGGGTACAAATCTGATTGGCTCAGGGCTCAAGGCATTTTGGGGGCAGTTAGAGTTCTTGACCGGCTGGGCCCTAATAAGCTTGTCCTGGGTTTGCTCACAGGGCCTGCTTATCTCAGGTTCGTGTGGTAAAGTGGGGCCTGACTTCAAAATGGCTTTAGTCTGGCTCTTCATTTTCCCCCTTTTCTCTTTGGTACCTTGGGAGCCAATTATGGCTCCCTTCTGTCCATTTCAATGGCTTGCATGTCTAGGGGATAATAGAGATAAGGCATGGGCCAATAGGGCCCAAAGTAGTAACCAAAAACAACTCTGGTCCCTTGGTTTTAAAGGGGGGCTGATGGGTGAAGATCATCCATCTTCTGTAGCTTCTTCAGGCTGACTGAGGGACGTTGACCTTACCTAGCCAGGAATCTATAACTTTAGTCTACTTTACCAAGGGATTGCAGGACTACTTCAAACTGGAAATTAACTTTCAGCTATACAGACTTCTTTTTGAGCTATAGCAGTGTAGCCTTTTACCATTAGCTGTATAGGGTTTAGGGTCCAAATGTCAGCAACAAAATAATACATAGAATGGTAAACTTCTCAGCTGTGCTCTGAGGGTCGGGTGGCTATATCTGTATTCCTGAGCAAGCCCAAAACTACCAATGCCTTCTTGCTTGCATGGGACTTTACAGGACTCCTGCTCATTCAGGTTTTCAGGTTTGGGTTCGAGTGATCTGGCACATCCCAGTTGCCTGCGGCCAGATCACATAAGTCTACTACTAAGCCTGGCCACCAGGTTCCTAAGGGGGCTTCCTTAGTTGCTAAAATAAGGGGGTCACCCCACTTTGGAGTGAGCTGCCAAAATAGCATCAACATTAGCATGGGTAGCAAGGAAAGAAGGCAAAAAGAAAATTATAACAATATTCAGTCTAACTTTCTTTTCTTGAGGCGAAGGCGAGGGGGCTGAGTCGGGTGCTTGGAGACCTCCCATGTTCCACCACGGTAGTCATTGTCTAGGGCAAAGGGGTCAGCTAGCCTGGTGTGGGAGCAATGGACCCAAGTGGCGATGCCGTCTACCTTGAGGGTGGTGGTAGTAGTTAGTAGCACCATGTAGGGTCCCTTCCACCGTGGTTCTAAGGATTTGGGGTTATGCCTCCGGACGAACACCCAATGCCCTGGTCTGAATAAATGGGGGGTAGGGACAGAAGCAGAATCATATAATGCCTTAAGTTGGGGCCACATATTCTTGTGCACGAGCTGCAAATAATCAAGTTTACACAAAAATTCAGTATCATCAAAATCAGCAAGCAATTCAGTCTGAAGGCTAGGGATAATGGGCGGGGGGTACCCATACATTATTTCAAAAGGAGTAAAGCCAAGCTGATAGGGAGAATTTCTTACTCTAAGCAGAGCAAAAGGAAAGAGTGATACCCAGTCTGCGCCAGTCCCTAAGGCCAATTTAGTTAAGGTCTCTTTTAGAGTCCGATTCATTCTTTCTACCTGTCCTGAACTCTGGAGTCTATAAGCACAATGCAATTTCCAATCCGTCCCCAGTGCAGCAGCTATTCCCTGACTTACTTTTGACATGAAGGCCGGTCCGTTGTCCGACCCAATGGTGGATGGGAAGCCATACCTGGGTAGGATTTCTTCCAGGATCTTCTTAGCCACTACATTTGCGGTCTCATGCTTTGCTGGATAAGCTCCAACCCATCCTGAAAAGGTATCTACAAAAACTAGCAAATATTTGTATCCAAATTTTCCAGGTTTAATTTCTGTGAAATCTACTTCCCAATACATGCCTGGCCTATTCCCACGGAGGCAAGCTCCTTTAGTAACTTGTTGATTGGGGGCATTGATGAGCTGACAGGCCTTGCAATTTTTAACAATATCTTCAATAAGTTGATCTCCTTGTCTAATTTTCACTTTGGAGTGTCAGAGCAAGTCCTGCATTCTTCGGGTTCACATGTGAGAAGCTCGGTGGATTCTCTTAAGGATCCCCTTACCCAGCCCTTGTGGCAAGATAAGTTTCCCTTCACAAGTTTTCCACCAGTCATTGTTTCCTTCTCTGTCTGGGGGTTTGTGGGCCATGGGAATTTTCTTTATCCACTCCAAGTCTTCTTGGGAATACTGGGGCACAGGAGGAAAAGCTCGTGGCCCTGGTCTACTAGAGTCAATACTTCTGCCCTGGGCTGGAGGGCTGCTTCCTTGGCTGCCTGGTCGGCCAGATTATTCCCTCTAGTCACTGAATCAACTCCCTTTTGATGACCCGGACAGTGCATAATGGCAATTTTTGATGGTTCCCATAGGGCCCAGATGAGGCTTAAAATCTCCTGCTTGTTTTTAATGGCCTTTCCTTTGGCTGTCAGTAGCCCCCTCTCTTGGTATTCATGTCAGGTAGGCCCAAGGCAGGGGCTTCCAGAAGGCTTTTCTTGATTGCCTCAAAGGCTTTTTTTCATCTGCTCAGTCCAATGAAACTCTGGGAGGTTTTTGGTGGCTTCATATAGAGGCTTCATATCTCAGCGAACCCAGGTATCCACAGCCGGCAAAAGCCTGCTGTTCCCAGGAACTCTGACTTGTCTGGCTGACTTAGGCACAGGGATTTTTAGCACAGTCTCTTTATGTGCATCTGACAGCCAATGCTTGCTCTCTTTTAATATGAAGCCCAGATAGGTTGACTTCAGGTTTACAGATTTGTGCGTTTTAACATTCTAATTTGTAAAAGCTTTTTCCTGACTGGCTGGGGAACTGATTTCTGATGACCTAAAAAAAATGCCTACATTACCTTTGCACGCCTTTAACAGATCTCAATAAGGACACAATCTCAGGTCTACAAGCTTTCTTTCCTGAACAGGTGTACCAGCTTAAAATTCTCACTGCCAGTCAAGGCTTTGACTAGATACGGGTGGTTGGGATTTTAAACTATCCTCTCATTTGACAAACTTACCATTACTACCCACTATCACAGATGACTGGCAAGTTCCTGCCCAGTAGATAGACATGGGCATTAGAAAGGCATGCTTACGAAGTATTCTTCTAGGACTTCCCGGCTTTGATTAACTTTTGAAAGGCCAAACAGGAGTGACTCTAGGATCTGATACCATCTCTGCCATCCAAGCAGTGGCTGGCTTACTGCCTCTGGATGGCTCCATCACTTTTGTCCCAGGAGTGACTTTTCACTGGACTTGGACTCAGGGCCTTAGTGCTGTCCCTCAGCTCTCCAGCTCAAGACTAGCACCCTACAACTTTGAGCCTCAAAGAGACTCACGACTCTTCCCAGCACTCTGCTGGCTGATTAGAGACAAGTCTCTCACAGGGACCTTTCTTTGCCCGGGCTGGCTTTGAACTGCAGATTTCAGATCAATGAGTCTTACAAGAGGCCACTTTACTCCAATTAAAAGCAGCAAGGTGGTTCACACAGAAGTAGTTTTTAAGCATGCTCTTACCTGGAACTTATTAAGGGCCAGTTTTAGATCTTGATAAACTTGTAGGAATCACCTGTGCTTTTCTGTGGGTCTGCTGGAAACTGTTACAAAAAACCTACAAAGAAACTGGAATGGCAATTAAACACTTTTTGCAATAATCATTTAGGACAATTTTACTTCCAAATTTCTTATCTAGAAATGTATTCTTGATTTCCAAAGTCTTTTTACTAAACTCTGCATTAACACTAACACTTTAGCTTTTATCTGCATTGGAAAAACTCTGAAGCTTACAGGCATTCTGAAACCAGGTGCCACCCTTTGCCTCTAGGCTGCTTGTTTTAAAAGAGCCTCTTTTTTTTTTTGTTCTTTTCTTCCAGTTACCGAATGGCATGAAGACCTTTGAGCTCAAATGACAATTTTTCCTTAATGAAAGAATTACAATTACAAAATTAGAAATACTTATCCATTTAGCTTTCAATAAATTAGTGAGAAACGTTAGCCCATTTTGCCATTTCTTCCTACATACATAGAGTTAATGAGAGTTTACTTCTATCCCCATTATTTTAGTATATATCCTTTAAAATCCAAATTACAAAAATAGCATAGGAATCGAATCACATCAGATAAATAAACTTTTTAACCATTTAAAACCTTTTCCAATTCTTTGTACCTCTCAAGGGGCAGTTTTAGAAATTCCAGTCAAAACATTCATTTTTATCGCTAGGTTTCCAATGTTCACTTGGAAACAAAGACGAAAGAAAGCCCTCTATTGGCTCCATCCTGACTCCATAGGGCTTGATGAATTCACTCCAGCTTGCCCTTTGTTAAATCAAGTCTTAATGTATTAAGATACCCACTTTTTTTTGACTGCTAATTAAAGAACCCTGAGAAATCCTTTTTTAACTCTAGTTCCTGTTTTTTTTTAAAAACTATGCACTAATCTTTTAAAACATTTGGTAATGCCCAAACTTGATGACCATTTGAATTTAAACTTGAACTCACTCAATTTTACATCATACTAACAGTCTTGAACATGTTCACACTCACACATGCACACACATACATATTCAAAAGATCTTAAAGCACGTAAAATAAACATCAGCCGTACATTTTCCAGTGTCATTCTTACTCCTTCAACACCCAAATTTTAAGACAAAACCTTTAACAAATGATTTTAGCATTCTCCAGCCTCATTTTCCAGGGCTTGATAGTCTTCGTAAACATTTTAGCACACCAAATAATTTTCTGCTTAAGAAGGCTGGGTGGGGGACCCCAGAGTTCTTTTTGTGGACACTCACACTCTGATTGTGAACTGTCGCCTGTACATCTTATGTAGGTTTGACACAGAAGAGACTGTCAGAATCACAAACAACACAGACGACAGCGCTGTGTGGTGGGGTCACTCCCCACCGCCTGCCCGGTGGCTTGGGTTGGCCCCACATCTGCCCCAGTCGGCAGCTGCAGGTCAGGACTCGGGGCTGACACATCGGTGTCCTGGGCTGCTGGTGCCAGTGAGTTGACTGGGCGGGACCCTCCGGAGGGGAGGACACAGCTGAAACATTTTCCTCAGCGTCCTCTTGTAGAGTTAACTGGGGTGGGGCGTATGGAGGGGGAAACATTTCCTCCTCCGTGCTTCCTCCCTGGAGGACAGGTGGGTACAATTTCTTCTCTTCCTTCTTGGTTTCTCTTGTCTGGATGGCCCGAATGAGGTTGCAAAGTCCTGATCTTACCTATGTCAAAGCTCCCCTCAGGTGGCCAATTAGCTCCCTCAAAGGTGGGCCATTCTGACTTGCACAGGGTGATCCACTTTTCCTCCTTAAGGGCCACACCTTGGTTCTGAGCTATCTCCTTGACCTCCCTCCAGTTAGCTAGGGTCAAATCTAGGGGGCTAGATGGAGGTCCCCAAGATAGAACGTTACCCATAGCTCTGATCAGATGTTCAGTCCAAAAGGCTACAAAAAACAAAACAATAAATACAAAAGGAGGAAAACACACAGGCCTGAGAAAAAGAAAAGCTACGAGTTGGAGATCTCCCAAGTTGGCCCATGACCTCCTGCAAGGGTGCAGAAGGAGTAGACCCAAGTTGGCCCACAACCTCCTGCAAGGGTGCAGAAGGAGTGGACCCAAGTTCAAGGCGGGGTTCCAGGGGTCCCCCTTCAAGTGTGGACAGTCTGGGGCGTCCCCCAGTGTCCCCAGGATTGCTGAGTAAGCACGTCCGCTTCGATAACCCCTTCAAGAAATACGAGTCGGAAAGGCTGTCCTCAAAAAGGAAGCAAAGCAGACAAACAGACAAACAGACAAATTACAGGACAAGACAAATGAACAGCGCTGTTTTCTTACCTTCGGAGTCTGGGGTCTTGGGGGTCTCTGGGGCTATCCTGGACGAGCCCCCAACTGTTATGCCAAGTTGCGAGAAGACCACCAAGAAGGCCACCGAGACTCAGACATTCCAAAATGCAAAAACAAGGCTTTATTCAGGCGAGCTGCAACTCAGGCCTCGTCCTACCCACCAACACAGCGGAGGTTGGGAGGAAGCCCCGAGCTGTGATTGCACAGGGCTCATAAAGGCAAAAAACAAAGTTACAGCCATCAGATGTTCAAGCAAGCAGGATTAGGACACGGGTACAAATCTGATTGGCTCAGGGCTCAAGGCATTTTGGGGGCGGTTAGAGTTCTTGACCGGCTGGGCCCTAATAAGCTTGTCCTGGGTTTGCTCACAGGGCCTGCTTATCTCAGGTTCGTGTGGTAAAGTGGGGCCTGACTTCAAAATGGCTTTAGTCTGGCTCTTCAAAAGAAATTGTGGTTTGGTGGAAAGAGCACTAGGTTCTAGCGTGAGGCCTATGGCTAGCCTATTATTCGAACCTGGGCAAACCACTTCATCTTCCTGAAACATTACCATTTGTAATGTGAAAGATGAAAATAAATGATCTTTGTAATACTTCTTTATTTTTTACGGTATGAGGGCTTGACATATATCCTGGGTACTGTGCCTAAGCTTTTTGGCTCAAGGCTGGTACTCTATCACTTGAGCAATAGCTCTAATTTTAGCTTTTTGCTGCTTAGTTACAGATAAGAATCACAGGGATTTGTTTGTCCCAACTGGTTTCAAATAGTAATTCCTATATCTCAGCCTCCTAAGTAGCTAGGATTTCAGGAGTGATTGAATTTAATGTGTCCAAAAGCAGATGTTCACTTTTCCTTCTTCCTCCAAACTCTTTTTGACTGCTATTTTCTTACCAGGACTTTGTCTTCTATGCTCCTCGGCTGCGAATTAACAAGCGGATCTTGGCCCTTTGTATGGGGAACCATGAACTATACATGCGTCGCCGCAAGCCAGATACCATTGAGGTGCAGCAGATGAAGGCACAAGCCCGGGAGGAGAAACACCAGAAACAGATGGAGCGGTAAGTCTTACAGAGTTGAGATGAGGGCCAGTATTTGGCTAATTCAGCTTCTCAAAGGCACTTAGCATCCATAGCATCCTCATTCCTGAGAAGCAGCCATGAGAAGCATAGAAATTCACAGGCTTATATACAAGGGAGAGGATTTCATAATAATTTCCCCATATCTTTGTCCTCATGCCATTTCTGTCCCAGTTAGGCTCCACACACATTTGTAGCCCATGAGGGCTTTGTACACATTATGCCATTTCTGTCCCAGCTAAGCTCCATACACATTTGTAGCCCATGAGGGCTTCATACACATTTGAGTCTGTATTCTGAAGGCCTTGTTATTCTAAATATAATCTGAGGCTCCACAAATATCAGCATCAACTTCAGAATTTGCTAGAAAGGTAAAATTTGAGCCCCTAGCCCAGATCTGTTGATGAGAATAGGCACCGTAAAATCCCAAGTGAAGCCAAGTGCTGGTGGCTCATGGCTATAATCCTAGTTACTAAGGAAGCAGAGGTCTGAGGATCCAAGTTAGAAATCAGTCCAGTTAGGCAAATCTTAGAGACTCTTATCTCCAGTTAACCAGCAAACAAATCAGAAGTAGAGATGTGGCTCAAGTGATACAGCCCCAATCTTGAGCAGAAAAGTTAAGGGAAAGAGCCCAGGTCCTGAGTTCAAGCCCCAGTACCCCTTACCACAAACACACAAAGGATAGAGATTAATTTTCTCTCCAGATCCAATCTTTAGTCATTAGAGAAATGCAAATATTAATGAGATACCACTTCACACTCATTAGTATGGAATAACTAATAATAAATGGAAAATAAAGGTTAATGAGGTTGGGGAGAAATTGGAAGCCAGGTATTTTGCTGATATGAAAGTCAAATTGTGGGAAATTTTTGACAAATACTCAAGAAGGTAAACATTGAATTAGTATATAATCCTGCAGTCCTACTCCTAGGTAAGTAGCAACAGAATTAAACAAATGCATCTACACTCATTCGTAGTAGCACAGTTCACAATCACTAAAAGACAGAAATAGTCCAAATGTCTATCATTGTATCAGTGGATAAAAGTTATAAATATACACAGTGGAATATGTGTTAATCTATTTTGTCTTGCTATAGAATACCTGAGGCTGAGAGTTTTATAAAGAAAATAATATTTGCTGGGTGCTGGTGACTCACACTTGTAATCCTAGCTACTCACAAGGCTGAAATCTGAAGATTATGGTTTGAAGCCAGCCTGGGTAGGAAATTGTGAAACTCTTTATCTCCAATTAGCCACCAAAAATCCAGAAGTGGAGCTGTGGCTCAAATGGTAGAACTCTAGTCTTAAGCAAAAGAAGCTCAGGGACGGTGCCCAGGCACCGAGTTCAAGCCTCAGAACTGGCATAAAAAGTTATTTTGGCACATGATTTGGGAGGTTGATAAGTCCAACATTGGGCAGCTACACTTGGTGAGAGCCCTATACTGTTTTATAATGTGGCAGGGAATATCACACAGTAGGGTTAACACTTGTGGGACTCGGGGGTAGTGCCAGGCTCACTTATACCAAGCTGGTCTCACAAGTGCTAATCCAGTTCTGAGGGACCTACCACATTCCCTTTGCATAGGCATTAATCCCTTTTGAGGGTGGTTCCCCTACTCAACCTAATCTTCTCAAACCAGACTCCGCCTCATAAATGTTTCACTACCTCTCAATGCCATTACATTGAGGGCTGAACCTACCAGAGGTTTGAGAGATAGCCATATCCAAACTGTAGTAGAATATGATTTAGCCATATATGCTACAGGTCGAGGTACCGCTCTAAAGCATTATTCTAGTGAAAGCAGTCACACAAAATGTTAAATATTATGTGATTTCATTTATATGTAATAATCTAGAATAGAAAAATGGGTAGAAATGGAATGTAATTTGGTGGTCGTCAGAGCCTAGAGTTGGGGATGGATAGAAAGTGGGGACTGGTAAATGAATATAGGGTTTTACTTTGGCATGATAAACATACTTTGGAACTAGAAAAAAGTGGCAATACATCATTGGGAATGTACTAAATGGCCATGTGATTTTAAATTACATGAATTTCACTTAATGAACTATTTGAGAAGATTCCAGGTTATTTCTATGTGGGCTAGCACTGAAGGAATGCTACTGTAGGGGGTACTCTGTTCCAAAGTGTTTAGGACCTCAGAAAACTTCTAATTTAATAAGGTGGAAATAACTTCATATGAAAATTTAGACATTAAAGTTCAAATTTATGAAGAAAAGAAAGTCTAACCAGGTGCTGGTGGCTCATGCCTCCAATCCTAGCTATTCAGGAGTGTGAGACCTGGAGAATAATAGCTTGAAGCTTATCTAGGCAGAAAAGTCTATGAGACTCTAGCTCCAATTAAGCAGCAAAATGTCAAGCTGGAGGCATGGCTCAGGTGGTAGAATACCAGGTGTGAGCAAGCAAACCAAGTGAAGCTGTGAGTTTAAATCTCAGTACCAGCGAAGAAAAAAATACCAAGATTGAAGAGTGGTTCACAGAACAGGATCTGGCAGCAACATGTCCTCTAGGGCCACACAGCCTCATAGGAGAAAGAGATGAAATACATCATACCCATGCACATGTGTATGCATGTGTGTGCACACGCGTGTGCGCACACACATAGACACAGGACTGTGCCATTTAGTCATTTCGTGTTTATTGAGCAGCGAAAAATATGAGGAAAAATATCCCTATTCTCATGAAGCTGTTCTTCCACTGGGAAGAAACAAACATAAGAAGCAAATTGTATCATCTATGAGATGAGTAAAAAGTGCTTATGCAGCCAGATGCTTGTGGCTCCTGTCTGTAATCTAGTCCTAGCTGCTCAGGAAGCTGAGATCTGAAGATCTTAGTTTGAAACCAACCTAAGCAAGAAAGTCTGTGAGGCATTAATATCCAGTTAGCTACCAAAAAATCAAAAGTAGAGTTGCGGCTCTAGTGATAGAGATCTAGCCTTGAGTAAGAAAGCTCAGGGACACCACCCAACCCCAGAGTTCAAGCCTACATACTGGCATACACACACACAAACAAGTGTGATGCAGACCCCATCCCTGTGGCTCACACCTGTAATCCTAACTAATTAAGAGGCTGCAATCTGAGGGTGATGGTTTGAAGCCAGCCCAGGCAAGGGAGCTACCCAAAATTCTAGAAATGAAGCTGTGGCTCTAGTAGAGTGCTAATTTTGAGCAAAAAAAAAAAGCTTAGGGACAGTGCCTGGGCCCTGTGTTCTATCCCTAGTGCTGGCACCAAAAACAAAAACAAAAACAAAAAACCAAAACGCTATGCAGAAAAACAACAGAAAGATGTGGAGAGGAGGTTATGTTGAGTATTCTGAAGGCTCAGCTGGGGGCTCAGCGGGGAGCGGGGGAAGACATTTAGCTAAGGGATAAGAGGACTTTCTGGGAGAGTTGCTCAAGTAAGACAAAGCAAATACTTATTCTAGAATGGCAGTAAACTCCGAGAGGAAGGAACATAGAGATTTAGAAAAGGCAAAATTAGGCTTACTCTCCAGATTTAACCATGGAGTCTGAGTGCAGAGCTGAAACTTGTCAGAGTCCCATAGGGTCTTTTTACAGATAGAGAACCTGATGACAAAGGTAAAGTTGTAGGATAACTAAGGCCACCCAGTGGTTTACTTGAATAACAAGGGGTCTGCTTTGGGTCTCCTGACTGAGGTCAAACAGATTGGATCTGCAGTATAGCAGAAAATTGGGCTCTGTTGTTAGGGCAAGGGTGTGTGAAGCAAATGGACAGTGCCCCAAGCTCACAAGCCCTGGGTGTGTTAGAATGGTAGGGACCAAAGAACCCAGGGCATCGAAATCTCCAGACTCAGTGCAGCCTTGCTGTCCTATTCACCTCTTCTATTCCTTCTCTCAGTGCTTTGCTGGAAAATGAGAAGAAGAAGCGTGAGATGGCAGAAAAGGAGAAGGAGAAGATTGAACGGGAGAAGGAAGAACTGATGGAGAGGCTGAAGCAGATCGAGGAACAGACTAAGAAAGCTCAGCAAGGTGAGTCTCAGAGTCACCATGAAGACTGGCTGTACTCTGCCTTACCCAGATCATAGAGTAGTCCAACTGTGGCCACAGACTAAATGAGGGAGATGGGGTAAGAAGCATTCCCACAGCCTTCTGCCAGCTGTGCTATGTGGTAGACTGTTCCTTCCCAGTAAGGAAGCTAATTTGCTGTCTTCATCTCTGCCCTTCACTGTCTTCTTCCTTCTTTTTATTCTGCTCAGAACTGGAAGAACAAACCCGCAGGGCTCTGGAACTTGAGCAGGAACGGAAGCGTGCTCAAAGTGAGGCTGAGAAGCTGGCCAAGGAACGTCAGGAAGCCGAAGAGGCCAAGGAGGCCCTGCTTCAGGCGTCTAGGGATCAGAAGAAGACCCAGGAACAGCTGGTAAAGCTGCACAGGAGACTGGGTTGTGAGACTTGCATTTTCTCCCTTGTTAGCCAAACCTACTTCTAACTCCCTTTACCTACAGGACTGATTCTTGCCAGAAGGTTTCCATGCCACAGATCTTATCTAAATCGTTCATGTAGAGGCAAGCTGAGCAGCTCAGGGTGGTCCAGCAACTTTTGCCAACAGTCTTTTCTAACCATTAGTTTTTACTTACTTTTATTTTTGGTGCTGATATAGGGACTTGAATTCAGAGTCTCGTGATCTTGCTTAGCTTTTTTGGCTTATGACTGGTATTTTACCACTTGAGCCACACTTCCACTTCCAGCTTTCTGTTAGTTATTGTAGATAAAAGTCTCATAGACTTTTCTGCCCAGACTCACTTTAAACCTTGATCATTTAAACCTTGATCTCGTGTAGCCAGGAATACAAGCCACTGGTGCCTGGTTTCCATTCATTTTCCTAACCTTTGGAGATCTGAACTGGTAACCTGGCAAAGAAAAGGGAAAGAGGAAGGAAGGAAGGAAGGGAGGGAGGGAGGGAGGGAGGGAGGGAGGGAGGGAGGGAGGGAGGGAGGAAGGAAGGAAGGAAGGAAAACTCACAGTTAATTGAGTATCTACTGTGGTAGGTACAGGCTAGCTACATTTCCCTTTTCTTACTTAGTTTTTTCCTAGTGACTTTGGTATTAACTCTCACATAGAATTCATGCCCAGATAAGGAAATTAGGTCTATGGGAGTTTAAAAGACTTGCCAAAGGTCAAATAATTGTGATTGGACAAGGAAGAGAAAACCTCTTTCTATCTGCATTTGAAAGAAACCATATGCAAAACCATGTGTCCATGTATTTGATAGGAGAAGAGCTAGGGTTGAGTACTCGTGTATTAATCATAGATTCCAAGTGTTCTTTGATTCAGAAGTTAAAAACCTATGGTCCCAATTTCTTTGTCTGTTATTTTACCCCCTGTTCTAGGGCCTGAACTCATAGCTTCTTGCCCTCAGTTGGATTTTTCACTTCAGGCTAGTGTTTTACAACTTAAGGCATAACTACACTTATGGCTTTTTGCTGGTTAATTGGAGATAGGAGTGTCATAGACTTTCCTGCCAAGGCTGGCTGAGGACCTCAATCCTTCGATCTTACTTAGCCTCCCGAGTAGTTTAGGATTACAGGTCTGAGCTACCCATACTTGACTTCTAATTTTTTGATATGTTCTACCCTTGTACTGTTTTGGATGGGACTAGAGAAAACTAGACTATTTCTCAGGAAGAAGTTTTCATGGGCAACTGGTCCAAAGTATAAAGGGGATATGAATAAGCTTTTTCCCTTGTTCATAGTGCCTTGTGATGCTTCAGTGTCTTTCCTTGTACTTGTCCTGAGAAGAGTCTTAGTGAAGGTCTCTGCTTCCTCAGACAGTAGGGAAATATCTACTATTCCACGCTGCAATCTCAAAAGCTTGCACTTAGTATTTAATTAACCTTTAAGTAGTTGTACAAAGAGGTTTCAGTGCAACATGTCAGTTTATGAGTACACTGCTTCTTTCTTAAGGCTCCATATGAATGCGTACTTGGCAATAATTCTTGGGAAAGGAAGAAGAGGAGATAGAGAGGTGACATGTTGTTTGTCTTCAGGAAGCCTATATTCCAGGAAGGTAGCTATAACTTACGAAGAAGTGGTAGATGTGGAAAATGGGACTGAAATGAAGTGGATTTGTTCAAAGACCATAGGACAGCAAGCATACAGGGAGCAGGAGGTCCCCTACCGGTTCTCCAGGGGAACTGGAGTATGGACACCTGGACATTGAATCCTTGCTCTCATATGCTCCCAATTTATCCATAGGCTTCAGAAATGGCAGAGCTGACAGCTCGCATCTCTCAGCTGGAAATGGCCCGGCAGAAGAAGGAGAGTGAGGCTGTGGAGTGGCAGCAGAAGGTAAGATACCATACCCAGAGCAAAGCATTGTGACCAGGAGTACTTCATACATATGTTCCAGTTCCTTCAATTACTTAGGGCTTGGATCCCTCCTGCTTCCAACCTTTGGTTATTATTTTGGTGCCAAAGTTTATTGTAAAGGTGATATACAGAGGGGTTACAGTTACATAAGTAAGGTAGTGAGTACATTTCTTTTTTTGCCAGCCCTGGGGCTTGAACTGAGGACCTGAGCACTGTCCCTGGCTTCATTTTGCTCAAGGCTAGCACTCTACCACTTGAGCCACAGCACCACTTCTGGCCTTTTCTATATGTGTAGTGCTGAGGAATCAAACCCAGGGCTTCATGTATACAAGGCAAGCACTCTACCACTATGCCATATTCCCAGCCCCAGTGCATTTCTTTCTTCTACTCCCCCATCTCCCTCCCACCTCAAGTTGCAAAATTCATTTCCAATATAGTGTCTAATAAATATCACTGTTACATTGGTTTACCCTTTGTCCCACTAGCTGGCTTCCAGGCCTGATCCTTGGTTCTCAGCTTCCTGAGTAGTTAGAATTGCAGGTGTGAGCCACAGGTGCCCAGCTGCTTCCAGCATTCATTGACAACAGGCCATATGGGAGAAAGTGCTCAGACTTTCTGAAATACTTTCCAAAATCTCCTAGTGCCTCTGGGAAGTTGTTACAATTAAGTATTAGGCAGATGAAATGATTTATATATAGTGACTGTATCTTACTGGCTGCCCCAGTGACTTGTTCTGACTGCTGGTCCTTCTTTGTCACTGGACAGGCTCAGATGGTACAGGAGGACTTGGAGAAAACCCGTGCTGAGCTGAAGACTGCCATGAGCACACCTCATGTGGCGGAGCCTGCTGAGAATGAACAGGATGAACAGGATGAGAATGGGGCAGAGGCCAGTGCTGACCTGCGGGCGGATGCAATGGCCAAGGACCGCAGCGAGGAGGAACGGACCACTGAGGCAGAGAAGAATGAACGTGTGCAGAAGCACCTGAAGGTATCCAGGCAGGGGCCCAAACATCAAGGAGGCAATGAATGACTTTAGAGCCCTTGGCATGTCCTAGACCACCATGGGGGAGGATAGGCATAGAAGTGTGTCCTAGAGCTGTCTAGGAGTCTGAGCCTCATTCATAGGAAAACTGAATTGATCAGACCCTAAATTACTTCTTGACTTGTTTTGGAATTTCTCTCTCTGCACCACTTCTCACTTCTACCTGATATGCCTGTCCCATTCAGAAAGTACCCAGTTGTTAAAATTCCTGCCTAGATTGTTGATGAATTATCATTATTATTATTATTATTAGCCAGTCCTGGGCCTTCAACTCAGGGCCTGACACTGTCCCTGGCTTCTTTTTGCTCAAGGCTAGCACTCTGCCACTTGAGCCACAGTGCCACTTCTGGCCGTTTTCTATATATATGGTGCTGAGGAATTGAACCCAGGACTTCATGTATATGAGGCAAGCACTCTTGCCACTAGGCCAAATTCCCAGCCCTGTTGATGAATTCTTTTACTCACAAGATACCCATCATCCAACTGGTGCTCTTAAGTGCTTATGTGTGCACCTGTGTACATCTGGGAGAGAGGAGGGAGAGAAAGAAAGGACTAGGAAACAATTAAATGAGAAATTAAATGAGAGAACACCACTAACACCTGCATCCCCTTGTATTCCCCCAGGCCCTCACCTCTGAGCTGGCCAATGCTCGTGATGAGTCCAAGAAGACTGCCAATGACATGATCCATGCTGAGAACATGCGGCTTGGCCGAGACAAATACAAGACTCTGCGCCAGATCCGGCAGGGCAATACCAAGCAGCGCATTGATGAGTTTGAGTCCATGTAATGGGTATCTGCCCAGCCTCTAGGGACCCCTCCTCCCTTCATCCTTGCCCCACACTCCTGTACCTTTACCTAACTCACACTGTGCTGGAGCCACTAACTAGAGCAGCCCTGGAATCATGCCAAGCATTCCATGCAGCCATGGGACCAAACATAGCTCCCTTGTCCCCCACTCACTTCCCTGGGTGGACAAATGGCCTACTATGATGCCACTGGGACCCACTTTTCCTCCTGTCTTATTTAATCTAGTTTGATAGAATAGATCTCTTCCCCAAGTCAGATTTGACAAATACACTCCCATGCTTACATGGTCCTTATAGGAGTTAAGTGTGGAATGGGTTGAAAGCTAGCTTCCCTTTCCTGCCATATCACTGCCTTCCCCTTTCAAGTCCTGTGATTTGCAAGATCCAAGTATTACAGGGTTTAGGGAAGGAGACAAGGCCCTGGCAATCTGCTCTAGTATATCAACAAACCTAGGATTTGGCCTCCCAGTGCCCATCTCTTTAAGAGTTGATGTTGGCTTTGTGATGATTGGAGGATAAAGACATTTTTAGTCATTCCTGTTTCTACCTCCCAGATTGGGCCTCTTACAAGCTCAGTCCCAATAAGCCTTCTCCCTGAATTCAGGGACTCAGTTTCTTTCCAGGGTGGGATGGGGGAGATGATGCCTTGCCTTCAAGAGGTTTCAGGAACATCCTAGAAGGCCATTGGCCCTCTGTTCAGTCAAGGCTGTGTAAGAGATCCTGCCCCTCTGCCTTAAGGGAACCTAGGCTTGTCTCAAGTGAGCTTATATGGGCAGAGGTATATACCTTTTTTAAATTCCAGGTCCATGGTTCCTTCTCTAGATTTGTTGTTGTCCCTTCCTTCCCAAGTTTCCTAGAGCTGGAATAGCAGAGATAAATACTTCGAAGCTCAGCAAGCCTTACTCACAGCTCTTGCCAAAAAGGAGGAAATATTCATACTTGGCTTCAGTATTTTTCCTGCCAGGATTTCTAGTCCACTTCAGAGCCACTTGAGTTACAGCTCCTGCTTCATAGCTGCGTGGGCCTTGGTATGGTGACTTCTAGATCTTGAGTCTAATAGGCTGTATTGGGGAGTGGGAAGAAGAAGCTGTGTGTAGCAAGAGTAGCTCTTACCTCTCGTCCCACAGTTTACTTATTACTCAACCCTCTCAGGTGTCCAATATTCCCTGTCCAACACCCCCAGGTCCCAAGTGGTGACTGGGCCCTGCCTCTGACAAGCCTCTAACCCAGGTCTTGTTACCAGCTGTGTTGTCCCTTGGAACTATAGATCAGAGAGCTTCTGGGGATTCTGGCCTGGTCCCTTCCACACCTCCATGTCTTGCACTCAACCCAGGAGTATCCTCTTCGCCCCATCTCTTGTGTGCTCTTTTTCTTTCTATCAGTATTATATAACGTAATAATTTCTAACTCAATATTGATTTCTGTCTTTCTTGCTAATGCACTATTAGAGATACTAGTCTTGGGGCAGGATCTTTTTTTTGGCCTCATTCCTTTATTTACCCTCCACACCTCAGAAGCATATACTGTATTATGAAAGGATATTTTGCCAGAAACATTAAAAAAGCTTTCAGTATTAGTGATGTTACCTGTCACTATAGGTCATGCAATCCAGTTTTTTAAAGAACTTAGTATTTGGTTGTATTGTTTCTGTTTGCCTTCTCCCCAGGGTTCAGTCCCCATGGACTGTCCTATTCCTAGGCAGTGTTCCTAGCCCAGAAGTTCCCTCAACCTTCCTCACCCTCCCATCACCACTTAATCTTGGGGAGTCTTGTACGCATTGCTGTGAATTATAGTGACACTTACTTGGTGATGTGCCCTGTATCAGCTAAATTCAGACCTGTAATTGTGGGGCAACCTAGCTCCCCGAAGGGCAGTAAACTACCCCCAGGGAGGTTGGGGAGAAAAGTTAGATTTTATATTCAGTTTTTTGTGTGTATTTTTGGGTTTAAAAAAAATGTTTTGGAGGGGTTTATGCTCAACCCATGTTCTATTTCAGTGCCAATAAAATTTAGGGAGACTTCACTGTGACTCAATTTTCTTTCCTGTGGCATGGGTGGGTGTCTGTAAGGTATTTCATTGTAATCACCTCTGTAAACCACATTGGCATCCTTTATTTGCTTCACCCTCACTTTAGCTCTGTGGAGAGGAAGGGTAGAACTATCCCCATTTTAATAGGAGGGGATAAGTTCAAAAGAAAGCAGGATAGGGGTTGATGGTATGGCCCAGTGGGTAGATCACTAGCCAATGAGTATACCATCAGGTACTGAGTTTGAGTACCCATTTTTGACCTAAAATAGCCGAACAAAGCAGGATAGCTCTTAAGGTCACAGAATTGTCATAGAAGACACTGCCCTTTCTGTGGCTGCTGGCTAACTTTTCTAGTGGGTTATGGGTTCTGCATTAATCTTGGGATACTCTTAGATTGGTATTGGGAACTAGAGACTGTTGCCCAAGCACAAAAAAGTGGCAGTTTTATAGGTTATATATGGTTATTGTCATCTTTTAGATGAAGAAATTGAGAATTGGGTAAGTCTTCATGGTTGTCCTGGACATGGTACTCTTCACTTCTTAGTGGCAATTCTTTTCCTGGTAGAAAAGTAAATTGTCACCGATGCTTTAAGTTCTCACATTTTTTTTTTGCCAGTCCTGGGGCTGGGGAATCAGGGCCTGAGCACTGTTTCTTGCTTCTTTTTCTCAAAGGTAAGCACTCTACCTCTTGAGCCACAGGGCCACTTCCGGCTTTGTCTCTGTGTGTGGTGCTAAGGAAACAAACCCAGGGCTTCACACATGCTAGGCAAGCACTAAGCCACATTCCCAGTCCCCTAACAACAATCTTTTACTGCAGTGACTCCCAAATATGTCTGCCAAATGTTACAGTCCGGGCTGGGAATATGGCCTAGTGGCAAGAGTGCTTGCCTTGTATACATGAGGCCCTGGGTTCGATTCCTCAGCACCACATATACAGAAAACGGCCAGAAGTGGCGCTGTGGCTCAAGTGGCAGAGCAAAAAAGAAGCCAGGGACAGTGCTCAGGCCCTGAGTTCACGGCCTAGGACTGGCCAAAAAAAAAAAAAAAAAAAGAAACATCCCAAATGTTACAGTCCTTTCAATGATTAATGTGTCACACATTCAATTATTTTTGTCAGGTCAAATGTTACTTTCTTGTAGGGGAGACAAGGTAGCAACATAACTGATAATTCTAAAGTGTTAGCCATCAAAATCAGGCCTGGAGATGTAGCTCAGTGCTAAGAGAACCTGCCTACCCTATGTGAAGTAAGTCCTGAATTCAAACCTTAGCACTGCCAAATGTAGATTGAAGAGAAGGCATTTCAATTCTAAGGTTGCTGGTAATGCATTTCTAGGTGAATCAAACATCAGGATAGGAAAATCCATTTAGAATCTCTGCTAATGATTGTTCCAAATATTGTTGCTTCAGGGAGTGAAAAGGCTCTAGATCCCCACCTCAACCTCAACCCACAGGTTGTCTATTTTATATGTATGTTTGGATGTTTATATGTAAATAGTTTATTGCTTAAAAGGGGGGAATGTGGGTGCTGGTGGCTGACACCTGTAATCTTAGCTACTCAGCAGGCTGAGATCAGAGGACGGTTTTTAAGCCAGCCCAAGCAGAAAAGCTCTGTGAAACTCTTATCTCCAGTTAACCAGTAAAACGCCTCTAGCATCCAGCACTTAAAAAGAACAGTGTCGAAGTATTTCCACTTTTCAATACCAAAAGTTACTACACTGCCATAGTACTCAAGATTGTGAGACACTGGTGTAAAAGTAGACCTAGAAATCATTTAAATATACTTAGAAGTCCAGAGTAAACTAAAATAGTACCAACATGATTTAGTGGGGGAAAAATGTTTTCTACATATGTTAACTGGAAATGGGTACTCATATACAAAGGTATGAAATTATAATCATAATAATCATATCACACAACATGTACAGAAATAGATCAAAGTCAGAAAACCAGACTTTTTGAAGAAAAGATATATGCAACTCTTTTTGTGACTATCGATTAGGAAATGCTGTTTAGACATGGCATGGCACCAATAACTAAGAAAACAAAGATAAAACTACATAGATAGATAGATAGATAGATAGATCACCTCAAAGAACATTATCTAAACAGTAAAACAAAAACCAGCAGGAGTAGGAAATATACTTGAACATCATTTATCTGGTAAAGGTCTAGTACACAGAATTTACAAAGTACTAGGCAATTTGACCAAAAAATAACAAATGATTTTACTTAAAAATGGGCAAAGAATGTGAACAAACCTTTCTACAATACAGTGGCTGATAATCACAAAAATGCTCAACCTCATTAGACATTAGCAAAATGCAAATCACAGGAGATAGCACTTCTCATTCATTACAAAGGCTTTTCACTTTCACAAGATCTTAGGTTCTCCAGCACCACTAGCAGGGAAAGCAATTGTCTAAAACCAGAAAGTCTTGCATTAAGAGAGACAATTAAAAGGGTTAAATAGAACATGGAAAAATTGGAACCTCATATAATAGTCATGGGAATGTAAAATCGTGCCACTGTTTTGGAAAACAGCTTTGACAGTTCCTTAAAAAGGTGAATTGATCAAGCTGCATTGTACTCAGATTGATATGTTGAATTGAAACTCCTCTTTTTTTTTTTTTTTTTGCCAGTCCTGGGCCTTGGACTCAGGGCCTGAGCACTGTCCCTGGCTTCTTTTTGCTCAAGGCTAGCACTCTGCCACTTGAGTCACAGCGCCACTTCTGGCCATTTTCTGTATATGTGCTGGGGAATTGAACCCAGGTCTTCATGTATATGAGGCAAGCGCTCTTGCCACTAGGCTATATCCCCAGTCCCAGAATTGAAACTCCTTTGTGCAGCTACTTAAAGGTAACAAATCTAGGGGCTGGCTTTGAACTGCAATCCTGAGATCTCAGCCTCCTAAGTAGCTAGGACCATAGGCATAAGACACTAGTGCCCAGCCAAGCTTCTTTTGCTCAAAGCTAGCACTCTCCTACTTGAGCCACAACACCTAACTTTTAACTAACATCTAACTTTTTCTCTTTATGTGGTACTGAGGAATTGAACCTAGGGCTTCACACATGCTAGGCAAGCACTCTATCACTAAGCCACGTTCCCAGCTCCCATTTTATAGAAATGGAATCATACAATATGCAATCTTTGTATTGTAGCATGGATCCGCACTGAGTTTCTTCTTGCAGATGGCATTCTATTGTGTGCATATACCAAGTTTTATTTATCCACTGTCAAGGTGACAGACACTTAGATGGTTTTCACCTTCCAGGCAGTCAGGGATGCTGCTAAGGACATTCATATCCACATTTTAGAGTGTACATGTGTTTCCAATTATTTCAGATATAGGCTAGTAGTAAATCTGCTGAGTTGTATGGCAAGTCTATGTTTAACTTTCTGAAAAACTGCCAGGCTGTTTTCCCAGTCAGTGCTCCTTAATTGAGGCCCCTCCCCCACCCTGCCCCCCAGCTGCTGTGCTAGGAGCTAACAGCTCAGTGCTGACTGGCTCAGTTACCAGATATTTGTAAACAGATATGTGTGTGTGCACGCACGTGCACACATGTATGTGCACATATACATGCACGTGTGAGCACACACATGTGCACACACTGGTACTGGGGTTCAGCTAAGTGCCTGTCACACACACTTAACTTTTTCCACTCAAAGCTGATGATGCCCTACTACTTGAGCCAGAGTTTCACTTCTAGCTATTTGCTGGTTAATTAGAAATAAGAGCCTCAGTGACTTTTCTGCCCAGGCTGGCCTAGAATCCTAATCCTCAGATCTAAGCCTTCTGAGTAGCTACGGTTACAGCCACTAGTACCTGGCTGCTACAAACAGATAGTTTTTACCTGTTTTTAAAACTAGGGCCAGGCGCCGGTGACTCATACCTGTAATTCTAGCTACTCAGGAGGCTGAGATCTGAGGATTGTGGTTCAAAGCCAGCCCAGGCAGGAAAATCCATGAGACACTTCTCTTCAATTAGCTACCAGAAAACCAGAAGTGGCACTGTGGCTCAAGTGGTAGAGTTCTAGCCTTGCGCTGAAGAGCTCAAGGATAGCTCCTAGGCCCAGAATTCAAGCCCCACGTAAATAAAGAAATAAGAAGTAAGTAAGCAAGTAAGTTAGTTCTCAGTGCACTTGTACAAGTGCCAGGGGGTTGGGAGAGTCTAGGCAGTTATAATGCAACAAAGAAAAAAAAGATAACAGAAATAAAGTTCAACATAGGGACTAGTGATAGAGCACTTGGCTTGGCATATGTGAGATACTGAGTTAGATCCCCAGCACCCACACAAAAAAAGTTCAGTATACCATATGGCTCTGTAATCCCATTGCTAGATACGAGGCAAGCACTCTACCACTAGGCCATATTCCCAGCCCCAGCCATTGCTAGATATATACCTTAGAGAAGTGAAAACATGTACATAACAAAAACATGAATAGGGATAGTAGTACTTCGTAAAATAGCCCAAGTAGATCTTGCACCTATGGCTCACACCTGTAATCCTAGCTACTCAGGAGGACGAGATCTGAGTATAGAGTTTCTAAGCCAGCCCATGAGGGAAAGTCAGGGCGACTTACCTCCAATTAACCAGCAGAAAGCCAGAAGTGCAGCTGTAGCTTAAGTGGCAGGAATCCAGCCTTGAGCAAAAAAGCTCAAGGATAGCACCTTGGCCATGAGTTCAAGCCCAAGTACCAACATGCACATACAAAATAGCCCAAATGGGAACAACTCAAACATTTAACTGATGTTTGTGTAAGTAAAGTGTAGTATATCTATAAAATGGGATCTTATTCATTCACCCATAAATGAATGAAATATACTGATTCATATTCATGTTATAATGTTGAACACAACCTTCAAAATAATGTCATAAGTGAATGATTCCAGATACAAAATGCCACATATTTATGATTTCATTACCTTGAAATGTCTAGAATTGACAAATCCATAAAGACATAACGTAGATTAGTGGCTACCAAGGGCTTGTGTCAGGGAGAGGCATATGGTACAGACTAATTGCTAATGGATATTACCTTTCATTAGGAGATGGTGAACATGGCCTAGGATTTGGATGTATGAAGTTTGAGGTATGTGGTTATTTTATCTTGGTACAAAAATTACAATTTATAAAAAAAGCAGAAGAAACTTGAATTACAATGTATCAAGAAGTATAAACTATATAGAACCAAATGGAAATTACAGGCCATAAAATATTCCTGCCAGGCACCAGTGGCTCACACCTGTAATCCTAGATACTCAGGAGGCTGAGATCTGAGGATCATGGTTGAAAGCCAGCCAAGGAAGGAAAATCCATGAGACTCTTACCTAAAATCAGAACTACCAAGGAATCAGAAGGGAATCTGTGGTTCAAGTGGTAGAGCCCTAGCCCAAAGCACAAAACCTCAGGAACAGCATCCAGGCCCTGAGTTCCAGCCCTAGTACCAACAAACACACGTTCCCTAGCCAGATACTGGTGGCTCACACCTGCAATTCTAGTTACTCAGGAGGCTGAAATGTTAGGATCAAATTGAAGCCACTGCAAGCAGAAAAGTCTGTGAGATTGCATGTCCAATTAATCAGAAAAAAGGCCAGGAAGTGAAGGTGTGACTCAAGTGGTAGAGTGCCAATCTTTAGCAAAAATAGCTAAACAAGAGTGTGAGAACCTGAGTTCAAGCACCTATACCAGCACAAAAACGACATATGGGCATGAGAAAGACTAGGATGTCCAAGTACTCTCCAGGAAGCATTCTTGAAATGTAGTGCTGGGGGTGTACCAATGAGGAAATACAACTGACGATGGACAAGTAAAACTGTGAAGAGCCCCTAGGCTGAGGTGTCTTGGCTTCTCAGTGATGGGAATCAAAGCCAAGGTTTGAGCACAGGTGTAACCTACTCAGCTCTGTGTTTTACACCATTGAAAGGTAATAGAAAGGAGATAAAGCAGGTTCTTTTTATGAATTAACAGAGAGCAAGAGCACTAATCAGGGCTCCTGAAAGAGGTGAAGGAATGGATGTTCTGAGAACAATTAACTTGGAGTCTTCCATTTCAGTTATGAAAAGGAACCTAGGAATCATGTGGCCTACTTTCTTTGGAACTTGACTAAAAGCTCCAATAGCCATCATCTGTACACATATATGTAAAGGGTAGTGGGTAGGTGAATGTTTGGGAAGAGGATTGGGAGCAAAGCAGCTGAGACACTAAGAACACTCCAAGGCAGGCTGTATACAGGCCTAGGCAGAGGCAAGAAAGTGTTCAAGGACAAGTTCTGCCACTGTGACTATGAACAAGTCCCTTTTAAATCTTGAGCCACAATTTCCAACTTTACAAAATGTGAAGAAAAGTATGGTACAACTGTAATACTAGCACTTGGAAAACTGAAGCAGGAGGATCATAAGTTCAAGGCCAGCCTGGTCTTGGTTTGAGGTCTACATAAGATGCTGTCTCAAAAAAAAAAATAGAACAGAGGAAAGTCTCTAGCAATAAAACATCTGCCTAGAAAGTGTGAAGATCTGAGTTCAAACTCCAATACTTCTAACACAAAAACAAAACAAAAATATGAAAAGCTGAAGACACAAAATAGAGAAGAATGTATTGACTCCAGGAGTACCTGTCTCTGTTCTTGCCCAGATATTATTAAGTTTGAAAGCACACACACACACACACACACACACACACACACACACACACACACACACACACACACCTTGTAATCCTAGTACTCAGGAGGTTGAAGCAGGAGGATTGTAAATTTGAGGCTAGTATGGGTTATATAAGTGAGGTTCCAGGTCAAACGGCTATATGATAAGAGCTTGTTTCAAAAAACAATATGGGGCATCTTCCTAGAACACTGCAAGCTGTGATAACCTAAAGATACTTGCAGATCCATGCTCATTGCCACACTCTTCACAATAGCCAAGTTTCAGAAACAGCCAAGATGCTCTACAGTAGAGGAGTGAGTAAAAATGTATCTCTACACAATGGAATTTCACACAATCATTAGAAAGAATAGTATTGTGTCATTTGCAAGGAAAGGGATGAACCTAGAGCAAGTTCTATTAAGTGAGATAAGCCAAGCTCAAAGAGACAAAAGGTACATTTTTTTATATGAAGAAGCTAGATCTAAATTATAACTGGACATGATAAACTATACATAACTCTAGGTAGTCACACACAGGAAGACCAAAGGATACTATTAGGAGAGGAGCATAAAGATGCAATGTCTATATGCATCTGATCATATAAAATTATAGAATCGAACTCCAGGAAATCTAAGTGAGAGTTTTCTTTCTTTGTTGCTGTTTTTGTTTTCTTTTCATTTTCTCTTTGTTCATTTATCTATCTTTGGGAAGGTAAGGGGAGGCACAGAAATGGAGGGACAAAGGGTGAATAAGTGCAACAGTGGTACTTACTAGACACTACATTGAAAATGAACTATACAACTTGTGGATGGGGGCAGGAGGGAAAAACTGGGAGAGAGTGAGGGAAGGAGTGACATTGCACAAAAATAAATGCACTAATTACCTGACTTATGTAACTTTGTACATCACCTTTATAATAACAATAAAAAATAAGAAATGTACTGGTCTATCAAGTAAAGGAGTAATATTTTCAAGGTGAAGGCCGACTTGTAAGAATAGGGTAGGCCTGATTCAAGTTGTGAAAACCCAAACAAGAAACGTACTGGTCTATCAAGTAAAGGAGTAATACTTTCAAGGTGAATGCTGACTTGTAAGAATAGGGTAGGCCTGACTCAAGTTGTGAAAACACAAAGAACTGGGGCATCAGTTTTAGGTCCATCTCTATGTGATGTCTTATGTGACCTTATGTAAGCCCTTTCTTGTCTTCCTTCCATCCTTCCTTCCTTCCTTCCTTCCTTCCTTCCTTCCTTCCTTCCTCCCTCCCTTCCTTCCTTCCTTCCTTCCTTTCTTTTCTTTCTTTCTTTCTTTTTCTTTCTTTCTTTCTTTCTTTCTTTCTTTCTTTCTTTCTTTCTTTCTTTCTTTCTTTTTTTCTTTCTTCCTCCTTTCCTCCCTTCCTTTTTTCTTTTCTCCCTCCTTTCCTTGCTTCCTTCCTCCCTCCCCCTCCTTCTCTGCCACCCTCCCTTCTTTCCTTTCCTTTCTTCCTTCATTCTTTCTGTCAATACCAGGGCTTGAACCTCATGCTCTTGCTTGGATTGCTTGCTCACAGATGATGCTTTACCACTTCATCCACACCTCTAGTTTGGCACTTGTTCATTAACTGGAGATGGAATCTCAGACATTTATGCCAGATGTGGTTTCAAAACATGATCCTCCAATCTCTGCCTCAGGAGAAGCTAGGATTACAGGCATGAGCCACCAGAACCTGGCAGTACAGCTTCTATTTCTTTTTCATGACTAACTTTTCTGAATAGAAATTTTAGCATAATGCTGAATGAAGTAGCAACAGTAGAGTCTCTTTAAAAAGAGGATTGCTTTCAAATTTTCCTAAAATTTCTATTCAAATCTTTAGGTAAAGATTTTTCTAACTTTCACCATCAATATTATGTTAGCTATGGGATTTGCATGTTTGTTTTTGAGACAAGGTCTCCCTATATATCTCAGGGTAGCCTTGAACTTATGTTATTCCTGCCTCCACCACCAGTATGCTGAAATTGCAGGCAAGTACCACCACATGCAGCTCCAGATGTGGATTTGTGTAGACACCCGAGGGAGTCTACTTCTATTTCTAGTTTATTTCATGATTTAAAAATAAGGTCTGACTCCCGGGAAGACGGCAGGGGAGCAGCAAAGCCCTAGCTGAGCTCCCTCTGACATCGCAGTTTTCCCAATCCAGGGAAACTTTTACTCCTAGAAAGACAGCCCAAGTAAGTTATAACAGTACAGGGATTCTGGCCAGAAAGGAAAAATCGATTTTGCTGGCCTGAAAACACAGATTTGAGCTCCAGGCGGCAACCCGCCGCAATGCCAGTGCCAGTGCCGGCACAGCACCCCACACTCTGCGCACCTAAAGCACACAGCAGCGACCAGGGAGAAATCCTCCAGACAGCAGCAGACACACATGGATTGCAGGCTGAGCACTGGTGGGCCGAAATCGCAGAGAAAGCGTGAGTACCCCACGAAAGACATTCTCACTTGTGCCCACAGAGCAGCTCCTTGAAGGTAGCCCTTTCCCACCGCCAGAACAAAGCGCCATCTTTGACACTGGTTGAGGGTCAGACCAGACTGGAACTAAAGCGGACCTGGGGAAAGCGAGGACAAAGGAGCCATCTTTGAAAAGGTCAACAGCTCCACCCAGGAGAACCACCCCTGCCCAGGCGGGAGGCTCGTCCTGGGCTGCGGCTCACACACTCAGGTGAACTCAGCCAGAGGTGCCCTGCCCTGCCCACTCGAATTTCTAAATTAAAACCGAAAGCGGCGAGCAGCTATGGGGGCACGGAGCAACCAGACGGGAGTACAAACAGTTCCCGAGACAGATAAATGGTCCGGTCACAGAAGAAGCCCAATTCCCAGCCCGAAACGGAGCTGAATTCCATAGCCAGCTCCGCACAGGAGGCCGCCCCTCCTAGGAGGGAGGAACCTCCCCCAGGCAAGCAACTCTCAGCCAGGTAAATCAGGCCAGAGGCGCGCCGCCCTGCTGAGTCCATAGCCTATTCAAAGCTAGGCATTAAAGGCAGCAGCCCCACAGCAGATAGGAGGAGCCACGGTTCCCATGACCGTTCACGTCCCCATCTACAGTGGATGCCCACGGCCTACCTGCAAGCTGTGTGAACAACAGAGACCCAGGATTTACTAACAGGGGAGGAGGGTCAAAGCAGATCCACCCCCTACAAACTGCAAGCAAGTCAAGCCAGCCAAGCAGCAAAATAGACTGCACACCATCACAAGGAAACCAGACAGTAGAAAGCCCACCCAAACAAGGAAGACTCCATTTTGTTTCAAAACATTTTTAAAGTGGTTTTTTTTTTTTTTAAATTTCTGAAACATCATTGGTTTTTTGTTTTACAGTTTTACCTGTTTGTTTTATCAAGTTTTTTCTTTTTTGGTTGTTCACTTTTCTGTTTTTTTTTTTTTTAATAACTTTTCTCTGTTTTGTGCATTTGTCTTCCACTATTTTTTCTTTATCTCCCTCTTCACATTCTTTCTTTAAAAATTTACTTTCCTATGAGTAACACCTCCAATCTTTTCTGCTAATACTCAATTGTCTATCATTTTAACCTTGTTCTTTCTACTGATTCTACTCTTCACATTTCCACGTCACTGAAACTAAACCAAATCATCCCCCCCCCCCACCCCACATATTTTACTCTATTCTCCTTACTACCTTTAACTTTCCCTCCTGACTTACTTCCAGGACCTCCAGATTCTATTGACCCTGGTTATTGGATAGAGGGTATCCCTGCTCAATCACAGTGAATTAAAGGGGTTCAAAGACAAAGCCATCCAGTCTAGAAAGAACTTAATATAAGAATAAAAATTGCTCATAGGGTTGTAACAATAAATAAGTAACCACTGAATACAGGGCTCAGGATTGGTTGTTATATCAAAATTGTAATCTTTAGGGACACCAAATGTAATTTTATACACAGGTATACAAGGTATCCATATATAATTGTGAACTTCTAAGATTTACACAACAGTGCTTGGTAAGGTCTGCTTTGGGTCATAAACGGTGTTCACAAGTGCTTGTATATTGGCATTCCCAATCCAAATGGGCAGAAGAAACACAAGAAAGATGGCAAACAATGGAGTCTCATCTACCACTCAAAACAAGCAGAAAGCAGAGCAGTCAGTCAAAGACATAGAAGAGAACCCTCAAAATGCTCTACAAAGTTAAGATAAACATGATAAATGATAAAACATGATAAATGATAAACATGATAAATGAAATTCTGAATCTCTTCAGTTAACTATTCTAGAGCGTGAGGAGGCAAAGCAAAAATTAATGGAGAATTTCATGGCCTCCACAAATAGAAAGATAATTGAACTTCAAGAGTCAAACGTAAAGATAGTTACCCAGCTAAAAGATTTGAGAGGCAGCACTCAAAACCAAATCAATGAAGTTAATGAGGTAAAGAAGTCCATGCAGGATCTAAGAGATAAGTACATCAAGGACATGGAAATCATCAGGAAAGACCAGTCAGAAGGAAAAGAGATTCAAAATCAAATAGCTAGCCTACAGTCCCCACTAACTGAAGCAGAGGATCGAATCTCAGGAGCTGAAGATTCCCTAGAATCTATGGGGAAAGATAAAAAATCAATACAAAAACAATCCAATTGACAAAACAGATCACTCCAGGAGCTTCAAGACACAATCAGGAAGCCCGATTTAAGGATAATAGGTATTGAAGAAAACCTGGAGAAAGAAGTTAATGGAGGGGCTGGGGATATGGCCTAGTGGCAAGAGTGCTTGCCTCGTATACATGAGGCCCTGGGTTCAATTCCCCAGCACCAAATATACACAAAATGGCCAGAAGTGGCGCTGTGGCTCAAGTGGCAGAGTGCTAGCCTTGAGCAAGAAGAAGCCAGGGACAGTGCTCAGGCCCTGAGTCCAAGCCCCAGGACTGTCCAAAAAAAAAAAAAGAAAAAGAAAAAAAAGAAGTTAGTGGAATATGCAACCTATTTAATAGAATATTAGCCAAGAATTTCCCAAATATCCAGAAGGATAGGCCTATACAGATACAAGAAGCATTTAGAACTCCAAACAGACAAGACCAGAATAGGACATCCCAGCGACACATTGTGATCA
This sequence comes from Perognathus longimembris pacificus, assembly GCF_023159225.1. Classification (NCBI taxonomy): domain Eukaryota; kingdom Metazoa; phylum Chordata; class Mammalia; order Rodentia; family Heteromyidae; genus Perognathus; species Perognathus longimembris. The sequence continues at coordinate 66,269,555 of NC_063188.1, read as the reverse complement.
AAACAGGATCAATAGAATCCAATGAATGAATCCTTAAAGCTGTTAGGGAGAAGAAAACAATCACATATAAAAGAAAAGCAATCAGAATTACCCCGAACTTCTCAGCAGAAACCATGAAAGCAAGGAGAGCCTGGAATGAGGTATACCAAGCACTAAATAAAAGTAATTACCAACCAAGAATACTGTACCCAGCTAAACTCTCATTCATAGCCGAAGGTCAAATAAAAGTCTTCCACAGTAAGGAAAAACTGAATCAATATATCTCCACCAAACCAGCTTTACAGAAAACCCTCAGGGAAAATAATCAAGATCCCAATACAGACAGAGAAATGAACCCTAAATAGTAAACATCAGATCAAGAAATGGGAAGACTCAGCTTTTAACAAGATAGTGATAATGAAAGGAACAAACGATCATCTCCCAATCCTAACTCTCAACATTAATGGACTTAATTCTCCAATCAAATGACATAGGCTCATAAGTTGAATCAAAAATCAAGATCCATCTTTCTGCTGCCTCCAAGAGACACATCTATCCAGCAAAAGTAAACATCTTCTAAAAGTGAAAGGCTGGAAACAAATCTACCAAGCAAATGGACCCCATAAGCAGGCTGGCGTTGCAATCCTAGTATCAGATAAGATTGACTTCAAATTAAAAACGGTAGGAAGAGACAAAGAAAGTTAATACATTCTCCTCCTTCAGGAGGATGTAACCATCCTAAATATCTACACACCAAATACAGGAGCACCCAACTTCATCAAACAAACACTAATGACTCTAAAAACACTAATAGACCCAAACACATTGATAGTTGTGGACTTTAACACTCCACTATCACCTCTGGACAGATCAACACGCCTAAAACTGAACAAAGAAACCACAGGACTAAACAACTACATTGACCAATTAGACTTAACCGATATCTACAGAATATTCCATCCAGCAACAACTGAATACACATTCTTTTCAGCAGCACGTGGAACATTCTCCAAAATAGATCACATCTTAGGGCACAAAGAAAATCTGTACAAATTCAGAAGTATCAGAACCATTCCCTGAATTCTCTCAGACCACAAAGGAATAAAATTAGAGGTCAACTCAAACAGCCCCGCCCAAAATCCTACAATACTTGGAGATTAAACAAGACACTGCTGAACCATCAGTGGGTCATTGAAGAAATTAGAGCAGAAACTCATATATTCATGGAATTTATCCAAGATGATTACACAAAGTACCAGCTCCTTTGGGACACAGCAAAGGCAGTACTCAGAGGGAAATTTATATCTCTGAGTGCCTACATCAACAAACTGAAGAAAAAGCAACTCAATAACTTAAGGAAGCACCTTAATCTCCTTGAAAGAGAATAACAAGCCCAACCCCAAGTCAATAGACAGAAGCAAATAATTAAAATCAAATCAGAATTAAATGAACTACCGACAAAAAAAACCATCGAAAGAAACAACAAAACAGAGTTCGTTCTTTGAAAAAATTAACAAGATAGAGAGACCCCTAGCAAACTTGACCAAAAAACAAAAGCAGCAAACCCAGATAAACAAGATTAGAGATGAAACAGGTAACATCACCACAGAAACAACGAAAATTCAGAACACAGTAAAGGACTATTTTGGAAACCTTTATGCCAACAAATTTGAGAACCTGGAAGAAATGGATGATTTCCTAGAAAAAATTGATAATCCCAAACTCAACCATGAAGATTTAAACCTTCTGAACAGACCCATATCCAGCATTGAAATAGAAACGGCAATAAGTGATCTGCCATCCAAGAAAAGCCCAGGTCCAGACAGATTCACAGCAGAATTCTCCAAGGCCTTCAAAACAGAACTCACACCAATATTTCTCAAACTCTTCAATGAAATTGAAAGAGAACGTTCACTACCAGACACATTCTATGAAGCCAGTATAACCCTCATCCCAAAACCAGGTAAGGAGTCATCACAGATAGAGAACTATAGACCGATTTCCCTGATGAACATAGATGCAAAAATTCTCAACAAAATTCTGGCCAATCGACTTCAACCGGTCATCAAAAAAAATCATACACAATGATAAAACTGGATTCATCCCAGGGATGTAAAGTTGGTTCAATATGCACAAGTCAATTAATGTAATCCACCAGATCAACCGGAGTAAGGTAAAGAACCACATGGTTATATCTCTGGATACAGAAAAAGCGTTCGATAAAATCCAGCACCTATTTATGCTAAAAGCCCTGGAAAAACTTGGATTCCAGGGAACACTGCTGAATATAATAAAGGCAGTCTATGACAAACCAAAAGCAAATATAATTCTAAATGGTGAAAAACTAAAGACATTCCCTTTAAAATCAGCACCAAGACAGGGATGTCTGCTCTCTCCCCTGCTCGAATTCCTAGCCAGAGCAATTAGGCAAGAAGAAAATATAAAGGGGATCCAAATAGGAAAAGATGAAGTTAAACTTTCTTTCTTCGCAGATGACATGATCCTATACCTAAAGAACCCCAATGACTCTACTCCCAAGCTACTAGAGCTGATCCAAAACTTTGACAAAGTTGCAGGATATTAAATGAACCCTCAAAAATCAATGGCATTTCTATATGCTGATGACCCAAATGCCGAGGCTGAAATCAGGAAAGCAACTTCTTTTGCAATAGCCTCAAAAAACATAAAATACCTTGGCATAACCTTAACAAAAGAAGTGAAAGGCCTCTATGATGAGAACTTTAAAAACATGAAAAACGAATTTAAGGAAGAACTAAGGAAATGGCAAAACCTCCCATGCTCCTGGATTGGGAGGATTAATATAATCAAAATGGCAATATTGCCAAAAGCTGTCTACAAATTCAATGCAATACCCATTAATATCCCGACACCACTTTTTAATGAAATAGAGGAAGCAATCCAGAAATTCATATGGAACAATAAAAGACCTAGAATAGCAAAAACAATCCTAAGCAGAAAGAACTGTTCTGGAGGAATTACAATACCCAACTTCAAGCTGTATTATAAAGCTATAGTAATAAAAACAGTTTGGTATTGGCACCGGAACAGGCCCAAAGACCAATGGAACAGAATTGAAGACCCAGAAATGAACACACAGAAGTATGCCTACTTAGTCTTTGATAAAGGAGCTAAAAAATTAGGATGGAAGAAAGACAGCCTCTTTAACAAATGGTGCTGGCAAAACTGGTTCAACACATGCAACAAACTAAAACTAGATCTTTATATATCATCCTGCACCAAAATCAATTCCAAATGGATCAAAGGCCTCAAAATTAAAGCAGATACCCTGAAAACACTAAAGGAAGGAGTAGGAGAAACACTTGGGCTCCTTGGCACAGGACGGAACTTCCTTAACAAAGACCCAGAAATGCAACAAATCAAAGAAAGGTTGGACAAATGGGACTGCATTTAACTGCAGAGCTTCTGCAGCGCAAAGGTCATAGCTCACAAGATAAACAGAATGCCCACAGATTGGGAAAAGACCTTTACTGGCCATACAACGGACAAAAGCCTCATATCTAAAATATATGGAGAACTAAAAAAATTACATTCCTCCAATACAAAACCGCAAATAATCAATAGACTCCTCATCAAGCGGGCTAGAGACTTCTCTGATGAGGAAATGAGAATGGCCAAGAGACATATGAAAAAGTGCTTTACATCACTGGCCATAAAAGAAATGCAAATCAAAACAATATTGAGATTCCATGTCACCCCAGTAAGAATGTCCTATATCAAGAAAACTAACAATAACAACTGTTGGAGGGGATGTGGCCAAAAAGGAACCCTACTTCATTGTTGGTGCAAATATAAACTGGTTCAGCCACTCTGGCAAGTAGTATGGAGATTCCTCAGAAGGCTAAACATAGAGCTCCCCTATGACCCAGCAGCCCCACTTTTGGGCATCTACCCAAAAGACCACAAACAAGAACACACTAAAGCCACCAGCACAACGATGTTCATCGCAGCACAATTTGTCATAGCTAGAATCTAGAACCAACCCAGATGCCACTCAGTAGACGAATGGATCAGGAAAATGTGGTAAAAAACACAATGGAATTTTATGCCTCTATCAGAAAGAATGACATTGCCCCACTTGTAAGGAAATGGAAGGACTTGGAAAAAATTATACTAAGTGAAGTGAGCCAGACACAAAGAAACATGGACTCTATGGTCTCCCTTATTGGGAATAATTAGCACAGGTTTAGGCAAGTCACAGCAGAGGATCACAAGAGCCCAATAGCTATACCCTTATGAACACAAAAGATGATACTAAGTGAAATGAACTCCATGTTATGGAAACGATTGTTATATCACTGTTGTAATTACTTTCAACATGCGATGTGAAACCATAGCTTCTATTATTGATGATCCTCTTGTATACCCTTCCTGTGGTTGTACCTTCACTATTTCTGTATCTTATCTGAGTACATTGGAAACTGTGTATACAGGTATTAGAACTAGGAAAATGTAACGGAATATCAAAATCGAGAGACACAGGGTAAAAAAGACTAACAGTTACAAAAGCAATACTTGCAAAACGGTTTAGTGTAAATCTACTGCACAACTCATGGGGGGATAGGGAAATGGGGAGGGGGTAGGGGGGAATGAGGGAGGAGGTAACAAACAGTACAAGAAATGTATCCACTGCCTAAAGTATGAATCTGTAACCGTTCTGTAAATCGGTTTGACAATAAAAAAATGTAAAATAAAAGAAAATAAAAATAGGTTCTGGGAATGCCGCTTAGTTTTAGAGTGCTTGCCTAGCATGCATGAAGCCCTGGATTCTATTCCTCAGTACCACATAAACAGAAAAAGCTGTAAGTGCCCCTGTGCCTCAAAAGTTACATTGCTAGCCTTGCCCAAAAGAAGCTTTGAGAAAGTGCCCAGGCTCTGAGTTCAAACCCCAGGACTAGCAAAACAAAAGAAAACAGTAATGGATTTTGGAAAATACTTTAGTCTGTTGGAGCTCATTATACTTCCCCTCTTCCTATTTTTTTAATGTATTTTTAAGTAGTTATACAAAGCAGTTTCCATTTAACAAAGCAGTTTATGAGTACAATAAATCTTTTTTTGCCAGTCCTGGGGCTTGAACTCGGGCCCTGGGCTCTGTCCCTGGCTTTCTTTTGCTCAAGGCTAGCACTCTACCTCGTGACCCACAGCACCACTTCTAGCTTTTTCTATTTATGTGTTGCCGAGGGATCAAACTCAGGGCTTTATGCATGCTAGGCAAGCACTCTACCCCTAAGCCACATTCCCAGCCCCTACAATATATCTTGATCAATCATCACCCATTTCAACATATTCTATTAATAGTGTGTATTGCCTTATTCGATTCTCTCTCTCTTTCTCTCTTGTATCATTTAGTTGTACAAGGGTGCTTCATTTTGATATATCCATATATGCATACAATGTACCTTGACCAGACTCATCCCTCCAATCCTCTTCCTTTTTCTTCCGCCCTCTCCTCAAACCAATGTCAACAGCTTCATTGTTCCATTTTCACCTGTGTCCATGAAGTATTCTGTACAGATTCACTCTGCTTATGTGTTTGTTTGTTTGTTGACAGGGCCTATCTCTATGTAGTCCAGGCCCTCATGATTTCTGAGATTACAAACATGTGCCACTGTACCCAGATTTCCTTTATTTTTATTTTTTAAAGAAAAAATTAAATATATTTTATTTTTTCAAGTCATTTTATCCGTTTATGAGTACAATGCATCCCTTTTCAATTATTTAAATTTAATTTTGTATCTTAAAGTACAATCCAACAAGTCATATTATGAATACAGTGCATCTTGATCGGTGTCACACCTTTCATCTTTCTCCCCAAACTCTCCCGACTTCTTAAAAAACTTTTAGACAGAGTCTCAAATCAAGGCTGGCCTATAACCCACTCTCTTGATCAGGTGGGGCTCAAACTCACAATTCTTTTCCTCAATCCTTTCTGAGTGTTGCCAATACCAGTGTAAGCCCCCACGTGGAACACTAGTTTTACTTCTGTTGCTGAATATTGAATCCAGGGCCTTAGACACATCAGCAGTTACTCTACCACTGAGCTACATTACCTGTCCTGAATATTATTTTAATAGTCCTTATTTTTAAAGCAGCTTTAGTCTCATTACCATGTATCATATACCTGCCTCCCCCACACATGTATGGCACCTACCATGATCAACATTTAACAGTAGATTGCTACATTTGTTACACAGGACAAAAAGGCACTCACATTTTTTTTCTTTTTGTGCCCATCCTGGGGCTTGAATTCAGGGCCTGAGCATTGTTCCTGGCACTCTACCAATCTTGAGCCACAGCACCACATCCAGCTTTTCCTGTGTATGTGGTGCTGAGGAATCAAACCCAGGGCTTCATGCATACCACTAAGCCACATTCTCAGTCCCCGGACACTGTCACTTAAGTCCCTGCTGACATTAGTGTTGATGCTTGGTGGTGTGAACTATGTGGATTTGGACAAATACAGACAAATATATATATATATATATATATACATATATATATATATATATACACACACACACACACACACACACACACAACTATATTATTTTTGTGTATGTGCCAGTCCTGGTGCTTGAACTCAGGTCCTGGGTGCTGTCCCTGAGTTTTTTTGCTCAAAGCTATTGCTCTACCACTTGAGCCACACCCATGCCTCTGGTTTGGGGCAGTTAATTGGAGAGAAATGTCTCACAGACTTTCCTACCCAGGCTGACTTCAAACTAATCCTCATATCTCAGCTTCCTGATTACAGGTGTGAGCCACTAGTGCCCAGTTAAAGATTATATAGAATAATTTCACTGTCTTAAAAGTCCTCTGTCCTGTAGTGCATGGTGGTACATGCCTATAATCCCAGCAATCAGCTGGCTAAAATACGGGGATTATAAGTTTCAAGGCTAGTATGGGTGATGCAGTAAGACCCCATTTCAAAAGAATCCTCTGTGACTCAATTATTAATCTCCCCCTACCTTTGGCAATTACTTTCCTGTAGTTTTGCTTTACTAGAATGTCATATAGTTGGAACCACGCAGCATATGAATATTGTTTTCAATTCAGCTACTTTTATGTTTCAATTTGCATTTAAACTTTATCTTTTTTTTTTTTGCTTGATTGCTCATTCACTGTGCTCTTGCTGGGGGCTTTAACTCAGGGCTTTGTACTGTACCTTAGCTTTTTCATTCAAGGCTGGCACTCTATCACTTGAGCTACACTTTCACTTCCCACATTTTACTGGTTAATTGAAGATAGTGATTCTCAGATTTTTCAGTTGGGCTACTTTTAAACCTCCATCTTCAGATCTCAACCTTCTGAGTAGTTGGGGTTACATTTGTGAGTGAACAGTGCCTAGATTTCTTTCTTTGCATAAATATATGAAATTCATATATGTTGCAGTATTCCAAGTTGTACAACAGAGTATGAATAGGTGCTAGTTTATCTATTGTCCATTGAGAAACAATTGATCAGGTTCTGTTTTAGTCTATTGTGGATAAATAAAAGTGTTATGGACATTTTTTGGGTGCCAGTCCTGGAGCTTGAACTCAGGGCCTGAGTGCTGTTCCTGGGATTTTGTGCTCAAAGGCTAGCACTCTACCATTTGAGCCACAGCTTCATTTCTAGCTTTCTGGTGGTTAATTGGAGATAAAAAGTCTCATGGACTTTTCTGCTTGGGCTAGCTTTGAACTGTGATCCTCAGATCTCAGCCTGCCGAATAGCTGGTGCCCAGCTGATATGAACATTTTTATTTAAGGCTTTTAATGGTAGTATACACTGATTTATCTTGATTATGTTTCCAAAAGTAGATGTTCTGGATCATACAGTAATAATATATTTAGCATTAGTAGATATTGCCACATGGTAGTATATATAAAGTAGTTGTCAAATAGTTTCACACTTGTAACAACCCTAGCTACTTGGAGGCTGAGATCAGGAGGATTCTGGTTTTAGGCCAATTCTGGCAGAAAAGTTTGCAAGGCCGTTTTTCAACCTATAGCTGGATATAATACTATATGCCCATTATCCTAAACTGCACAGAAGGCTAAATTTGTGAGAATTATAGTTCTAGTCCAATGAGAGATGAAAATTCCATGAGACCCCATCTCAACAGAGGAAAGTTGAACATGGTGACACATATTGTCCTCTCAGCTAGAGGTTTATATATAGTAGTTTTCAAAATGATTGAGCCAATCTCTATACCAGGAATGTATGAGATTTTCAGTTGCTCTACAGCCTCACCAGATTTTCCCACTGTAGTAGGTGTTTAGTAACAGCTTCCTCTCCTTTCCACCAATGACTATTGATACTCACCATACTATCATTTGTACTTGGATATCATCTTTTTTTTTATATTTATATTTTTTTTGGCCAGTCCTGGGCCTTGGACTCAGGGCCTGAGCACTGTCCCTGGCTTCTTCCCGCTCAAGGCTAGCATTCTGCCACTTGAGCCACAGCGCCGCTTCTGGCCGTTTTCTGTATATGTGGTGCTGGGGAATTGAACCTAGGGCCTCGTGTATCCGAGGCAGGCACTCTTGCCACTAGGCTATATCCCCAGCCCCTGGATATCATCTTTTGTGCTATCTCACAACAAAATGTCCCAATTTCAATTGAGGTTTTTGTCTTTCCCTTATTGATTGATGTTTTAAAAATACATCTGGGACTTAGTCATTTTTCATACACATATTGGATTATCTCCCAGACATGGTTTGTCTGTTCATTTTGTTAATGACATATTTTGATGAAGTAACTTTAATAAATTCCAATTGACCAATTTTTATGGTTTATAGCTTTTATCATGGTGTTATTAAATTTTCCTAGCTCAAGTTTATAAGCTACCTTTTTAACAGATCATTTGATTTCAAGCTTTCATGTTAAATCATCTTGAATATACTTTCATGTGTGGTGTGAAGTATGGATCAAGGTCCCTTTGTTCTCTATAGACACTAATTTTTTTCTGTAAGATTTATTCTACATCCAATCCCAGAGGTATAGTAGCTTCATCATAAACAGTATATAGTGTGAATCTCTTTCATGCATCTCTTCTTTCCACTTATCTGTTTATCCTTCTACTAATTTCTTGCAATCTTTATTGCTTTATAAAAAGTCTTGAAAGTTGCTAAAAAGAGTGAAACATGAAGGAACAATTTCTTGTTAGACCATGTGTCTTGCATAAATGGAACTGGAAAACATTATGTTTGGTAAAATAAGCCTGATACAACAAGCCAGACCACATTTCACACATAGGTAGAAGTTTAAAATATTGATCTAACAGAAGTACTCACTAGCTGGGCACCAGTAGCTCAAAACTATAATCCTAACATCTTTGGAGGCTGAGAATGAGAGGATTGTGTCTTGAAGACAATTCATGAAATCCTTCTGGTGTAGTATTGTGTTCCACTTATCTTAAGCCATGTACAGGAAGCTGATTTTGAGTGGATAATAGTTTTGGGCCAGCCAAGGCCAAAAAGTTCATGAGACCCCCCATCTCAACAGAGGGAAGTCAAATATGCTGGCACGAGTTTGTCATCCTAGCTAGAAGAGAAACCTAAACTAGGTGAACTCAGGTCAAGGCATGTGCCCAAGAAGAAATTAAGACCCTATCTCAAAAATAACCAGAAAAAAGCAGGACTAGAAGCATGTCTTTCTGGAAGAGTGCCAACCTAGCAAACATGAGATTGGAAGTTAAAATCCCACTACTTCCAAAAAGAAAACAAAAAGATTAGTGATTGCTAAAGACTAGGAAAGATAAAATAGAGTAGGGTGAGCCTCAATAATGAGTACGAGCACCCAGTTAGATAGAAGAAATGAGTTGCAATGTTCTACAACACAGAAAAGTGATTATTGTTTACAGATTCATGATATATCTTCTAAAGAACTAGAGGAAAGTAGTTTGAAATTCCCAACACACATTGTCCTCACCACTCTAGTCTTTTCCCAGAATTGTCTAGATTACAATCTAGCATCTCAAAGATCAATTCCAGGCCTGGTGTTATTCACACTGGAAACCCTAGCTACTTAGGAAGCTGAAATCTGAGGATCATGGTTCAAAGCCAGTCCAGGCAGACAAATCCAGGAGATTCTTATCACTAAATAACCAATAAAAAGGCAGAAGTGGCTTTAGTGTGTTCTTGTTTGTGGTCTTTTGGATAGATACCCAAAAGTGGGGCTGCTGGGTCAAAGGGGAGTTCTATAATTAGCCTTCTGAGGAATCTCCATACTACTTGCCAGAGTGGCTGAACCAGTTTACATTCCCACCAACAAGGAAGTAGGGTTCCCTTTTGGCCACATCCCCTCCAACAATTGTTATTGTTAGTTTTCTTGATATATGACATTCTTACTGGGGTGAGATGGAATCTCAATGTTGTTTTGATTTGCATTTATTTTATGGCCAGTGATGTAGAGCATTTTTTCATACGTCTCTTGGCCATTCTCATTTCCTCATCAGAGAAGTCTCTTTGTAAATCTTTAGCCCACTTGATGAGGGGGCTGTTGGTTCTTTGCGATTTTGTTTTGGAAGAAGGTAATTTTTTTAGTTCTGCATATATATTAGATATGAGGCCTTTGTCCATTGAATGGCTGGTAAAGATCTTCTCCCAGTCTGTGGGCTTTCTGTTTATCTTGCGAGCTATGTCCTTTGCCGTGTAGAAGCTCTGCAGTTTGATGCAGTCCTATTTGTCCAACCTTTCTTTGATTTGTAGCCTTTCTGGGTCTTTTTTAAGGAAGTTCCGTTCTGCGACAAGGAGCCCAAGTGTTTCTCCTACTCCTTCCTTTAGTGTTTTCATGGTGTCTGTTTTGATTTCGAGGTCTTTAATCCATTTGGAATAGATTTTGGTGCAGGGTGATATATAAGGATCTAGTTTTAGTTTGTTGCATGTGTTGAACCAGTTTTGCCAGCACCATTTGTTAAAGAGGCTATCTTTATTCCATCCTATTTTTTTTAGCTCCTTTATCAAAGATTAAGTAGGCGTAGTTCTGTGGGTTCATTTCTGGGTCTTCAATTCTTTTCCATTGGTCTTCAGGCCTGAGCAATTAGGCAAGAAGAAAATATAAAGGGGATCCAAATAGGAAAAGATGAAGTTAAACTTTCTCTCTTCGCAGATGCCATGAACCTATACCTAAAGAATCCCATAGACTCTACCCCCAAGCTACTAGAGCTGATGCAAAACTTTGGCAAAGTTGCAGGATATAAAATAAACCTTCAAAAATCAACGGCCTTTCTCTATGCTAACGACCCAAAGACCGAGGCTGAAATCAGGAAAGCAACTCCTTTTGCAATAGCCCCCCAAAACATAAAATACCTAGGAATAACCTTAACCAAAGAAGTGAAAGACCTCTTTGATGAGAACTTTAAAAGCTTGAAAAACGAAATTAAGTCAGAACTAAGGAAATGGAAAAACCTCCCATGCTCCTGGATTGGGAGGATTAATATAATCAAAATGGCAATATTGCCAAAGGCTATCTACAAATTCAATGCAATACCCATTAATATCCCGACACCACTTTTTAATGAAATAGAGGAAGCAATCCAGAAATTCATATGGAACAATAAAAGACCTAGAATAACAAAAACAATCCTAAGCAGAAAGAACTGTTCTGGAGGAATTACAATACCCAACTTCAAGCTGTATTATAAAGCTATAGTAATAAAATTTTTTTTAAAAGCCAGAAGTGAACCTGTGGCTCAAGTAGTAGAGTGACGGACCGCCTTGAGTGTTTCAGTCAAGTCAGAGTATGTGGCCCTAGCTCTGAGATCCTATCCCAGTATATGCAGACAGACAGACAGACAGACACACACACACACACATCCACCCACCCACCCCACCCCACACACAAATGGGGATCCTCTTCTACCTGTGTGATTAGCTTGCTTTATCATAGGTTAGTGATTTGGGTCTTTGGGTCTTTGCTATTCCCATTTATCCATGAACACATACCCAACTGGTACACTCAGGCAGAAGCCCTTTATGCATCAGTAAAGAGAACTAGTCACAACTACTTAGGCACTTCCAACTGGCTTCAAATTGACTCTACAAACACGCCCAAACTAAGATGTCATCTGAGGCCACTTAATTAACCATCTTTCCCTTAGATTGACATTTTTTCAACAAGAGACATGTGAATATGAAAGGATATCCACAAAGTTGTGCTGTGCTACACTCTTGTTCATAATAGCATTATGCACAATTGTCAAGATGGGGAAACAGTCCAAGAGTCTATCAACAGGTGGATGAATAAGAAAAATGAGATATAACCATAATGAGATATAACCCTACCAAGGATAAAGTACATGGGTAAAGTACAATATGAGTATAACTGGGAAGCATAGGAAGTGACAAATGCTGTTATACAAGGAAATATTACACGAGTGCACTGAAAAAAATCTCTAGATTGGGTAAGTTAATACAGACAAAAAGTAAATAGAGGTTAGCAGATGCTGAAGGAATGGAATGAAGAGTAATTGCTTAATGGATATGGGGTTTCTGTTTGGAATGATTAAAAGGTTCTGGAACTAGATGGTACCGTTGTTTACACAACATTGTGAATACTTAATGCCACTGGATAGTACACTTAAAATACTTAAATAGTAAATTTCATGTCATATATCATTTGCCAAAATAAAAAAAAAACTGCTTTTAAAAATAAAGAATGGGCCAGTGGGACACCTGTAATGCTAGCTTTTCAGGAGATGGAGATGCAAGGATTGCAGTTTGAAGCCAGACTGGGCAGAAAAAAAAAGCACGTGAAACTCTTATCTTTAATTAGCCAGGAAAAACCTGGAAGAGGAGGTGTGACTCAAGTGGTAGAGTACTAGAATTGAGAGTAAAATCTAAGAGACAATTCTTAGGCCATGATTTGAAGCCCTAGTACCTGGGAAATGCTTGCATGAGTGTGTACATGGGTGCATGTGCTGGTCTTGTGCTTGAACTCAGGGTAATGTCCCTGAGCTTTTGTGCTCAAGGCTGGTGCTCTACCACTTGAGCTGCAACTCCATTTCTGGCTTTCTGGATGTAAATTGGAGATAAATGTCTCATTGACTTTCCTGCACAGGTTGGCTTCGAACTGCTATCCTCAGATCTCAGCCTCCTAAGTAGTTAGAATGAGAAGCATGAACCATTGGCACCCAGCCTTGCTATTGTTTTTGTACTGCACAGAACACTTCATTTTGACATTTCAAAGCAAGAGGAGAAAATGGCAAACTATTAAGACTCTGAGAGGAAAACAAAGTCACTTGAAAGGAATGGGAAGGAAGAATGAATTCAAACTGCACAATGTCAATGCCTTCAGATTTCTTGGGAAACTATTTCCCAAACAGAATTCTCTGCCCAGAAAATTTGTGCATACAGTGGTGTTAGAAAAATTTCGATTTTCAGATTTGAAAAAAATCAAACAATTTATCTCCATTACACCCTCTCTTAGGAAGACACTAGAGGATATACACCACTGAAACAAACAATGAGCCAAATAAAAATAAAGATAGGACATTTAGGAAATAAAAAACCCAACCCAGCCTAGGAAGGAAATCACCAGGCAAATAAAAGGATGTCTTAGGATGTTAGGTATATACCAGGTGTAGAAGGTGACTACTCAGAGCAAATCAGAAGGTTCCAGGAGACAATCTATTTATTTGTTTATCTAGCTTTTGTGCCAATACAGTACTAGGGCTTTAACTCAGGACCTTGGGTTCATGCTTGCCTGGCCTCTCTCCTCCCCTTTTGAGCCACATCTTCACTTCTGAATTTTTGCTGGTTAATTGGAGATGAGTCTCTCAGGATTTGTCTACCCAGGGTACCTTTAAAAAGAGATCCTCAGATATCAGTCTTTTGGTAGTTAGGATTATAGGTGGGAGCCATCAGCATTCAATTTGAAATAATTCTACTTTCTCAACATCATAGATGAAACAGTGATTTATTATTCCACATTTATGAGTGAATACAGGCATCAATGCAACGAGTTAAATGTCCATATATATTTCTTTTTTTCAAATATTTATTATCAAACTGATGTACAGAGAGGTTACAGTTTCATACGTTAGGCATTGGATACATTTCTTGTACTGTTTGTTACCTCCTCCCTCATTCCCCCCTCACTCCTCCCCCTTTCCCTTTCCCCCCATGAGGTGTTCAGTTCACTTACACCAAACAGTTTTGCAAGTATTGCTTTTGTAGTTGTTTGTCTTTTTTACCCTGTGTCTCTTGATTTTGGTATTCCCTTTCAATTTCCTAGTTCTAATACCAGTATATACTGTTTCCAATATACTCAGATAAGATTACAGAGATAGTGGAGATACAACCACAGGAAGGTGATACAAGAAGATCATCAATAATAGAAGCTACGGTTACACATAGTACATTGAAAGGAGTTACAACAGTGGTGTAACTATCGTTTCCATGACATGGAGTTCATTTCACTTAGCATTATCTGATGTGTTTTTAAGGGTATAGGTATTGGGCTCCTGTGATCCTCTGCTGTGACTTGCCTAAACCTGTGCTAATTATTCCCAATAAGGGAGACCATAGAGACCATGTTTCTTTGTGTCTGGCTCACTTCACTTAGTATAATTTTTTCCAAGTCCTTCCATTTCCTCACAAATGGGGCAATATCATTCTTTCTGATAGAGGCATAAAATTCCATTGTGTATATGTACCACATTTTCCTGATCCATTCTTCTACTGAGGGGCATCTGGGTTGGTTCCAGATTCTCGCTATGACAAATTGTGCTGCGATGAACATTGTTGTGCTGGTGGCTTTTCTGTGATTTTGTTTGTGGTTTTTTGGATAGATACCCAAAAGTGGGGTTGCTGGGTCATAGGGGAGTTCTATAATTAGCCTTCTGAGGAATCTCCATACTCCTTGCCAGAGTGGCTAAACCAGTTTACATTCCTACCAACAATGAAGTAGGGTTCCCTATTGGCCACATCCCCTCCAACAATTGTTATTGTTAGTTTTCTTGATATATGACACTCTTACTGGGGTGAGATGGAATCTCAATGTTGTTTTGATTTGCATTTCTTTTATGGCCAGTGATGTAGAGCACTTTTTCATATGTCTCTTGGCCATTCTCATTTCCTCATCAGAGAAGCCTCTTTGTAAGTCTTTAGCCAACTTGATGAGGGGGCTATTGGTTCTTTGTTTTGGATGAAGGTAATTTTTTTAGTTCTGCGTATATTTTAGATATGAGGCCTTTGTCCGTTGAATGGCCAGTAAAGATCTTCTCCCAGTCTGTGGGCTTTCTGTTTATCTTGCGAGCTGTGTCCTTTGCCGTGTAGAAGCTCTGCAGTTTGATGCAGTCCCATTTGTCCAACCTTTCTTTGATTTGTCGCATTTCTGGGTCTTTGTTAAGGAAGTTCCTTCCTGTGCCAAGGAGCCCAAGGAGCCTTACTCGTTCCTTTAGTGTTTTCATGGTGTCTGTTTTGATTTCGAGGTCTTTAATCCATTTGGAATTGATTTTGGTCAGGGTGATATATAAGGATCTAGTTTTAGTTTGTTGCATGTGTTGAACCAGCTTTGTCAGCACCATTTGTTAAAGAGGCTATCTTTCTTCCAAACCATTGCTTTAGCTCCTTTATCAAAGATAAAGTAGGTGTAGTTCTGTGGGTTCATTTCTGGGTCTTCAATTCTGTTCCATTGGTCTTCAGGCCTGTTCCAGTTCCAATACCAAGCTGTTTTGATTAATATAGCTTTATAATACAGTTTGAAGTTGGGTATTGTAATTCCTCCAGCACTGTTCGTTCTGCTTAGGATTGTTTTTGCTATTCTAGGTCTTTTATTGTTCCATATGAATTTCTGGATTGCTTCCTCTATTTCATTAAAAAACGGTGTTGGGTTATTAATGGGTATTGCATTGAATTTGTAGAAAGCCTTTGGCAATATTGCCATTTTGATTACATTAATCCTCCCAATCCAGGAGCATGGGAGGTTTTTCCATTTCCTTAGTTCTAACTTAAATTCGTTTTTCATGTTTTTAAAGTTCTCATCAAAGAGGTCTTCACTTCTTTGGTTAAGGTTATTCCTAGGTATTTTATGTTTTGGGGGGCTATTGCAAAAGGAGTTTCTTTCCTGATTTCAGCCTCCGTCTTCGGGTCGTTACCATAGAGAAAGGCCATTGATTTTTGAGGGTTTTTTTTTATATCCTGCAACTTTGCCAAAGTTTGGGATCAACTCTAGTATCTTAGGGATAGAGTCTATGGGGTTCTTTAGGTATAGGATCATGTCATCTGCAAAGAGAGAAAGTTTAACTTCATCTTTTCCTATTTGGATCCCCTTTATATTTTCTTCTTGCCTAATTGCTCTGGCTAGGAATTCTAGTACTATATTGAAGAGCAGGGGAGAGAATGGACATCCCTGCCTTGTTCCTGATTTTAAAGGGAATGGCTTTAGTTTTTCACCATTTAGAGTTATGCTTGCTGTTGGTTTGTCATAAACTGCCTTGATTATATTCAGGAATGTTCCCTGGAATCCCAGTTTTTCCAGGGCTTTTAGCATAAATAGGTGCTGGATTTTATTGAATGCTTTTTCCGCATCCAGAGATGAAACCAGGTGATTCTTTACCTTTCTCTGGTTAATGTGGTGGATTACATTAATTGAATTGCGTATATTAAACCAATTTTGCGTCCCTGGGATTAATCCAGTTTGATCGTGGTGTATGATTTTTTTGATGACCTGTTGAAGTCAGTTGGGCAGAATTTTATTGAGAATTTTTGCGTCTATGTTCATCATGGAAATCAGTCTATAGTTCTCTTTCCGTGATGAGTCCCTACCTGCTTTTGGGATGTGGGTTATACTGGCTTCATAGAATGAGTCTGGAAGTGAACGTTCTCTTTCAATTTCATTGAAGAGTTTGAGAAATATTGGTGTGAGTTCTGTTTTGAAGGCCTTGGAGAATTCTGCTGTGAATCTGTCTGGACCTGGGCTTTTCTTGGATGGGAGATCATTTATTGTTGTTTCTATTTCAATACTGGATATGGGTCTGTTTTGAAGGTTTAAATCTTCATGGTTGAGTTTGGGGATATGAATTTTTTCTAGGAAATCGTCCATTTCTTCCAAGTTTTTGAATTTGTTGGCATAAAGGTTTGCAAAGTAGTCCCTTATTATTTTCTGAATTTCGGTTATTTCTGTGGTGATGTTACTTGTTTTATCTCTTATCTTGTTTATTTGAGTGTGCTGCCTTCGTTTTTTGGTCAGGTTTGCCAGGGGTCTGTCTATCTTGTTGATTTTTTCAAAGAACCAACTCTTTGTTTTGTTGATTCTTTCGATGGTTTTTTTCGTCTCTAATTGATTTATTTCTGATTTGATTTTAATTATTTGCTTCCGTCTATTGACTTGGGGTTTGGCTTGTTGTTCTCTCTCAAGGAAATTAAGGTGCTTCCTTAAATTATTGAGTTGCTGTTTCTCCAGTTTGTTGATGTATGCACTCAGAGATATAAATTTTCCTCTGAGAACTGCCTTTGCTGTGTCCCAAAGGAGCTGGTACTTTGTGTCCTCAACTTGGGTGAAGTCCATAAACATTTGAATTTCCGTTTTAATTTCTTCAATGACCCTCTGATGGTTCATCAGTGTGTTGTTTAGTCTCCATGAATTGTAGCAATTGCTGTGGTGGCTGGTTGAGTTGAGCTCTAATTTTATTCCATTGTGGTCTGAGAGAATGCAGGGAATGGTTTTGATACTTCTGAATTTGTACAGATTTTCTTTGTGCCCTAAGATGTAATCTATTTTGGAGAATGTTCCATGTGCTGCCGAAAAGAATGTATATTCTGTCAATGCTTGGTGGAATATTCTGTAGATGTCGATTAAGTCTAGTTGGTCTATGCAATTGTTTAGTTCTGTGGTTTCTTTGTTCAGTTTTTGGCGTGTTGATCTGTCCAGAGGTGATAGTGGAGTGTTAAAGTCCCCAACTATCAATGTGTTTGGGTCTATGAGTGATTTTAGAGCCAGTAGTGTTTGTTTGATGAAGTTGGGTGCTCCTGCATTTGGTGTGTGGATATTTAGAATGGTTATTACTTCCTGTAGGAGAGATCCTTTTACTAGTATGTAGTAACCTTCTTTGTCTCTTCTTCCCTTTTTTAATTTGAAGTCAATTTTGTCTGATACTAGGATTGCAACTCCAGCCTGCTTATGGGGGCCATTTACTTGATAGATTTGTTTCCAGCCTTTCACTTTTAGAAGATGTTTACTTTTGCTGGATAAATGTGTCTCTTGGAGGCAGCAGAAAGATGGATCTTGATTTTTGATCCAGCTTATGAGCCTATGTCGTTTGATTGGAGAATTAAGTCCATTAATGTTGACAGTTAGGATTGAGAGATGATCGTTTGTTCCTTTCATTATCACTCTCTTGTTAAAAGCTGTGTCTTTCCATTTCTTGATCTGATGTTTACTAATTAGGGTTTATTTCTCTGTCTGTATTGGGATCTTAATTATTTTCCCTGTATAGTACATCTTTAAGGATTTTGTGTAAAGCTGGTTTGGTGGTGATATATTGTTTCAGTTTTTCCTTATTGTAGAAGACTTTTATTTGACCTTCAGCTATGAAGGAGAGTTTGGCTGGGTATAGAATTCTTGGTTGGTATTTATTTTTATTTAGATTTTGGTATACTTCATTCCAGGCTCTCCTTGCTTTCATGGTCTCTGCTGAGAAGTCTGGGGTAATTCTGATTGCTTTTCCTTTATATGTGATTGTTTTCTTTGCCCTAACAGCTTTGTGAATTTTTTCCTTGCACTCTGCTGAAGCTGTTTTGATCACCATGTGTCGGTGGGATGTCCTATTCTGGTCTGGTCGATTTGGGGTTCTAAATGCTTCTTGTATCTGTATAGGCCTTTCTTTCTGGATATTTGGGAAGTTCTCAGCTAATATTCTGTTAAATAGTTTGCCTATCCCATTAGCCTCTTTCTCCAAGTTTTCCTCAATACCTATTATCCTTAAATTGGGCTTCCTGATCGTTTCTTGAATCTCCTGTAGTTATCTGTTTTGTTGATTGGACTGGATTTGTATTGATTTTTGATCTTTCTCCATAGAATCTAAGGAATCTTCAGCTCCTGAAATTCGATCCTCTGCTTCAGTTAGTCGGGACTGTAGGCTAGTTACATGATTTCGAATCTCTTTTCCTTCTGACTGGTATTTCCTGATAATTTCCATGTCATTTCTTAGGTCTTGTATGGACTTCTTTACTTCATTAACTTCATTACTTTGGTTTTGAGAATTGTCTCTCAAATCTTTAAGCTGGTTAGCTATTTTTTCATTTGACTCTTGAAGTTCATTTATCTTTCTATTTGTGGATGCCATGAAATTCTCCATTAATTTTTGCTTTGCCTCCTCACGCTCTAGAATAATTGACTGAAGAGATGCGAACTTTTCATTTATCATGTTTATCAGTAGACTTTGTAGAGCATTTTGAGGGTTCTCTTCTATGTCTTTGATTGGCTGCTCTGCTTCCTGCTTGTTTTGAGTGGGATATAAGACTTCATTGTTTGCCATCCTTCTTTTGTTTCTTCTGCCCATTTGAATTGGGGATACCAGTCTACCAGCACCTGTGAGCACCGTTTAAGAACCAAAGCAGCCCTTACCAAGCACTGTTGTGTAAATCTTACAAGTTCACAATTATGTACAGATACCCTGTATACCTGTCTATAAAATTAGATTTGGTGTTCCTAATGAATACAATCTCAATATAACAACTGATCCTGAGCCCTGTATTCAGTAGTTACTTATTTACTGTTACAACCCTATATGCAATTCTTGTTTTTATATTAAGATCTTTTAGGACTGGCTTTCTCTATGAACCGCTTTGATTCACTCTTATTAAGCTGGGGTACCCTCTATCCAATAACCAGGAGTCATTGGAGACTGGAGGTCCAGGCAGTAAGTCAGGATGGTAAGTTGGAGGTAGTAAAGAGTATAGAGTAAAATGTATTTGGGAGGGGAGGTGGTGATTTTGGTTTAGTTTCAGTGACGTGGAAGTGTCGAGAAGAGTAGAATCAGTAGAGAGAATAAGGTTGCAATGATAGATAATGGAGAGTTAGCAGAAAAGAGTGGAGGTGTTCTTCATAGAGAAGTAAAGAAAGAGAATGCAGAGAGAGAAATAAAGTAAAAGTAGTGGGAGACAGACACACACAACAGAGAATAATTATTTAAAAAAGAAGATAAAATAAAAAGGAAAAAAAATTTAAAAATCAGCAAAGGAACAACCCAAACAAACAGAAAAGAAAAAAAAACCTGATAAAACAAACTGGTAAAAATAGAAAACATGGGTAAAACAAAAAAAAAGACGACGTTTCCGAATTGAAAATAAAATTTTTTTTTCAAAGTTTAAGAAATGTTGAAAAGATAAAGAAAAAAAAATGGAGTCTTCTTTATTTGGGTCGTGTTTCCCCAGTCTCTGGTTTCCTTATGATGGTCTGCAGTCTATATTCCTGATTTTCTGGGTTTGGCAGAATTCAGCTTGCTCCTCTCTTTGCTGCAGGGCCGTGGCCTTTACAGACTGCCTTTGAATAAGCTGGGAACTTAGCAGGGAGGGGCGCCTCTGGCCTCTTTTACCCAGCTGAGAGGTGCTTGCCTGTGCAAGGCTTTTGCCTCCTGCACCGGACGGCCTCTTTCACAGAGGTGGCTTTGGAAAGCAGCTCCTTTTCGGGCTGGGAATTGGGCTTCGTCTGTGACGGGACTGTTTAACTGTCTCAGGAACCTCAGTCTGGTGTTTCCCTGCCGCTGGGAGCTGGTGGCTCTTTTTGCTTTAAATTTAGAAGTTCCAGCAGGCAGGGCGGGGCACCTCTGGCTAAGCAGAGGCCCAGGGCACACCTCCCACCTGGGCAGGGGGCGTTCTCCTGGGCAGAGTCGGCTCTCGCTGATTGGTCCCTCTTGCCCTTTTCAAAGATGGCTAATTTGATCTCGCTTTTCCCAGGCCCGCTTTAGTTCCAATCTGGTCTGACCCTATGCCAGTGGCAAATATGGTGCTTTGCTCTGGCGGTGGGGGCAGGGCTGCCTTGCCGGAGTTGCTCTGTGGTCGTGAGTGAGAATATCTTTAGTGGGTACTCACGCTTTCTCGGCGATTTCAGGTCGTCCATTCTCAGGCACCAGCGGGTCTCCACTGTGTGCTTTACCTCCGTGGAGGGCGGGTTGCTGTGATGGGCACTGTGCCGGTGCCGCCGACACTGGCGGGGCGGTGAGAAACCGCCCAGAGCTCGAATCTGTGTTTTCAGACGTGCAAAGTCGGTTTTTCCTTCCTGGCCAGAATCCCTGTACTGTTACAACTTAGGCTGGTTGTATTTCTAGTGGTAAAAGTTTCTGTGGGTTGAGAAACCTGCGGTGCTGGAGGGAGCTGAGCTATTGCACTGCAGCTGCTCTGCTGTCTTCCAGGAAGTCTCTCCTTGTTGATTTTTTCAAAGAACCAACTCTTTGTTTTGTTGATTCTTTCGATGGATTTTTCGTGTATAATTGATTTAATTCTGATATGATTTTCATTATTTGCTTTTGTCTATTGACTTGGGGTTGGCTTGTTGTTCTCTTTCAAGGAAATTAACATGCTTCCTTAAATGATTGAGTTGCTGTTTCTCCAGTTTGTTGATGTATGCACTCAGAGATATAAATTTTCCTCTGAGTACTGCCTTTTCTGTGTCCCAAAGGAGCTGGTACTTTGTGTAATCATCTTGTTTGAATTCCATAGACATTTCAATTTCTGTTTTAATTTCATCAATGACCCACTGATGGTTCAGCAGTGTGTTGTTTAATCTCCATGAATTGTACGATTTTGGGCGGGGCTGTTTGAGTTGAGCTCTAATTTTATTCCATTGTGGTCTGAGAGAATGCAGGGAATGGTTTTGATACTTCTGAATTTGTACAGATTTTCTTTTTGCCCTAAGATGTGATCTATTTTGGAGAATGTTCCATGTGCTGCCGAAAAGAATGTGTATTTAGTTGTTGCTGGAAGGAATATTCTGTAGATGTCGATTAAGTCTAGTTGGTCAATGTAGTTGTTCAGTTCTGTGGTTTCTTTATTCAGTTTTAGGCGTGTTGATCTGTCCAGAGGTGATAGTGGAGTGTTAATGTCTACAACTATCAATGTGTTTGGGTCTATGAGTGTTTTTAGAGTCTGTAGTGTTTGTTTGATGAAGTTGGGTGCTCCTGCATTTGGTGTGTATATATTTTGATTGGTTATATCTTTCTGTAGGAGAGATCCCTGTACTAGTATGTAGTAACCTTCTTTGTCTCTTCTTACCTTTTTTAATTTGAAGTCAATTTTGTCTGATACTAGGATTGCAACTCCAGCCTGCTTATGGGGGACATTTGCTTGATAGATTTGTTTCCTGCCTTTCACTTTTAGAAGATGTTTACTTTTGCTGGATAGATGTGTCTCTTGGAGGCAGTAGAAAGATAGATCTTGATTTTTGATTCAACTTATGAGCCTATGTCATTTGATTGGAGAATTAAGTCCATTAATGTTGACAGTTAGGATTGAGATATGATCGTTTGTTTCTTTCATTATCACTATCTTGTTAAAAAGCTGGCCATCCCATTTCTTGATCTGATGTTTACTATTTAGGGTTCATTTCTCTGTCTGCATTGGGATCTGGACTTTTTTCCCTGTATAGTACGTCCTTGAGGATTTTCTGTAAAGCTGGTTTGGTGGAGATATATTGATTCAGTTTTTCCTTACTGTGGAAGACTTTTATTTGACCTTCGGCTATGAATGAGAGTTTAGCTGGGTACAGTATTCTTGGTTGGTAGTTATTTTTATTTAGGTTTTGGTATACCTCATTTCAGACTCTCCTTGCTTTCATGGTCTCTACTGAGAAGTCTGGGGTAATTCTGATTGCTTTTCCTTTATATGTGATTGTTTTCTTCTCCCTAACAGCTTTAAGGATACTTTCCTTGTACTCTACTAATCATGTTTTAATCACAATGTGTCGGTGAGATGTCCTATTCTGGTCTTGTCGGTATGTGTATAAGCCTATCCTTCTAGATATTTGGGAAGTTCTCAGCTAATATTCCGTTAAATAAGTTGCCTATCCCATTAACTTCTTTCTCCAAGTTTTACGCAATACCTATTATTCTTAAATTGGGCATCCTAATCGTGTCTTGAATCTCCTGTAGCGATCTGTTTTGTTGATTGGACTGGATTTGTATTGATTTTTGATCTTTCTCCATAGATTCTAGGGAATCTTCAGCTCCTGAGATTCAATCCTCTGCTTCAGTTAGTCGGGACTGTAGGCTCGCTACTTGGTTTTGAATCTCTTTTCCTTCTGACTGGTCTTTCCTGATGATTTCCATGTCATCTCTTAGGTCCTGCATGGACTTCTTTCCTTCATTAAATTTGTTTTGAGTGCTGTCTCTCAAATCTTTTACCTGGGTAGCTATCTTTTCATTTGACTCTTGAATTTCATTTATCTTTCTATTTGTTGAGGCCATGAAATCATCTATTACTTTATGAAAGGATTGCTGTATTGATTCAAACTTTTCATTTAACATGTTTATCAGTATACTTTGTAGAGCATTTTGGGGGTTCTCTTCTATGTGTTTGATTGACTGCTCTGTTTCCTGCTTGTTTTGAGTGGGAGAAAAGACTCCATTGTTTTCCATCTTTCTTGTGTTTCTTCTGCCCATTTGGATTGGGAATGCCAATCTACAAGCACCTGTGAGCACCGTTTAAGACCCAAAGCAGCCCTTACCAAGCACTGTTGTGTAAATCTTATAAATTCACAATTATATACAGATACCTTGTATACCTGTCTATAAAATTAGATTTGGTGTTCATAAAGGATATCATTTCAATATAACAACCAATCCTGGGCCCTGTATTCAGCAGTTACTTATTTACTTTTACAACCCCATGCAGAAGTCTTGTTCTTATGTTAAGTTCTTTTAGGACTGGCTTTCTCTATGAACCGCTTTGATTCACTCGGATTAAGCAGAGATACCCTCTATCCAATAACCAGGAGTCAATGGAACCTGGAGTTCCTGGCAGTAAGTCAGGAGGGAAAATTAGAGGTACTAAAGAGAATAGAGTAATATATATTGGGGGTGGAGGGTGATGATTTTGGTTTAGTTTCAGTGAGTTGGAAATGTGGAGAAGAGTAGAATCAGTAGAAAGAACAAGGTTAAAATGATAGGCAATGGAGAGTTAGCAAAAAAGAGTGGAGGTGTTATTCATAGGAAAGTAATTTTTAAAGAAAGAGAACACAAAGAGAGAAATAAAGAAAAAATCCTGGAAGACAGATGTACAAAATAGAGAAAAATTATTTAAAGAAAAGACATAAAATAAAAAATAAAAAGGAAAAAAAAACAGAAAAATGAACAACTAAAAAAAAAAAACTTGATAAAACAAACAGGTAAAAAGGGAAAACAAAAAAGCCAACAACGTTTCAGAAGTGAAAAAATTAAAAAAGAAATTTAAAAAATGTTTGAAAAGAAAAAAAATGGAATCCTCCATGTTTGGGTGGTCTTTCCCCATTCTCTGGTTTTCTTGCAATGGTCTGAAGTCTATTTTGCTGCTTGGCTGGTTTGACTTGCTTTCAGTTTGCAGGGGGTGGATCTATTCTGACCATTCTCCCCTGTTGGTGCAATCCTGGATCTCTGTGGTTCGCACAGCTTGCAGGTAGGCCTTGGGTGTCCTCTGTAGATGGGGACGTGAGCAGTCTTGGGAACCATTGCTCCTCTGTCTGCTGTGGGGCCGCGTCCTTTAACACCTGGCTTTGAATAGGCTGTGTACTCAGCAGGGCGGGGCACCTCTGGCCTGGTTTACCTGGCTGAGAGTTGCTTGCCTGGGGGAGGTTCCTCCCTCCTGGGCGGGGCGGCCACTTGGTGGAACTGGCTATGGAATTCAGCTCCGCTTTGGGCTGGGAATTGGGCTTCCTCTGTGACTGGACCGTTTATCTGTCTCAGGAACTGTTTGTTCCCCCATCTGGTGTTTCTGTGCCGCTGGTAGCTTCTTGCTGCTTTCGCTTTAAATTTAGAAATTCCAGCGGGCAGGGTGGGGCACCTCTGGCTAAGGCAGGCCTGGGCAGGGGCATTCTCCTGGGTGGAGCTGGCTCTCACTGGTCGGTCTCTCTTGCCCTTTTCAAAGATGGCTCATGTGTCCTTGCTTTCCCTAGGCCTGCTTTAGTTCCAGTCTGGTGTGACCCTATGCCAGTGCCAAAGATGGCGCTTTGCTCTGGTGGTGGGGGAAGGGCTACCTTCCAGAAGCTGCTCTGTGGGCGCGAGTGAGAGTATCTTTTATGGGGTACTCACGCTTTCTCTGTGATTTCAGCCTGTCTGTGCTCAGCCGCCATCTGGAGGATTTCTCCCTGGTCTACACTGTGTGCTTTAGCCGTGCAGAGTACAGGTCGCTCTGCTGGGTGCTGTGCTGGCGCCGGCACTGGCGTGTCGGCAGAACGCTGCCCTGAGCTCAAATCTGTGTTTTCAGACTAGCAAAGTCGATTTTTCCTTCCCGGCCAGAATCCCTGTACTGTTAGAACTTACTCTGGCTGTCTTTCTAGGATTAAAAGTTTCTATGGGGTGAGAAAACTGCGATGTCGGAGGGAGCTCAGCTAGGGCTCTGCTGCTCCTCCACCGTCTTCTGTCCATATGTATTTCTTTTCCCGTAAAACTTGCTCTCATTTTTCTATTAGCTTGTTGGTCTTTTACCTACAGACTTAACAGTAACTGTTTCCATAATGAGGAAACTAGTTATTCTTGATAATATTTTTAATAATCTAATAAAATTACATAGGCCATAATTTATTTATTCAGTCTTCTAATTGCCACTTAGATTGTTCCCAAGCTCTTGCTATCTAAAAAAATATCATATGCTGAATTATTTCACAGATATATTCCTAAAATAAGAGAATGCTAATTCAATGGAATGTACATTTAAAGTCGTTTTGTTGTTGTTTTTTGTTTTAACTCAAGGCCTGGACACTGACTTTGAACTGCAATTCTCAGATCTCAGGTTTCTGAGTAGCTAGGATTACAGGCATGAGCCACTGGCACTCAGCTTGTCCTTCCAAAGTTTTAATGTATGTTGCCAAACTGTACTTTAGAAGTTTGCATTTATACTTCTATGTGACTATTTTGGCAAGCTTTTCTCCTATTAGATATGAAACTAATATGTAAAACATTTAATTTCTTTTCTTTTGCATTTTTTCTCATGTTCACCTATTACAGGCTCTTCTACTTACTGATTTGCTTCTTTGTTCTAGCACAGAACTCAGGGCTTTGTACTCTTGCTTGGCTTTCTTTGCTCATAGCTGGTGATCTACACCTTGAGCTGTACCTCCACTCGGTACTTCTGTTTGTCTTTTTATATCCTTGCTATTTCTTCAGAGCTGTGTTTTTATTAATTGTATATTAATTATACAAAATAACAGATTCTGCCGTGATATTTTCATGCATACATATAACTAATACACTTCGATTATAAGTGTCATCTTATTTTCCTTTTATTTTCACTCATCCTTCCCCTGGTCCCTTATTTGCTTGCTTTTAAATTGGGGAATTATCTCTTTTACATAGTTTGTAAGAACAATTTGTAGACCAATGAAATGAACTTTTGTTAAAAAAATAAATATATCCTGCATCCTATTCTTCTATTTTATGCTTTGTGTGCATGGACACACATAAGCTTAAGCATTTTGAATATTTTATTTTTCTTTAAAAAACAAATCTATAATTCCTTCTCTAATTTGAATTGAATTCCAGTGCTGGTGATACTTTATGCCTCAGCAAGGGTGACTAGGATTTTCTTACTCGCTATGATTTCTATCAAAGACTTTGAAAATACCAGAGTCTCAGTAAATGTTCCATAAAACTCAAGTCTGTCAGAATAATGGAATGAAGTGTAGGAACTGGTATAATTCGAAGAATGCTGTGGAATTAATCAAGGAGCATATTTTTCAGAAGATATTACCTGGCATGTGATTTATTGTGTATACTTATTTTCTATTCTCACAGCGGTGGTGAAATGTTTTCTATCCAGCTACTACACATTCTTCTCGTTTTCTGGCAGTAATGGGGCTTGAACTCAGGGCCTGGGTACTGTCCTTGAGCTTTTCTGCTCAAGGCTAGTGCTGTGTCACTTTGAGCCACACCACCACTCTCAGTTTTAGAGTGGTTAATTGGGGATAAGAGTCTCATGGAGAGCTGGGAATGTGGCCTAGTGGTGCATGTATAATGCCCTGAGTTTGATTCCTCAGTTCCACATAAACAGAAAAAGCTGGAAGTGTTGCTGTGGCTCAAGTGGTAGAGTGCTAGCCTTGATTACAAAAAACAAGCTCAGGAACAGTGCCCAGGCCCTGAGTTCAAGCCCCAGCACTGGCAAAAAAAGTTTCATGGACTTTTCTGTCCAGGCTTGCTTTGACCCATGATCCTTAGACTGCAGGCTCCTGAGTAGCTATGATTATGTGAGTGAACCACTGGCGCCCAGCCTGCTACACATTCTTGGTGTTTTTGGCATTCATATAGTGCATCTTCTCAGCACACACAGTTCTGACTACCAAGGAGGAAGGAACTAAGCTACCTTAGGGACTAGGAGGGTAAGGTGAGGTGAGTGACACAACCTAGATATCCTGGAAGGCAGAACATTGTACACCCACTTTGACAACTCATTTCTCTAAGTGAAGCTCCACCCATGGGTAGCAGGCTGAAGAAGATACTCAAATCCTTGGATACAAAGCTGTGAGCATTATGCAGAATTGTCTCCCCTTCTACTGCTTATTTGTGGGAGAGAATGGGCAAATGAAGAGACAGGTGAGCTGCTTGAGTAATTATAAGCACAAAGTGGTTCATCCCTCATAAGCTCTAGGTATGTAGCAGTGCTGAATGCTATCTTTATTTTCACTTCAAGTTTGATTCAAAGTTGAGAGGATTGGTTATCAGGCTTCATTTGTGTCAGACAGGAACAAAATTTTAAACCAATGAATTCTCATAGAAAACTTATGATGAAGCACTAGAAAGCTGTTTTATGCTGAGCAGCTCTCACCCCACTGGTCTGTAAAGAAGTATAAAGCTCTATCAATGAGGGAGAGGTTATCAAAATTATCTCTCAGGAAATCAAAGTCATTGCATATACCAAAACATTGACATTGATAAGAATCCATAGTTCTTACTCAGACTTCACTGTGTGTGTGTGTGTGTGTGTATTCAGAATTACATGCAACTTATCACAAATATAGTTTATCCATTCTCATTAACAAAACTCAGAAGTATTCCATTATAAAGGTCATGCCTATTGCCCTCTAACAGTCATTCCGCCGACAGCTCTCCAATTTCTGTCCCAAACATCTGGCAACAGTTCGTCTGTTCTCATTCTACATATTTGTCTTTTTAAATGTTAGATAGATGGAGTTATACAATGTGTAACACTTGAGGGTTAACTTTTAGACTCTATTCCCTGGTGATTATCCCACTCTATATCAAACACACTTTCATTCTTATTCCCAAGAACTACTCCATGATATGGATGAAGCACAATCCGTTTAAGTATTCACCTATTCAAAAATATCTGGCTCAGAGAAGAAAGATGGCGCCGATGGAATAGGGAGGCACCCCGACTCGCTCCAACGGCATAGTGAGCTGGGAACCCCAACACCCAACACCCCATCAAGAACCCAGCAAAACCAGCAGCCAGAAGCAGTGGAGAAACGCAGGAAAACAAAAAGGAGCAAAAAAGAAGAACCGAAAACCTACACGGAGCCGGAGATTCACCGGGGCACCCTCCCCCCTCCAGCCGACCCTGGCCCAAACAGGGTCAGGCTGGGAAAGGGGAACCCGGCGATCGGCAGACAGGCTGCCAGGAGCGCAGAATTCATATAGGGGGAGACCCCACGGACACAAGGCAGGGTGCGGACCAAGACACACCGGCAGCGACGAGAAGTTCGGGTCCACACCGGGTTTGGACAAGGGAACCCAGCGCGGCAGAAATCGGGAACCAGGGAAGCCACCACGACACTTAGCCAACCCCTGGAGGGCCAACGGCGGCGCGGGACACACACACAAAGCAGCAAAAGTGAGTGCCCTCCCCTCCCCCCTCCCCCACCCCTGAGGGAACAAAGAACCCACAAATCAGGCGGGGAAACCCCCATCAGGCGCTGGGAAGTCAGTTTAGCAGGGGAAGGGCTCAGCAGCACCAACACCCCACAGGTTCCTGAACTGGCAGAACCGGCCCCGCCCCCTTCCCAACAGGGGCCGGGAGACAGCCGGTTGTGCAAACCCCACCTGAGGCGCCTGGACCTCGCAGACTCTTACAACTAAAACCACAGGCGCTGGTGGGAAATACCAGCCCAGCAGGGGCACTTGAGCCTGATCACGTCCCCCCTCCTAACAGCGGAGGTGAGGTCTGAAGGTGCCAAGCCACACCCGGACAGTCGATCCCACTGGGCCCCACACGTACCCCCCCCCCCCCCACAACGGACTCGTGGGAGGGCGCAAGCACAACCCAACAACCCAGGACTTGCTCTGGGAGGCATATCCCGCCGAAGTGCCTGTTGCACTGAACGCACAGCGCACAGGAGGGCGGGGCCCCCGGCGACAGCGCCCGCTCTGGTAGGCGTACCCTGCACTGGTGGGCGGGGGACACAGCGACAGCACCTGCTGCCCGTAGACACGTCTACACAGGAGGGAGGGAGGAGCTACAAACCAAACCTGAGAAGCCATCCAGATCTCCAGATGCGCAAATCACAAAGAAACATAACTCAGTTCATCAAAGGGCAAGCCAACTTGCCAGCTCCAAAAAGCAGCACGACTGAAGAGGAGATGGAGACTAAAAAAGCAAATGAGGCCATGTTAACAGGAATGATCGAAA
Organism: Perognathus longimembris pacificus; assembly: GCF_023159225.1. Classification (NCBI taxonomy): domain Eukaryota; kingdom Metazoa; phylum Chordata; class Mammalia; order Rodentia; family Heteromyidae; genus Perognathus; species Perognathus longimembris. The sequence goes on along the minus strand of NC_063188.1, from coordinate 66,239,787 downwards.
GCGTCAGAAATGAAATCAGAAAACAATTCCAGGAATTTAGAGCGGAAATCTGGAAGGACACCCAGGAAGCCAAGAAAGAAATGGAAGCAAAACTGGATACAATGCAAACCTGCTTTAAAGAAATGGAAGCAAAAATGGATACAATGCAAGCTGCCTTTAAAGAAAATCTCCACACCCTAAGAATTGAAATGCATGAAAAAATAGATTTAAAATACAACTCTTTAAAGGAAGAAATCTCCACGATCAGAGCTGATATGACAACCATAAATAGCTCTCTGACATCCATAAACTCCGCAATTGAAACCATGACACAAAGAGTAGACCATATAGAATCCAGAATCTCTCGCCTGGACGATGAAGCAGCTGACAACAACCAGAAAATGACCACACTCCAAGAAAAGGTGAAGCTTCAGGGAAGACTAATCCAGGAACTAATGGACAAAGACAAGAGATATAATCTGCGCATAATTGGAATAGAAGAAGGAGCCGAATACCAGAGCAGAGGGCTTAATCATGTTCTCAATAAAGTTATTGCAGAAAACTTCCCCAATCTCACAGGGGACCCCATCCAGGTAACCGAAGCCTATAGGACACCTGGCAGGCCAGACCCCAGGAAAGCCACCCCAAGGCACATAATATTCAAGACTTCAGACCTCAAGATTAAAGAGCAAATTCTGAATTCAGCCAAAGCGAAGAAGGAAACTTTTTTCAATGGGAAGAGGATTCGAATAACATCCAACTTATCCACACAAACTTACCAAGCTCGAAGCGAGTGGAAGAACACCATCCAAGTACTCCAGAATAACAATTTACAACCTCGGATCAAATATCCAGCGAAATTGGAGTTCACATTCGAAGGGAGAACCAGATCTTTCCACACCAAAGAGGAGCTAAAGGAGTATGTGAATAAAAAACCAGCCCTACAGCGAATATTAAGAGGGGAACCCCACCCAACAGAGATCGTAAAAGACACACAGACAGAATCAGAAAGAAACTTCAATAGCCAAAGCCCAGCAGAAACACAAGCTCACTAAAGACAAGAAGAAAAAAAAAAGAAGAAAAAACAGCCCACCAAGAAAATGGAAGGAGAAAAAACACCCTTATCCTTGATCTCTTTAAATATAAATGGTTTAAACTCCCCAATAAAGAGGAGCAGACTGGCAGAATGGATTCGCAAACAAAAAGTTGACATCTGCTGTCTACAAGAGACCCACCTTACAGCAAGGGACAAAAACAGGCTTCGAGTGAAAGGATGGAGCAAGATCTACCAAGCAAATGCATCCACCAAAACGGCAGGTGTAGCCATCCTGATCTCAGACAAGCTTGACTTCTCTTTAAAGTCCACTCAAAAAGACAAAGAAGGACACTACATATTAATACAAGGAAAAATCCAGAATCAAGAAATCACGGTGATAAATGTATACTCACCAAACAAAAGAGGCCCGACATATGTCAAGCAAATTCTCAAAGAATTACAGAGCAAGATAGACGCAAACACAATCATAGTGGGTGACTTTAATACTCCTCTCTCTCCAAGAGACAGATCCAACACTCAGAGGATTAGTAAGGGAGCTGAGGACCTAAATAACACCATTTCCCAAATGGATCTAACAGACCTATATAGAACCTTTCACCCCACAGAGACCCAATACACCTTCTTTTCAGCAGCCCATGGATCATATTCCAAAATAGACCACGTCATAGCCCACACAAAGAACCTCAGCAAATACAAAAGTATTGACGTCATCCCATGTATTATATCTGACCACAGTGGATTAAAGGTAACCCTTAACAACAAAGGATACCACAGAGCCTATACACACTCTTGGAGGCTAAACCCCACGCTGCTATCCAACCCTTGGGCCACAGATCAAATTAAAGATGAAATCAACGAATTCATAAGCCACAATGACAAAGAAAACACATCACAAAGAAACCTATGGGACACAGCTAAGGCAGTTCTGAGGGGCAAGATCATTGCACTCAGCACCCACATTAAAAGAATGGAAGCAGAGCAGGTGAATACCCTCACGATGAAACTAAAACAACTGGAGAAACAAGAAATGACAGAATCTAAAACGACTAGGAGAGGAGAGATCACAAAGATTAAAGAAGAGATAAATCTGAAAATAGAAAGACCATTCAACAAATAAATAAGACTAAAAGCTGGTTCTTTGAGAAAATAAACAAAATTGACAGACCCCTTGCAAGACTTACAAAAAAAAGAAGAGAAGAGACTCATATTCGTAAAATCAGGGACTCCACAGGAAAAATTACAACAAGTACACACGATATTCAAACAATCATAAGGAGCTATTTCCAAAACCTCTACTCAGCAAAAAACAATAATTCTACAGAAATGGATCAATTCTTAGAGAAGTACAAACTGCCCAAACTGAACCAAGAAGAAATAAATCAGCTAAATAAACCAATAACTTACGGTGAGATACAGGAGGTAATCAAGAACCTCCCTACTAAGAAAAGCCCAGGCCCAGATGGATTCACCAACGAATTCTACAAAACCTTTAGTGAGGAGCTAATTCCAATACTCCTCAAACTCTTCCGCGAAATAGAAATGGAGGGAGAAATTCCAAACTCATTCTACGAAGCTAATATCATACTAATTCCCAAACCAGGCAAAGACCCAACAAAAAAAGAGAACTACAGACCAATATCACTAATGAACACAGATGCAAAGCTCCTCAATAAAATATTAGCTAATAGGATCCAGAAAGTGATCAAGAATATCATACATCATGACCAAGTAGGCTTCATCCCTCAGTCACAAGGATGGTTCAACATCCGTAAATCAATCAACGTAATTCACCACATAAACAGAGCTAAAATCAAGAATCACATTGTTATCTCAGTCGATGCCCAAAAAGCCTTTGACAAAATACAACATCCATACCTATTAAAAGCTTTGGAGAGAACAGGAATAGATGGAACATTCCTCAAAACAATAAAAGCCATATACAACAGACCAACTGCTAATATCATATTAAATGGAGAGAAACTTAAGTCATTCCCCCTAAAATCAGGAACAAGACAAGGATGCCCAATCTCCCCACTTCTGTTCAACATAGTGCTGGAATCCCTAGCCATAGCAATAAGGCAAGAGGAGGACATCAAAGGGATCCACATCGGCAAGGAAGAAATCAAGTTATCCCTATTCGCAGACGACATGATCTTGTATCTGAAGGACCCAAAAACCTCAGTACCCAAACTCCTACACCTAATAAACCAATTTGGCAAAGTAGCAGGATACAAAATCAACCCAAAAAAGTCAGCAGCTTTTCTGTACACCAGCAATAGACAAACAGAAAAGGAAATTATGGAAACAATTCCATTTACAGTAGCCAAAAAAAGAATAAAGTACCTAGGGATCAACTTAACCAAGGACGTGACGGACCTATTCAATGAAAACTACAAAAATCTAATAAGGGAAATCAAAGAAGACACAAGGAGATGGAAAGACCTCCCATGCTCATGGGTAGGCAGAATCAATATAGTGAAAATGGCCATATTGCCCAAATTGTTATACAAATTCAATGCAATACCTATCAAAATCCCAGACACATTCTTCACTGAAATAGAGAAACCAATCCATAAATTCATATGGAACAGCAAAAAACCTAGAATAGCCAAAGCAATTCTAGGCAAAAAAAAGCAGTGCAGGAGGTATCACAATACCTGACTTCAAGATCTACTACAAGGCCATCATAACAAAAACAGCATGGTATTGGTATAAAAACAGATTGGAAGACCAATGGATTAGAACTGAAGACCCAGAAATAAAACCGCACTCTTACAGCCAACTGATATTCGACAAAGGAGCTAAAGATATACAATGGAATAAACATAGCCTCTTCAACTACTGGTGCTGGGAGAACTGGGCAGCCATATGCAGAAAACTCAAAGTAGACCCAAGCCTATCACCATGCACCAAGATCAACTCAAAATGGATCAAGGACCTCAATATCAGACCTGAATCCTTGAAACTACTGAAGGACAGAGTAGGAAAAACACTAGAACTTATAGGCACAGGAAGGAACTTCCTGAATAGAGTCCCAGGGGCACAACAAATAGGAGAAAGACTCGACAAATGGGACTACTACAAATTAAAAAGTTTCTGCACAGCTAAGGACATAGCCACCAAAATAGAAAGACAGCCAACGATATGGGAAAGGATATTTACCAGCACAGCAACAGACAAAGGCCTGATATCTGTCATCTACAGAGAACTCAAAAAACTAAGCCCCTCCAAGCCCAATAAACCTATTAGGAAATGGGCAAAAGAGCTAAAGAGAGACTTCACAAGAGAAGATATAAAAATGGCAAAGAAACATATGAGGAAATGCTCAACATCCCTGCTAGTAAAGGAAATGCAAATAAAAACAACCCTGAGATACCACCTCAGCCCAGTTAGAATGGCCTATACTCTGAACTCAGGAAACAACAAATGCTGGAGGGGCTGTGGGGAAAGAGGAACCCTTCTCCATTGTTGGTGGGAGTGCAAATTAGTACAACCACTTTGGAGAACAGTATGGAGGTTTCTCAAAAAGCTCAATATAGACCTACCCTATGACCCAGCCATACCACTCCTAGGCATCTATCCTAAACAGCAAAATCCAAGATATCAAAAAGGCATTTGTACTACCATGTTTATCGCAGCACAATTCACAATAGCTAAAATATGGAAACAACCCAGATGCCCCTCCACAGACGAATGGATCAAAAAAATATGGTACTTATACACAATGGAATACTACATAGCGATTAGGAATGGTGAAATATTGTTATTTGCAGGGAAATGGTCGGAACTCGAACAAATAATGTTGAGTGAGACAAGCCTAGAACACAGAAAACAAAGGGGCATGATCTCCCTGATATATGACTGTTAACAAAGGGAGACGGAGAGACAGTAGAGACCAAGTCTGTGAATACTGTATATGTTCTTGATACATTGTATATTGCATATATGTCAACCTGACCTAGACAAGGGATAGAAAAACAGGTTGTAAGATATCATAAGAAATGTACACACTGCCCTACTATGTAACTGCACCCTCTTTGCACAACACCTTGTAAAAAAATTTATGTCCAATTAATAAAAAAAAATAAAAAAATTAAAAAAAAATATCTGGCTCAGTCGAATTTTTGGAAAAGGTGAAAAATCTATCTGTTTACAATTGTTTCTAGTTGTTCTTTCTAAAAAATTTAAGTTCCATTTATTTGGATAAATGTCCAAAACAACTGTTTTATCTATGGTAGGTGTGTGTGTGTGTGTGCGCGTGCGGGCGTGCGTGTGCCTGCATGGGTGCTCAAGCATGTATAATTTTTGTGCCACTTCTGTGACTTGAAAATTGGGACCTGGGCACTGTCGCACTGTCCCTGAGCTTTTTTTTTTTTTTTTTTTTTTTTTTTTGCTCAAGGCTAGCATTCTACCACTTGAGCCACACAGCTCCACTTCTGGCCTTTTGATAGTTAATTGGAGATAAGATTCTCATGGATTTTCCTATTGGGCTGGCTTTGAACCACAATCTCAGATCTCAGCCTCCAAGTAGCTAGGATTACAAGTGCTAGCCACCAGTGCCCAGTTTGGGCTATAATTTTGAAAGACAAATCCTGAACATCATAATCTATAAAGGTCAAATTTTCTAAAGTGAAAAGATCAAATTCCAAAAACATAATTCTGGAAAAAATAATTTAAAACTTCTTTAAAGGTATTTATTGAATTAAAAAATTGCTTGAGAAACATAAAAATATAACAAAGCTCCATTAGCTACCATACAAAATAAAATAAATAATATTACATATATTTTGCAAGTATAATCACTTAAGCATATTAACAATAGCCACACAGGTATGAGCAACTGAGTAATACTCATAAAGAAATAGATTAAAACAATATACAAGCATATCATTATGGTTGATAATTACATGTACTCAACTTTGTAACAGGCAGATCTTGAGAAATTTTTATGTTTTACAAATGTAGATATAAAAAAAGAAATATATTTACTGAGAAGAATTCAATATTAATGTCCATATAGAATGCCTAAACAAAAAGTGCATTTTGTAGCCAGGTGCTAGTTGCTCATACCTGTAATCCCAGCTACTCAGGATGATGAGTTCTGAGGACCAAGGTTCACAGCCAACCTAGACAGGAAAGTCTGTGGAACTCTTGTCTCCAGTTAAAAACAAAAACAAACAAAAAAACAGATGTAGAGCTATGGTTCAAATGGTAGAGTGCAAGCCTTGAGCAAAAAAGCCCAGAAATGGCACCCAGGGCTGAGTTCCAGTACTGAGGCCTGAGTTGGTACTGAGTTACAGTACTGAGTTGGTACTAAGGCCTCAGTAACAACACCAAAAAAACTGGATGTTATGATAACCTATTTTTGTGCAGTAAAATTTGTAGAAAACACATAGAATAAATTAACACTCACTGTTATTACCCAATTTATAACTCTGTCATTGGGGAGGATGTAAAGATGAAATGCATAATAATTACATATTTTTAAAAAATAAAGCAGACAATTTTAAACAGCATGGAAAAACATAAACCTAAATAGAAAATATAGCATAAAAAAGTGTTACAGGAACAGATTTGATTGCATGGAAGCAATCTGTAAGTGCTGACTGACTTTATGTTTTGAAGTCTGGAATTGTGATGAATAACTACATTTTTTTTTCTTTTAGGATATGGTTTTCTTTAGCAAATAACTTCCCGTTAATTGTTTTCTACTACCTGTCACTCCTTTTTTTTTTTTTTTTTTTTTGGCCAGTCCTGGGCCTTGGACTCAGGGCCTGAGCACTGTCCCTGGCTTCTTCCTGCTCAAGGCTAGCACTCTGCCACTTGAGCCACAGCGCCGCTTCTGGCCGTTTTCTGTATATGTGGTGCTGGGGAATCGAACCTAGGGCCTCGTGTATCCAAGGCAGGCACTCTTGCCACTAGGCTATATCCCCAGCCCCTGTCACTCCTTTTGAACTTCTTTTATGATTTGACATATACCATTAGGCATACATAGTTCCTATTAAATTTTAACATCTGTTAGAACACAGATTTAGTAGGGCCAGTACTATATTGTTGATCAAGCATTAATGTTATCCCATCAGTGTTTTCTTTTGCAGTCTGGGTACATAATTATAAATGAACTACTCAGTTCTTTTGCTCATTTCTTTAGGAAAATGTGGCATTAACTTATTAAAAGCTGGAATTTAATCAGGTTGAAGGAATGTCAATGCAGAAAAATGTGTTGTTGCTGAAATGCATGGGCAATTCATGCATCAAAAATTTTTGCAAAACATTTCTGCAAAATATATTGGGCTCAATGAGAAATACAAATTTTATTAGTATTACCTTGAAATTCACTTTCCAAATCCTTGACATCACCTAAATCCAAATGCATCATTATGGCATGGGGGTTCAATTGAAACCTGTTTTCTCCAAGTTCTTCAAGCTTTTGAAATTGAACATTTATAAAGCATTTAGCTTCTTCTAGTCATTAATGCACAAAACAAGCATATGTTCTAGAATTTTCAGATCCAATATGGGCATGAATTATACATATTTTAGTTTTAAAAAGGCAAGGACCTTTTTGAAAGTGATATCTATGAGCCAAAGTAAAGCATGTACTAATTTTTCCTGTTAGACTTAATCATAAATGTAAGAAGTCTGGTTTCTTTTCATTTTTCTCTCTTAGTGTGGGTCCTGGGGCTTGAATTCAGGTTCTGGTTGCTGTGTCTGAGCTTGTTTTTTTTTTTTTTTTTTTTTTTTTTTTTTTTTTTTTGCTCAAGGCTAGTACTCTATCACTTGAGCCACAACTCTGCTTCTGGCTTTTTTTTTGCTGGTTAATTGGAGGAAAGAGTCTCTCAGACTTTTCTGTCTGAGCTAAGTTTGAACCATGCTTTTAAAATATCAGCTTTCTGAGAAGCTAGGACTACAGGTGTGAGCTACCAGCATGTAATGTTTTATTTATTTTTCTTCTGCATATGAGGGCAAGGGTATGAAACAAATGGCAGATGATAGATCCTCCCCTTATGCCTGGCCACCTTAAATGGGGGAACTGTCAACCAAACAGCTTCCTTTTTTGCTAACCAGCATCTGAATTCTGGCTGTTCAGGAATATTCCACTAACTTCAGGGGACTGCTACAATGACTGCTTCAGGGAGACCTTTTTCCAGTTAGTATTAATCACGATCACCTAAATCTGACAGACACTTTCTCTGCCTTGGCAATGGGCAGTGAGTGACTGGCAGCAGTCCATGCAAGGAAACTTTTAGTGAAATTTAGACACACAGCTATTCTCATTCAAGATGGGAAGGGATGATTGGAACTGGCAATTGTGCTGTGACTGGTGGAAATATAATCCTTCATTTGTCTACTGTATCCATGCCACAAAAACTTTTTCCTCATTATATATTGGAATGCTCAACGTACTTTTCAAATTAGTCACAGAAATATTCCTATGTTGTCACTGGTCTTGTAATATTGAGCCTAATAAAAGGCTTTTCCCATATGGTCTTTTCTTGCTGGTGGTTTTTTTTCCTGAGTAGGCTGACATGAAGAGGGACAACAGTGGAGCACAGTGGCAGAAGAGACAGCAGAAGCCACTGTTTCCTTACCAGTAATGGTCAAGAAGCCCAAGAGACCATGGCATTGTGATAGTACAAACATTTAATACCCTTTTCAATTTATAGTTTTGGTGGGTTTCATTATGCTTTTCTTAAACACACACACACACACACACACACACACAGAGTTATACTTCTATAATATTCACCCCTCATCACCCTATCCTTTCTCTTTCCCACAACTTGGTGGTCCTCCCTAAACACTCCCCCTTTTATGCTCACTTTTAAAATTATTTTAAAGTCTAGATTCCATATATGAGTGAAAATATCTTTTTACTTTCAGAGCATGGCTGATCTTGCTTTACCCAGTTTCCTGCAAACAATATAATTTTATTCTTTGTCTGAATAATACTCCATTATATATATGTATCTAATTTTCCTTATTCAGTCATCAGCTATTGGGCGTCTAGGCTGGTTCCATATCTTTGCAATTGAAAATAATGCTGCTCTAAGCATGATTATATATGTAACTCTCTTATATGTTGACATATTCTTTTTGATGGTCTAGCAGGATAGTGTAGTAGTTCTAGTTTTAGTTTCTTGGGAAATCTCTGTGCTGATTTTCATAGTAGCTGGACTAATTTACATCCCCATGAATGGTGTTTATGTTTCTCTTCTCTCTTCCCTCCTCACAAGCAGTTGTTTATATTCTGAATGATGGCTATTCTGACTCATGTAGGGTGAACTCTCAATGTCGGTTTGATTTGCATGTCCTTTATGGCTAAAGAACTTGAACATTTAGTAATGTATTTGTTAGCCATTTATACATCTTTTGAGAATTATTTGTTCAATTTGAATGTCTATTTACTAATTGTATTATTTGTTCTTTTTTTTTTTTTTGCCAGTCCTGGGGCTTGGACTCATCGCTTAAGCACTGTCCCTGGTTTCTTTTTGCTCAAGGCTAGCACTCTACCACTTGAGCCAAAGCACCACTTCCAGCTTTTTCTGTGATTAATTAGACATAAGATTCTTATGGACTTTCCAGCTCTGGCTGGCTTTGAACTTTAATCTTCAGATCTCAGCCTCCTGAGTAACTAAGATTACAGGTGTGAGCTACCAGTGCCAGGCCTTATAGGGATTATTTAACTATAAAAAGGAGCATATAGCCGGGCGCCTGTGGCTCACCCCTCTAATCTTAGTTACTAAAGAGGCTGAGATCTGAGGACGGAGGTTCAAAGCTAGCCAGGGCAGGAAAGTCCATGAGACTCTTATCTTCAGTTAACCATCAGGAAATGGGAAGTGGTGGTGTGACTCTAGTGCTATAGCACTAGCCTTGAGCTGAAAAACTCGGGGACAGTGCCCAGGTCCAGAGTTCAAGCCCCATTACTGATCAAAAAGAAAAAAGCATATTATCTGCTAACAGGGATATAATTTGACTTTTTCTTTTCCTATTTGTATCTCCTTTATTTTTTTCTTTTGCTTTATTGCTCTGGCTAGGATTTCCAGAACTGTATTGAATAAGAATGGGAAGAGCTGACATGGTTACCTCATTTCTGATTTTAGGGATATGGGTGTCAGTTAATTCCCATTTAGTAGAACATTGGCTGTAGGTTTGTTATATATGTATAGCTTTCATTTTGTTCAGACTAGTTCTACTTAAGAAACTAGTTTTCTGGGGCTGGGGATATGGCCTAGTGGCAAGAGAGCTTGCCTCCCATACATGAAGCCCTAGGTTCAATTCCCCAGCACCACGTATACAGAAAATGGCCAGAAGTGGTGCTGTGGCTCAAGTGGCAGAGTGCTAGCCTGGAGCAAAAAGAAGCCAGGGACAGTGCTCAGGCCCTGAGTCCAAGGCCCAGGACTGGGAAAAAAAAAAAAAGAAATTAGTTTTCTCTTTATCATGAAGGGCTGTCAAATTTTATCAAGGGCCTTTTCTGCATCTATTAAGAATATCATGTAATTTGTCCTTTATTTTGTTTATGTGATGTGTTACACTTACTGATTTGGACATGTTGAACCATCCTTGTGCCCCTAGAATGAAAGTAACAGATCATGGTATATTTTATTTTTTCCATATTTTCTTTTTCTTAGGGCTAGAACTAAGGGCCTGGGTGCAGTCCCTGAACTTTTCTGCTCACAGTTACCACTATATCACCTGAGCCACAGCTCCATTTCCTGCTATTTGTGGTGGTTAATTATAGATAAGAGTGACACAGAATTTCCTGCCCACACTGGCTTTGAACCATAATTCTCAGACCTTAACCTCCTGAGTAGCTAGGATTACAAGCATAAGCCACTGGCACCCAGCCACATTGGGGTTTAATGCTAATAGAGTGTGAACTCATCCCACAGCTAGATGTGGAAGTTTGTTATGGAGATTGACTGGCTTAACTAGTGGTAGAAGCTTTGGCTTCCCCTGCCTTCTACAGACACTGGGGCTGACGCTTCTAGCTGTTTTCAAATTCAATCTGTTACCTTTCTCTTTTATGTTCTTTTCAGTTGTCCTGGCTTCTTTCATGCTCTCAACACTCTTCCTCTCATTTCCTCTTTTGAATAGTGTCTCTACTTTATTATCCTGAATCTTCTCATTCACTGGACTCTCCACTGGACTCTTTAAATAGAGAAAGTTGTAATCTTGTCACTTATAGAGAATTCTTTTACTTTTGCCTGTATTTTCATTTCTATAGTCTTCAAAAACACTTGCTGGACTTATAGTTGGACAATAGCTATGAATTTTATATGCATATGCTCTCTGAAAGTCTGGTTATTTTCCATCATTGCAATTAAATATTTATGACTTTTCATACCACTGATAATAATTAGCTTTAAAATTTTATCTTTCAGCATTAAGTAGCCTCACATACTTAGCTTATCATGGTCTTTTATTTTTTGTCTAGGAACAGTTTCACAAATCTCTTCTATTGTGCTGTAAGGGGTATATTAAGAAAGAATGTAGTTTGATTTCCTTCACTATCAAACATGTATGAGCCAGTATTCTCCAGGGAAATACAACAAATTGGACATGTACGTACTTATATAAGATGGAATGCATTAAGAGCATTATCTTGCGAATAGTTACATGACTAAAAAGTCTCACAGCAAGCTTTCTGCATGCTCGAGATTCTCAAATGTCAGTAGTGTAGCTCAGTCTAAGTCGAAAGGCTACAAAGTAGTAAACTTAGCTTTGGCCTTGGGGCTGGTTTAAATCCTATCATGCCATGGACAGATGTCGGTTCTGACATCTAAAACAATTTTTTAAAAAATTGTATGAGCTGTCAAAGGCAGATTGATTTCATCTTCACATACATTCACTTTCCTGAAAATGACATAATTTCATTTTATTTATGACAGCAGTATTTCATGGTGTTTGGTGGATATTGTGTGTGTGTGTGTGTGTGTGTGTGTGTGTGTAATATTTTCTTTATCCACACTTTGGTTGTGAGGTACATTGGCTGACTGCAGAGTTTGGCTATTGTGAAACATGCTGAAATAAATATAGGCATTCAGGCATTCAGGTATGTTCCTTATATATTGAATAACTGTCTTTTGGATATATGCCTGAGTGGTCATACAATAACATACTGGTACTTGTATTGCATTGGATGTATACATAAAATAGGAAGTTATAGTTAGAACATCTTAACAATATTGATTCATCCAATTCATGAGCACAGATGTTCTTTTTCTTTTTCTTTTTGCTGGTCTTGAACTCTGGGCCTGGGTACTGTCCCTGAGTTTTTCTTTTGTTTGAGGCTGATGCTGTACCAGTTGAGCCACAACTCCACTTTTGACTTTTTTGGTAGTTTATTGGCAATAAGAGTCTCACTGACTTTCCTGCTTTGGCTGGCCTTGAACCATGATCTTCAAATCTTACCCATCTAAGTAGCTGGGATTACAGGCATGAGCCAACAGCATCTGGCTCAGATGTCTTATTTCTTTAGATCATATTTTATTTTATTTTGTTCATGAATGTTTTGTAGTTTTTTCTTTTTATCCAATACACACACAAAAAAACAGAGCAGCTATTCCAAGTCATGTTCAATACATGTGTACATTACAGAATGTTTACATCAGGTTAAACATACTTATCTACTCCAATACTTATCATTACTTTGTGGCAATACTTTCAAGGTTGTTCGTTAGCTTTTTGAAATATACAGCACATAATTATTTTCTATAGTTAACCATACTGTGCAAAAGTACCCCCAGAGCTTCTTGCTTCTATCTAGCAGTATTTGAGTTCTAGCTGATCAACCTTTTCCCATCTGTCTTTCCCTACTGTTCTCTCTTCCATCAGATAACCGCTACTCTTAACCTGTAGACACTGAAGGTGGTTTATTACCCAAGATTATCTTCATTGGCTTCCAAAATAACTAAAGTAGAGCACAGACCTGTGTTCTTGACCTTCTTTTGAGGGGCTGTCTTTTCTGTGAGGTACATGCTTTCTGCTTGACTAGAAAGGATGCTAATGTAGCCTGAGGCTGGTGTTTTGGATGCTCCAGTACTAAATGGAGGACTTCACTGACGGCCAAGCCATGGGGTTGGCTTACAGTTGTTTGGGTTTGCTCTACTCAGTGGAGTCTCTGTGCATTTGTGTTGAGGGTCTGATATCTTTGCAAGACCCCTTTGATAAAGGCAAAGATAATAAGTCTGAAGATGAATCCTGCTTCTTCCAGACCAAGAAAAACAGTTTCTCTCAGTTTCAAGTTCTGACTCTCAACTTGATTTTGGGAATCAGTTTGAAGCCTGGTTCCTACAAGAACAGATCTCTTTTCAGAAGAATAGGAACATTTTTAAAGATACTCTGTGATTATATTTATCATTTATATGAAGCCTAAAGGGTAGATTTAATTACTCTACAGTTGTGAGTAAACTTGAAATCCAATTATCACTAGGGTTTTATGACCCTAACAAGCAAAAATAATAATTCCATTAGTAGTTGAAGATCATAATATTGCTTAAATACACCTTTTGCTTCTAAAGCTACCAAAACACATGGATAATAAATACAGATTACACTGATTTTCTTAGGAAAACTTTGCATTGTGATGACTAATGCCCAAACAATCACTAATTCCATGAACAGTGAAAAAATAGCAAGCATTCTCTTACAAATAATTTCCTTGTTGGAATGGAAAATGAAAAGGTAAGAACTAATTTTATCCCTGGGAAAGATGTAGGATAATTTAACCTTATTAGTGAGAAACCCTTTTATGTATTCTGCAAAAATCAAAGTCACTAAATAGCAAGCCAAAAGGTCACTAATTGACAGTTTGTACCAGTCATCCCTGTCGTGATTGTCAGGAGACATTGTGATATGTACACAGGTGCTCAGAATTAGAGCAATGTGACTCACAAGTAAGAGCAATAATAATTTCCCAGCCCACCTCACCCAATTTATTGGGGGCTTTAGAAATCCTGTTGTGAAAAATACTTAGAAACGTGTTTCAAAGCACTGTGGGAAGGTGACTTGTCAGGAGGTTACATTTGCATAAGCAAGCATGCTGTGTTGACTTAAATTTTGTTTGGTTAAGGCAGCTTGGGCAAAGGCAGACAGATATTGCAAGTAAAGGGATGATCATATTCTTGGTGATGTGGGTCATACCTTGGGAGGAACCTTCCAATGAAAGAAAATGCTTATTGAGTCCCATGGCAGAGTTGATCTGGAATGCCTGGGTTTTTTTTTAATTCATTTATTTATTGTCAAAGTGGTGTACAGAGGGGTTACCATTTCATATGTAAGGCAGTGCGTACTTTTCTTATCTAACACTCTACTCCTTTTTTTACTCAGATTCATTAACCAGGAAAGGATCCTTTAGCATATGATCAAGTATAAATATATAATATATATAAACAAAATAATGATGTCCAAGGGGACCATGATACACTACAGTGAAAAAATGAAAGTTCTAGAAACAAATGAATGATATAATGGATTATTTTAAAAATTGACTAGAAAGAGAGAGGGAAGAGAGAGGGAAGAGTGGAGAGGGATAGGGAGAGGGAGAGACAGGGAGGGGGAAGGAGGGGAGAGAGAGTGAGTAGAACAGGGATTAGAGAAGATCTGAAAACAGTGGTCAAGAAAGAAGCCACAAAGGGGAAAGGTAGGAGAAAATGAGGGAGGAGGTAACAAGTTGGATAAGAAATATACTCACTGTCTTACATATGAAACTGTAACCCCTATGTACATTACTTTGACAATAATTTTTTAAGCCAAAAAAGAAAGAACAAAAGGCAAGGCAAAAACCTATTAGAGGTGTACTTACCCATTTCACCGGAGTCTAAAGGAATAGGAAAGTTGCTGTTGTCTGATCCATGGAGATACACATTTTCTTCCTTAAACATTTGGATTCCAGTTAGAAGTTCATAGATTCTATTCATTGTATTAGTGGCTTAAATTCTTGCTGTAATGTTGACAGAAGCTGCTGGTTTGAGAACTTATGATCTTGTTTTCTGTTGAGAAGTCCTAGGATTCTGATCTTGTTATTAATTAATTAATTAATTAACTCATTCATTCATTCATTCATTCATTCATTTGTTGTGTACATATATGTATGGTACTAGAGTTTAAACTCCAGGAATTGTACTTGCTTGGCAAGTACTATACCACTTAAACCACATTTCTAGCCTGTGAGTTTTTAATTTTACCTCTTTCTTTGTAGCACTCAATAGTATATCTACAATATATATTATATAAACGGTGTATATTCTATTTTATACAATACATGTACAGTAGTATATCTATTGAGTATTAGAAAGAAAGATATAAAATTTTGTGTATTTGTTGTGAGACTGAGACTTGAACTTGGTGCCTAACATTTTGGTTATTGGCTGGCACTCCTCCAGTCCCTTAAAATATTTTTACTATCATTAAGAAGTTGTATAAAGGAGTGACTACTGAAAAAAAATCAATCTCTTAACGCAATGCATCCTTATTGATGTTACCATTTTCATCATTTTCTCTCATCTCTCCCAACACAACTCTTCTCTTAATTTTCTTAAGTTCATAGGATATACATTGAATATTATGACTGCATTCTCCTTCCCCTTTCTCTCTTCATTTCTCTATATCCCCTTCCTCTTGGCATGCCCCACTACTTTCAAGTACTAGTGTCCTGGTATTTATTTTGTTGTACCATGAGTTAGTTTTTCTAAGGAATTACACTGTTTGAATTTTTCCCTGAAATACCATACCTTGGTTAATACTTTAGTGTATACTTGCCTACAAGTCTTATGTATACTTGTACATTTATAAATTAGCCCTAGCTTCCACATCTGAGAATAAAGCACACATTCTTTGTCCCTTTGTGTCTGACTTACTTTACTCATCATAATTTTTCCAGATCCTTCTATTTCTTTGCAAATGATGTAATATCCTTCTTAATGAATGAGTAAAATTCCTCTGTATATATATATATATATATATATATATATATTATTTGCTTGATCCATTTGTCTTCTGAAGGGCGTCTGGGATATCTCCATAACTTGGCTATGGTGAATAGTGCTGCAATGAACATGGTTCTTCAGGTGGCTTTATTATATCCTTATGTAATTTTTTGGATAAATGCCTAAGAGTGGTATTGCTGGATCATAAGGTATTTGTATTTCTATGTTCCACTTTTTGGGATATCTTCAAGTTGCTCTCCAGAGTGGTTGAACAAGTGTGTATTAGGATTCCTTTCCCCCTAAGTGCCAGCATCTGCTATTGTTCCTGATCCTTATGATGGTCAAACTAACTGGGGTGAGATGGGATCTCAGTATTTTGATTTGTATTTTCCTTATGGCCAGAGATAAAGAGCTTTCTTCTTGTGTTTATTGGTGGTGGTTTTACTTCTTCTCTGTTTAGCTCATTTATTCATTAATTGTGTGTGTGTGTGTGTGTGTGTGTGTGTGTGTGTGTGTGTGTACAGAAACTTGAACTCAGAGCCTCATGCTTTTTCCTGGCTTTTTCAGTCAAGGGTTGGTGCTCTACCATTTGAAGCACACCTCTACATCTGGGTTTTTGCTGGTGAATTATAAGTAAGGGTCTCTTGGACTGGCTCCAAAGAGAAATCCTCAGATCTCAGTCTCCTGAGTAGTACCTAAGAAAATTATTTCCATTGTAAATGTCTATCGTTACAAGTATGGGTTGTCTATATTTTACTTTATATTCACATTCCTAAATGCTGAATGAATGTTTGTATTTGTCAGCTTTCTCTTCCAAATAAAACATTTTCATTATCCAGAAAAAAAGATTTTTCAGAATTCACACAAAAGTATACAGAGTGGAAAAAAATTAAAATCTGATGTATCTGTAACACAGACTCAACTACCATTGGGAATGTAGCTTAGTGGTAGAGTGCTTGCCTAGCATGCATGAAGCCCTGGGTTCCATTCCTTAGTACCACATATGCATACAAAGCCAGAAGTGGTACTGTGGCTCAAGTGGTAGAGTGCTAGCCTAGAGCAAAAGAAGTTTAGAATATTTTCCAAGTCCTTCCATTTCCTCACAAATGGGGCCAACTCATTCTTTCTAATAGAAGCATAGAATTCCATTGTGTATATGTACCACATTTCCTTGATCCATTCATTTACTGGGGGGCATCTAGGTTGGTTCCATATTTTAGTGGTGGTAAATTGTACTGCAATAAACATAGTTGTGTTGGTAGATTTAGTGTGGTCTTGCTTGTAATCCTTTGGGTAAATACCCAAAAGCGGGGTTGCTGGGTCATAAGGGAACTCTATGTTTAGCCTTTTGAGATACTAAGTGAAGTGAGCAAGATCCAAAGAAACATAAACTCTATGGTTTCACTCATTGGGAACAATTAGTACTTGTCCAGGATAGTCCTAGCAAAGAAGCACAATAGCTTAATGTCTGTGTACAAATGAACACATAAGATGATGAACTCTAAGATGTGGAAACAAGTGATTTATGCTTGTTATTCATATATATATATATATTTCATTATTAAACTGAATTACAGAGAGGTTACACTTTCATACATTAGGCATTGGATACATTTCTTGTACTGTTTGTTACCTCGTCCATCATTACTTCCTTCCCCCTCCCCCTTTCCCTCCCCCCCCCATGAGTTGTTCAGTTCATTTACACCAAACAGTTTTTCAAGTATTGCTTTTGTAGTTGTTTGTCTTTTTTTATGCTGTGTCTCTCAATTTTGGTATTCGCTTCCAATTTTCTAGTTCTAATACCAGTATACCTGGTTTCCAATATACTCAGATAAGATACAGAGAAAGTGTAGGTACAACCACAGGAAGGTGAAACAAGAAGATCATTAATAATAGAGGCTACAGTTACATATGGCACGTTGAAAGTAGTTACTACTGTGATATTACAATCGTTTCCATAACATGGAGTTCATTTCACTTAGCATCATCTTATGTGTTCATAAGGGTATAGCTATTGGGCCTTGTGATGCTCTGTTATGACTTGCCTAAACCTGTACTAATTATTCCCAATAAGGGAGACCATAGAGTCCATGTTTCTTTGGGTCTGGCTCACTTCACTTAGTATAATTTTTTCCAAGAATCCCTGTACTGGCCAGAATCCCTGTACTGTTATGACTTACTTTTGCTGTCTTTCTAGGGGTGAAAGTTTCTGTGGGTTGGGAAAACTGCGATGTTGGAGAGATCTCAGCTAGGGCTCTGCTGCTCCTCCGCCGTCTTCCCGGAAGTCAGACTGTTTGTTATTATTTTCAACATACCATATGAAGTTATGCCTTTTTATTTTGTCTTTCTTCCTCATGATTTTACCCCTGCTGTAACTGTAACTGACTTTGGTATACTGGGTATTGTATGTACATTAATTGGAACTAGGGGAGGGGAACACCAAAATGGAGAGACAAAAGGTAAAAGGTAAACCAACACAACAGCAACACTCACAAGACAATATGTACAACTCGTACAATTTGGGGGAAGGTGGGGAGGGAACTGGGGAAGGGGAATGTGGGAGAAAAAATGAAAGAGGAGGTAGCAAGTTTGACAAGAAATGTTCTCACTGCTTTACGTATGTAACTAACTCCTCTGCACATTACTTTAACCACAAAAAAAAGCTCAGAACCAGTTCCCAGGCCCTGAGTTCAAGCCCAAGGACTGGCAAAAAAAGAGTCCAACTACCATTAACTCATAGCCATATAGCCCCAGTCACACTCCCAGTCATTTTCCTTTCCATATTATTTTCAAACATAATCACTTTCATAAAAAATTGTAGACCTTTAAGCATATTGCTTTAAAAACATAAACAATTAAAAAAATAACAACAGCCAAGTACTGTTGGCTAATACCTGTAATCCTAGCTACTCAGAAGGCTGAGATCTGAGGATCACAGTTCAAAGCCAGCCCAGGCAGGAAAGTCCATGAGTCTTCTATCTCCAATAAGCTGCTCAGAAAAATCCACAAGTGGAGATGTGGCTCAAGTGGTAGAGTACTAGCCTTGAGCAAAGAAAGCTTAGGGACAGCACCCAGGCCCTGAGTTATGCCCCAGGACTGGCACTGTGTGTGTGTGTGTGTGTGTGTGTGTGTGTGTGTGTGTGTTGTGTGTATGTGCATATATATGTATTACAAATACATATATACATATATATGCACATACACACATATATATGTCAATGTTGCTATCATTATCTATAGAAAATAAAAACAATTATTTAATATAGTCAAGTATGTTAAATTGACAGTGTTATAACTATTTTTATCAAAAAACAAACTCTGGGGATTGAATCCAGAGCTGAATGTATTCAGCTATATTCAACTATATATTCAACTATATATTTTCAGCCCTTAGAAAAAAAATGGGACACAATCTTAGTTGCCCAGGCTAGCCTTACACTTGTGAACCTCTTACCTCAGCTTTCCAACTAGCTGAAATTATATGCATATGGCAGTGCACCAAACATCATATATGTGGGTATGTATGAATTTAATTCTTTGCAGTAGTGAAGATTGACCCCAGTGCTTCACACATGCTAGGCAAGCACGGTTTTCTTATTTTTATTTTTAACACTTGAACCATGACCCAACCTTTTTGTTTGTTTGTTTGTTTGTTTGTTGTGAGTCATAGGACTTGAAGTTGGGGCTTGGGTACTGTCTCTAATCTTTTTCACTCAAGGCTACTGCTCTAACACTTTGAGCCACAGCACTACTTCTGGATTTTTGTTGGTTAATTGGAGCTAAGAATCTCATGGACTTTTCTTCTCCTGTTGTCTTTGAACCATGATCCTAAGATGTCAGCTTCCTGAATAGCTAGGATTACAGGAGTGTGCTACCAGCCACTGGCTGTATTTTTCTTTCTCTATTTTTATCATATATTAGTTGTACACTGAAGCTTCACTGTGAAGTTTCCATATACATACAAAGTATCCCAATCAGACCCATCTCATGTATCATCCTCTTTATCCCTTTCCCTTCTTCTTGGACTAGTTTCTCCAAGGGCATCTTCCCAAGGGCAGAGCTCCCCAAGGGCATCTTCTGTCCTGGGAAGATGCAGCTCAGCACATGATTTGGGTTTTTTTTTTCACTCTACCACTGAGCCAGAGTTCCACTTAAAGCTTTCTGGTAATTCATTGGAGGTAAGCATCTCATGGTCTTTCCTGACTCAGCTAGCTTTGAACTATGATCCTTAAAGCTTAGCCTCCTGAGTAACTAAGATTATAGGTGTGAGCCACTAGTATCAGGCAACGTTTGCTATTTTAAAAGTTGCATATACGCAGAAAACGTGCGAGTGTGAAGAGGTCTGGATCTCATTGGTGGCTGTGAGCATATTCACATCATATCCATGAAATTTCTGCCCCACAACAGTGCCAGAATGCCTTTATGTGCCTCTGAATCTTGAGGGTTCCACACAGAGCACCACCAAGTGTATGTGTCCAAGAAACAGGATGTGCAGCTAACCCCATGGGTCTTTCAGGTTGGACTGAGGCACTTGCTTGAAAAGGTTTTCCTTCCCTGAAACATCCTATAGTTGTCTCTATGCTGTTCACTATATGTCTTCACAGCCCTGTGCTCTCTGAGTAGTGGCAACTTGTAGGCTGACTCTGTTTAGCACTTGCAGTGTTTTCTCTTCCTGGACTATCTTTCCCTTTCAATTATACTACTAAGTTTTAAAAATAATTTTGGGGGGTCTTCAACAGATTGGATGGTGCAGACCTGTATTAGTGAGGGTGGAGAAATTCTTCCTTCTCACACACATATGCATGTGTTGTTTTTTTTTCCAAGCACAATTTTTTAATAAAGATAATTACAAAAGATGGAAAAAATCAGCTCAGAAAGGCCAATTATTTCTTTAATAGATCAGTTTTGTTTCACATAATAACTCACATCAAGTTTAAATACTATCACATAAAGCATGGTGGAGAAAAAAAATTTGCTTCATAATTAGAAAAACTCACAATGAAACTTGCCAGGAAAAACAAAAACAAAAAAAGCCATTTTGAAAATAAATACAGTCCATGCCAAAATAGGATAAAATGAGGCCAGAAGTCTTCAAAAAGAAAAGTTTGTCCCAATATTTTCTCACTTTTTAGATGGCTTCCTAAAATTGAGAAAACTCTTAAATTCAAGGGTTGCTGAGTTGTTCTGATTTGGCTCTTTGGTATCTGTCTTTTCACCACTACCTTCCTTGGATTTATCTTCTTCCTTAACATCTTCTTTCTTGTCTTCGGTTTCTTTCCTGTCTTCTTCAATTCTAGCTTTCTTTGCTCCTTTCTTATGATCAGCTACATTTCTATGACCTCCTTCTCCTTCATCCTCAGAATCTGAGAATTCTTCATCACAAGCTATCCATTTGTCTGATGCTCGAATCGAAATCCTCTTGTCAGGATCTTCTCTATCTTCATCGCCACTGTCTTCATGAACAGCATCTTCTGGGATAACTTGCATTTGGACACCAAGTGCATGAGGTAACATGCGTAAATTTTCAATTAAACACTGTTTTATCTTTTCCATATATTCTTATGTGTTCTGGTTTGTCATGTTTGAAGGACTAATATGCAGTTTGAAGTCCGGTCCAAAATATCCAAAGTAATCGTTATGTGGCAACTCACTGGGACTCTCACAACCAAGGGCAACCTCAGTCTCATATGTCCAAAATCTTGCAATGTTACGCATTGTGTATCCACCACTCCCAAGCATCAGCAATGGTAAGTTAAAAGTTTTTACAACTTCTACACACTTAGCATGACCTTTGATTGTTAGGTTGAAGGAACAAAGTCTATCACTAGATAATGAATCTATACCACATTGCAATACCACAGCACTGGGTTGATACATCTCCATCACTTTTGAGATGATAGGCTTAAATATCTGCCCATATGACTCGTCATCTATACCATCTCTCATTGGAAAATTGACAACATAATATTTGCCCTTTCCAGCACCAATATCCCTCAAGTCTCCTGTGCCAGGAAATTATTCACCATACTTGTGGAAGGAAACAGTCATCACACGATCTGTTGTATAAAAAGATTCTTCAACACCATCACCATGATGGATATCTATGTCAATATATAAGACCCTCTGATGATACTTAAGTAACTCAAGGATAGCAATCACAATATCATTCACGTAACAGAATCCTGATGCTTACGATTTCTTGGCATGATGTAATCCTCCAGCCCAGTTGACAGCCATATCAGTTTGTTGTTGGTTCAATTTCACAACCCCAGCAACTGAACCACCAGTGGAGAGTTGACGAAACTCAAAGAGCCCATCAAAAACGGGACAATCTTCTCCAACATTAAATCTCTGCATCAGTTTACTGTACTCAGACATGTTGTCTGGTCTTATTGACCGTAGAAATTTGATACACTCATCACTGTGATACTTTGTCATTTCTTCAGCAGTGGCTTTATGGGGCATACATATTTCCATTTTTCTTTTTTTTTGTAATTTATTTATTAATTAAACACAAATTTTTTGAAAAGGTGTTGTGCAATAAGGGTACAGTTACATAGTAGGGCAGTGTGTACATTTCTTGTGATATCTTACACCCTGTTTTTCTTTCCCTTCCCTAGGTCAGGTAGACATATATACAATGCACAATGTACCAAGAACATATACAGTAGCCACGTGGACTACGCCCAAGAAAACTTGCCTAGGGCTTTAAATGTAATGTCGATATTAGACATTGTGTCGACAGTAGTCTTATATGAACGTACATACATAGCTTTTGAGCTATTGTATTCCACTGAGAGGTCAATTTTTGACCTTTATATGTTGAGTAGTTGTTTGGTTTCAGTTACATAATGTTGGGTCGCTGACCAAATCTTGTGGGAAATACCATTTGAGAAGCAGTTTTTTGGTTTCACAGACCTGGTCTCTACTGTCTCCCGTCACCCCTTCTTAACAGTCATATATCAGGGAGATCATGCCCCTTTGCTTTCTGTGTTCTAGGCTTGTCTCATTCAACATTATTTGTTCAAGTTCTTACCATTTCCCTGCGAATAACAATATTTCACCATTCCTAATCGCTATGTAGCATTCCATTGTGTATAGGTACCATATTTTTTGGATCCAATCATCTGTGGAGGGGCATCTGGGTTGTTTCCATATTTTGGCTATTGTGAATTGTGCCGCGATAAACATGGAAGTACAAATGTCTTTTTGATATCTTGGGACCTGCTGTTCAGGATAGATGCCTAGGAGTGGTATGGCTGTGTCACAGGGTAGGTCTATATTGAGCTTTTTGCAAAACCTCCATACTGTTCTCCAAAGTGGTTGTACTAATTTGCACTCCCACCAACAATGGAGAAGGGTTCCTCTTTCCCCGCACCCCCTCCAGCATTTGTTGTTGCCTGAGTTCAGAGTATAGGCCATTCTAACTGGAGTGAGGTGGTATCTCAAGGTTGTTTTTATTTGCATTTCCTTTACTACCAGGGATGTTGAACATTTCCTCATATGTTTCTTTGCCATTTTTATTTCTTCTCTTGTGAAGTCTCTCTGTAGCTCCTTTGCCCATTTCTTAATTGGTTTATTGGGCTTGGAGGGGCTTAGTTTTCTGAGTTCTTTGTAGATGACAGATATCAGGCCTTTGTCTGTTGCTGTGCTGGTAAAAATCCTTTCCCATATGGTTGGCTGTATTTCTATTTTGGTGGCTATGTCCTTAGCTGTGCAGAAACTTTTTAATTTGTAGTAGTCCCATTTGTCGAGTCTCTCCCCTATTTGTTGTGCCCCTGGGACTCTATTCAGGAAGTTCCTTCCTGTGCCTATAAGTTCTAGTGTCTTTCCTACTCTGTCCTTCAGTAGTTTCAAGTATTCAGGTCTGATATTGAGGTCCTTGGTCCATTTTGAGTTGATCTTGGTGCATGGTGATAGGCTTGGGTCTACTTTGAGTTTTCTGCATATGGCTGCCTAGTTCTCCCAGCACCAGTAGTTGAAGAGGCTATGTTTATTCCATTGTATGTCTTTAGCTCCTTTGTCTAATATCAGCTGACTATAAGAGTGTGCTTTTATTTCTGGATCTTTAATTCTAATCCATTGGTCTTCCGGGCTGTTTTTATACCAATACCAGGCTGTTTTTGTTTTGATGGCCTTATAATAGAGCTTGAAGTCTGGTATTGTGATACCTCCTGCACAGCTTTTTTTGCCTAGAATTGCTTTGGCTATTCTAGGTCTTTTCCTGTTCCATATGAATTTATGGATTGCTTTCCCTATTTCAGTGAAGAATGTAACTGGGATTTTGATAGGGATTGCATTGAATTTGTATAACAATTTGGGCAATATGACCATTTTCACTATATTGATTCTGCCTACCCATGAGCATGGGAGGTCTTTCCATCTCCTTGGGTCTTCTGTGATTTCCCTTATTAGATTTTTATAGTTCTCATTAAATAGGTCCTTCATGTCCTTGGTTAGGTTGATTCCCTAGGTACTTTATTCTTTTTTTTTGCTACTGTAAATGGAATTGTTGCCATAATTTCCTTTTCTGTTTGTACATTGCTTGTGTACAGAAAATCTGCTGACTTTTGTGGATTGATTTTGTATCCTGCTACTTTGCCAAATTGGTTTATTAGGTGTAGGAGTTGGGGTACTGAGTTTTTTGGGTCCTTCAGATATAAGATCATGTCGTCTGCGAATAGGGATAACTTGATTTCTTCCTTGCCGATGTGGATCCCTTTGATGTCCTCCTCTTGTCTTATTCCAGCACTACGTTGAAAAGAAGTTGGGACAGTGGGCGTCCTTGTCTTGTTCCTGAGTTTAGGGGGAATGTTTTTTTTTTTTTTTTTTTTTTTTTTTTTTTTTTTTTTTTTGGCCAGTCCTGGGCCTTGGACTCAGGGCCTGAGCACTGTCCCTGGCTTCTTCCCACTCAAGGCTATCACTCTGCCACTTGAGCCACAGCGCCGCTTCTGGCCGTTTTCTGTATATGTGGTGCTGAGGAATCGAACCTAGGGCCTCGTGTATCCGAGGCAGGCACTCTTGCCACTAGGCTATATCCCCAGCCCCTAGGGGGAATGTTTTAAGTTTCTCTCCATTTAATATGATGTTAGAGGTTGTATATGGCTTTTATTGTTTTGAGGAATGTTCCATCTATTCCTGTTCTCTCCAGAGTTTTTAATAAGTATGGATGTTGTATTTTGTCAAAGGCTTTTTGGGCATCAACTGAGATAACAATGTGATTCTTGATTTTAGTTCTGTTTATGTGGTGAATTACATTGATTGATTTATGGATGTTGAACGATCCTTGTGACTGTGGGATGAAGCCTACTTGGTCATGATGTATAATTCTCTTGATCAGTTTCTGGATCCTGTTAGCTAATATTTTATTGAGGAGCTTTGTGTCTGTGTTCATTAGTGATATTGGTCTGTAGTTCTCTATTTTTGTTGGGTCTTTGCCTGGTTTGGGAATGAGTATGATATTAGCTTCACAGATTGAGTTTGGGATTTCTCCCTCTATTTCTATTTTGCGGAAGTGTTTGAGGAGTATTGGTATTAGCTCCCCACTAAAGTTTTTATAGAATTCACTGGTAAATCCATCTGGGCCTGGGTTTTTCTTTGTTGGGAGGCTCTTGATTACCCCCTTTATCTCGCTGTAAGTTATTGGTTTATTTTGTTGATTTATTTCTTCTTGGTTCAGTTTGGGCAGTTTATACTTCTCTAAGAATTGATCCATCTCTGTAAAATTATTGTTTTTTAGTGAGTAGAGTTTCTGCAAATAGTTCCTTATGATTGTTTGAATATCGCGTGTACTTGTTCTAATTTTTCCGGTGGAGTCCCTGATTTTATGTATATGAGTCTCTTCTCTTTTTTTTGTAAGTCTTGCGAGGGGTCTGTCAATTTTGTTTATTTTCTCAAAGAACCAGCTTTTAGTCTTATTTATTTGTTGAATGGTCTTTCTATTTTCAATCAGATTTATCTCTTCTTTAATCTTTGTGATCTCTCTCCTAGTCGATTTAGATTAGGTCATTTCTTGTTTCTCCAGTTGTTTTAGTTTCATCATGAGGTTATTCACCTGCTCTGCTTCCATTCTTTTAATGTGAGTGCTGAAGGCAATGATCTTGCCCCTCAGTACTGCCTTAGCTGTGTCCCATAGGTTTCTTTGTGATGTATTTTTATTGTCATTGTGGCTTATGAATTCGTTGATTTCATCTTTAATTTGGTCTGTGGCCCAAGTGTTGGATAACAATGTGGGGTTTAGCCTTCAAGAATGTGTATAGCCTCTGTGGTAACCGTTGTTATTGAGGGTTACCTTTAATCCACTGTGGTCAGATATAATACATGGGATGATGTCAATACTTTTGTTTTTGCTGAGGTTCCTTGTGTGGACTATGACATGGTCTATTTTGGAGTATGATCCATGGGCTGCTGAGAAGAAGGTGTATTGAGTCTCTGTAGGGTGGAAGACTCTGTATAGATCTGTCAGATCCTTTGGGGATATGGTTTTACTTATGTCCTCAGCTCCCTTGCTGATCCTCTGGGTGTTGGATCTGTCTCTTGGAGAGAGTGGGGTATTAAAGTCTCCTACTATGATTGTGTTTGGGTCTATGTTGTTCTGTAGTTCTGTGAGAATTTGTTTGACATATGTAGGGCCTCTTTTGTTCGGTGAGTATACATTTATCAGCATGATGTCTTGATTCTGGATTTTTCCTTGTATTAAAATGTAGTGGCCTTCTTTGTCTTTTTGCGTTGATTTTAATGAAAAGTCCACTTGTTTGAGATCAGGATGGCTACACCTGCTGTTTTGGCAGGTGTGTTTGCTTGGAAGATCTTGCTCCATCCTTTCATTCGGAGCCTGTTTTTGTCCCTTGCTGTAAGGTGTGTCTCTTGTAGACAACAGATGCCAACTTTTTATTTGCGGATCCATTCTGCCAGTCTGCTCCTCTTTATCGGAGAGTTTATACCATTTATATTTAAACAGATCAAGGATAAGAGTGTTTTTTCTCGTTCCATTTTCTTGTTGGGCTGTTTTTTCCTCTTTTTTTTTTCTTGTGTTTAGTGAGCTGCTCTTTCTGTTGGGCTCTGGCTATTCTAGTTTCTTTCTGTTTCTGCCTTGTGTGTCCTGTACGATTTCTGTTGGGTGGGATTCCCCTCATAGAATTCGCTGTAGGGCTGGTTTTTTATTCACATACTCCTTTAGATCCTCTTTGCTATGGAAAGATTTGGTTTTCCCTTCGAATATGAACTCCAACTTCACTGGATATTTTATTCTAGGTTGGCAGTTGTTGGCCTGTAGAACTTGGATGGTGTTCTCCCACTCTCTTCGCGCGTGGTAGGTTTGTGTGGAGAGGTCTGCTGTTATTCGGATCCTCTTCCCATTGTAGAAAATTTCTTTCTTCGCTTTGGCTGCATTCAAAATTTGCTCTTTATTCTTGAGATCTGAAGTCTTGAATATTATGTGCCTTGGCGTGGCTTTTCTGGGGTCTGGCCTGCCAGGTGTCCTATAGGCTTCGGTTACCTGGATATGGTCCCTTGTGAGATTGGGGAAGTTTTCTGCAATAACTTTATTGAAAATATGTTGAAGCCCTCTGGCTCTGGTATTCAGCTCCTTCTTCTATTCCAATTATGCTCAGATTATATCTCTTGTCTTTGTCCACTAGCTCCTGGATTAGTCTGCCCTGAAGCTTCACCGTTTCTTGGAGTGTGGTAATTTTCTGATTCTTATCGGCTGCATCATCGTCCAAGAGAGAGATTCTGGATTCCATATGGTCAATTCTATGTGCTGTAGATTCAATTGCGGAGTTTATGGATGTCAGAGAGCTATTTATGGTTGCCAGATCAGCTCTGCTCGTGGAAATTTCTTCCTTTAAAGAGTTGTATTTTAAATCTATTTTTTCATACATTTCACTTCTCAGGATGGTAAGGTCTTCTTTAATGGAGGTTTGCATTGTATTCGTTTTTGCTTCCATTTCTTTCTTGGCTTCCTGGATGTCCTTCAAGACTTCCACTCTAAACTCCTGGAATTGTTTTCTGATTTCGTTTCTGAAGCTTTCCATCATTTCTGGTAACATGCCTCAGTTGATTTTTTATTCTCCATCTCCTCTTCAGTAGTGCTGCTTTTTGGAGCTGGCGAGTTGGCTTGCCCTTTGATGAACTGTGTTATATTTCTTTGTGATTTGCCCATCTGGAGATATGTGGGTAGCTTCCCTGGTTTGGTTTTGTGTTGGTTCCTGCTGGTCTTTCAGTGGGAGCCTTGTCCTGGTATCCTGGCTCTGGGTTTGGGTTTGGCTTTTGAACCTTGTTGCCCAATGGGTGAGTGTGACCTTTTCGGTTGTTGCTGAGGTGGTCACCCTCACTGCACTTGGGGGTCGGTAGGTTCTGTGTCTTTCTCTGTGGGACAGTGTCCTGCCACTGTGTTGTGCTGACCCTAGCATGCCCGTGTTGGGGGTTTGCTGGTTGCTGATTCAGCGTGGCATGGAGGCTTTTCTCTCCTTTGGTTCTTTTTTCCACTCTGTATCTTGGTCAGAGGAGTTCACCTCTCAGGCGGTTTGCCCTCCTGTGTGGACTGCTCTGGGGCCGGTGTTGTTGAGGGGCGGCCCACCCACTTGTGCAAAATGCGCCAAACTGAGTGGTCATGGCCGCTGGAGAGCTCTGCCCTCCTGTGTGGGCATGCCTACCAGAGTGGGTGCTGTCGTCGGGGTTCCCACCCACCTGTGCAACGTGCGCCCACTACAGCGGATGCTGCTGCTGTGGCCCTGCCCACCTGTGCATGGTACTCCTACCAGAGCGAGCCTCGGGTTGTTGGGTTGTGCTTGCTCCCTCCCACGAGTCCACTGTGGGGGGTGGTATGTGTGGGCCCCAGTGGGATCAAGTGTCCGGGTGCGGGTTAGCGCCCTCATACTGTGCCTCCGCTGTGAGCGGGGCAAGTTATCAGGCCCAGGTGTCCCTGCTGGGCTGGTATTGCCCACTAGTGCCTGTGACTTTAGTTGAAAAAGTCTGCATGGCCCAGGTGCCTCAGGTGGGGCTTGCAATGCCTGCCATCCCCAGGCCCCTGGTGGGACGGTGGCAGTGCCGGTGCGGCCGGTTCAGGCTCCTCTGCTGCCTAGGCACTGCTCCGCCCTTCCCCTGCTAACTCCTGTGTCTTCCCAGAGCCTGATGGGAGCTTGCCGCCTGATTTGGGGGTTCTTTGTTCCCTCGGGGTGGGGAGGGGGAGAGAGGGAGATCTAGCTTCTTTGTAGGGTTTGGGTCTCTGATAGCTGGTCTCCCATTGGGGGAGGGGGAAATGGGGGACTCACTGGTCCTGGATTATGTGTGTGTCCTGCGCTGGGGTGTGGCGAATGGTCATGGTGGTGGCCCTGGCTCTCCCCTTCTGCACCGCTCGGTTTTCCCGCCGCTCATGTCCGATCCCGGCCGTGGGGTTCTGAACTTCCCATTGCCGCCGTCTGTCTTGGTCCGCGCTCTCCCTGGGGTCTGTGGAGTCCTGCTGTCTGGACTCTGTGCTCCCGGTGTGGGTTTTTGGCATTCAGTCTGCCATTCGCCGGGTCCCCTTTCCCAGCCTGGCCCTGTTCGGGCCAGGGTCGGCTGGTGGGGGGAGGGTACTCTGGAGATTCTCCGGCTCTGTGCAGGTTATAGGCTCTTCTTTTTTTGCTTCTTTTTGTTTTCCTGCATTTCTCCACTGCTTCTGGCTGCTGGTTTTGCTGGGTTCTTGATGGGGTGTTGGGTGCTGGAGTTCCCAGCTTGCTATTCAGTTGGAGTGAGTTGGGGTGCCTCCCTACTCTGGCGGCACCATCTTCATCTCTCTATATTTTTCTGTATAAACCATAATTTAACAGCAAGTTATGAGTCATCTGAATTCTGTGTGGTTTCATGGGATGACCCTGTCCATAATAATAATTTCCAATATCACCATCGTAATAGTAGCAGACTTTCTTCTTGCCGCCTCCTTGACTGTACGCCATGGGCTCGCCGGCCGCCACCTCATTTTTTTTTCAATCAGCTATCTGGGTATCCCTTAGCCCTGTCAAGTTGACAAAATTGATCATCCTGTTTTTGGTGATATTAGGATTTGAACTCAGGACTTCATGCTTGCTAGGCAGTGCTCTACCATTTCCTTCTCATTATCTTTAAACACTGAGGCATCACTAGATGTTGCCTTCTTACATGGACACATCGTAATCTCTAGAAAGCTTTTTAGGTTTCCTTTCTAGGGGTTCCTCTTCCCTATGGCCCTTGTTCCTCTGGGGATCTCTTTGTAGACCAAAATGGTCCCATGAGCACAGGAAACAGACTGAGTCATATATCTCCAGGCATTACTTGGTAGTACTTTGCCCTGGAATGGAATCATGCCAGTTCCTACTTAAGACACCATTTCTTTGGGAGGAGATCCATCTGTGGGGCAGACAGATACCATTAGAGCCTGTCTCTGACACTTGATGACTTGCCTAATTTTTTCTTTTTTCTTTTTTTCTTTTTTGCCAGTCCTGGGCCTTGGACTCAGGGCCTGAGCACTGTCCCTGGCTTCTTTTTGCTCAAAGCTAGCACTCTACCACTTGAGCCACAGTGCCACTTCTCGCTGTTTTCTATATATGTGGTGCTGAGGAATCAAAGCCAGGGCTTCATGTATTCTTGCCACTAGGCCATATTCCCAGCCCCTCTTTTTTCTTGACATTTTTATTTGGAAGTGAATTTTGAACTATCAGTGAAAATGCCAAGATACCACGCAAAACATCTACAGAAACATTTTTGTATTGTTCACAAACATTTCCTACATAATCAAACATACAGCAGAGAAATGGTACATTTTAAAACTTTGTATGCAATGGAAAACCAGTATATGTATGTAAATATGTATACATATACATATATAAGTTTGTTATATACTACTAGGTTGACAATTTGTGTATAGATGAGGAATCACGTAATAAAAATTAACCAGATTTTATCCAATGCCTGCTGCTTCTATAACTAAGTATTAATCTGAGTTAATCTTGCTGCCAATCATTCTTCTGGTATATACTTATATTAACTTGTGGTGTCACTCTCCACGCCTTGCTTCTTTATTTTTTTTATTTTTTTTTTTTTTTTGGCCAGTCCTGGGCCTTGGACTCAGGGCCTGAGCACTGTCCCTGGCTTCTTCCCGCTCAAGGCTAGCACTCTGCCACTTGAGCCACAGCGCCGCTTCTGGCCGTTTTCTGTATATGTGGTGCTGGGGAATCGAACCTAGGGCCTCGTGTATCCGAGGCAGGCACTCTTGCCACTAGGCTATATCCCCAGCCCGCCTTGCTTCTTTATAATTGATAGCAAACATGTAAAGTTGGAGCAAGCATTTACAAAAATTTAAAAAACCTATCTGATTATAAGCATGAATATGTGTTATGATGGAATTTCTTTCCAAGTAATCAATGGACTTTCAAACCACCAGGAAACCACTAGAACTGAATTTGCTAATGTATTTGTCTATAACCAAGAGGTGCATATACCATTAGTTTTCAGGTCAGTAAAATGACCTGTTGAGTCCAGACAAGAGGTTTTAAACTATGTGGCTGAGTTACCAAGGTGGTCGTCATCCCTTCACCCCAGGGTAAGCAGTGAAGGATAGGCTCTGTAATAGCAAGTCTATGGAACACTTAGTTGGTCCTCCTGGAATCACCTAGGCTTGTTGAGAGAGAAGGAACAATATAGTTTGTCTTTCTCTATCCCAGTCTAATGTCCTCCTCTCCTGCTTACCTCTTAAGCTATCTAGAAGACAGGGCCTATACAAGAACTAAATACTGATATTTTATTTGGAAGGCACAAACCAAAGTCATTAGGGGAAATGGAAGCTAGGCAAAGAAGAATGGGAAATAATGCAAGGTAATATGTTTTTCAAGTGGAGCACTGTCTCCTAATCTTCCTCTGGCTCCACTCAACACTTTTCAAATAGATGAACTAGATAGAAGTAGGCAGGATCAGGGTAAAGAAGCCAAAATGAGAGGAAGAGAGGCAAAGTCCTTTGGAGTTATTTGAGATAGTCAGATCTCAAGAGATGTTTGTTGTCCATGTATTTGGTTGATATTTTCTATGTATCCTCAGATATCATTCAAGCATTTCAGAATGGATAAAAGACTACACAAACTGCATCTGTGTGTGTGTGTGTGCCAGTACTGGGGCTTGGGTGCTGTCACTGAGGTTTTTTGCTCAGGGCTAATGATCTACCACTTGAATCACAGTTAATTGGAGATAATAGTTTCATGAACTTTCCTGTACAAGCTAGCTTTGAAATGTGATCCTCAGATCTCAGCATCCTATATAGTTAGGATTACAGATGTGAGTCACTGGTATTCAGCCTCCAACTGCATCTTTTTTTGTTTGTTTGTTTTTTGCCAGTCCTGGGGCTTGAACTAAGGGCTTGAGCACTGTCCTTGGCTTTTTTCCCCCCAAGGCTAGCACTCTACCACTTGAGCCACAGCGCCACTTCTGGCTTTTTCCTATATATGTGAGGCTTCATATATGCAAGGTGAGCACTTTACTACTAGGCCATATTCCTAGCCCATGAACACAGTTTCTACGCCTATGTGTTTGACTGGTGATGACAAGGTGGGAGCACTTGATAGAAGTTTTCTTCTTCTTCTTTATTGTTAAAGTGAAGTACAGAAGGGTTACAGTTTTATATGTAAGCCAAGTATATTTCTTATCCAACTTGGTACCTCCTCCCTCATTTTTCCCCCATCTCCCCTCTCCCCAGACAGAAGATTTTTTCACAGTTGTTATACTTATAGAAGTAAGATCTTGATATGATGATTCCCTCCTGGTAACCCTGCCTGGGCTCTGGAGTTCTTTGCTATCTTCAAATGGAATAGGTGTGGGCTACTCAGGAAAGGGCCTTCCTGAGTTCTGATTGGTTCACAAGACAATCCTGGGATTCTGATTTACTTATTTATTTATACCATAAAGGTAAAGTATGGAGGGATTACAGTTACAAAAGTCAGGAAATTAGTACATTTCCCTTTTTTAAATATTTCTCATGCATTTTTATTGAAATTGTAAAGGTGATATACAGAGAGGTTACTGTTATATAAGGCAGATAAAAAGTACATTTCTTGGCTGCGTGCTTATGGCTCAATCCTATAATCCCAGCTACTCAGGAGGCTGAGATCTCGGGATCGTGGTTTGAAGCCAGCCCTGGCAAGAAAGTCCATGAGATCAACAATTATCCATCAGAAAACCAGAAGTGGTGGTGTGACTCAAAGTGGTAGAGTGCCAGCACAGAGCAAAATTGCTCAGGGACAGTGCCAAGGCCCTGAGTTCATGCCCCAACAACATCAACAAAAAAGAACATTTTTGTTTGAACAATGTCACTCCTTCCTTTGCTGTCTCCCACTTTTTCTCTCCCATTCCCACCCACAATTTTGATGTCTTTAAAATGATTTTTCAATTAATAAATTGCAAATAAATTGAGTAGTTTTCAAAAGCACTGCAAATACATAATAGGTGAAGCAATATTTAACATCCTTAGCCATAAGGAAGTGAACATCAAAATATTACTGAAATTCAATTTCACCTCAATGTCAATCATCAAGAAAATTAACGGGCTGGGGATATGGCCTAGTGGCAAGAGTGCTTGCCTCGTATACATGAGGCCCTGGGTTCGATTCCCCAGCACCACATATACAGAAAATGGCCAGAAGTGGCACTGTGGCTCAAGTGGCAGAGTGCTAGCCTTGAGCAAGAAGAAGCCAGGGACAGTGCTCAGTCCCTGAGTCCAAGCCCCAGGACTGGCCAAAAAAAAAAAAAGAAAAGAAAATTAACAACAAATTTTGGAAGGGATGTAGCTGGGAAAGGACCCTTCTATACATTGTTAATGGGAATGTAAATTAATCTAGCCACTGTGGAAATCAGAATGGAGGCTCCTTAACAAAGGGCTGGGAATGTGGCTTAGTTGTAGAGTGTTTGCCTAGCATGCATGAAGCCGTGGGTTTGATTCCTCAGTACCAGACAAACAGAAAAAGCAGGAAGTAGCACTGTCATTTAGCAAAAGGAGCTCAGGGACAGTGCCCAGGCCCTGAGTTCATGCCCCAGGACTGGCATAAACACACAAACTAAAGTCGAATGAGTATATGATATTTTTGTAGCTGTGCTGCTACTTCTTGCTGGCATATTAGTTCCATTTTTTACTAGCACATATAAAGAGATTTCACTGTGATGTATGCATATAAGCTTGCAATGTGTGCTGACCAAACATATCCCCTCAATCAAATGAACACATTTCTTTTTGAACAGAGTTGCCTCTTCTCTTATTTTCTCATAGATTTTTCCCTCCTGACTTCCCTCTTCCACAAGTTGTATAGTTCATTTTCTACATAGTGTCTAATGAGTATCACTGCTTCATTTGTTCACCCTTTGTCCCTCTATTTCTATACTTGGATTCTAAAGTCATCAATAATTTTGACCCAGCTAGGGACATGTTAAGGTCATAGTGATCTCTGAGGGAGCAACGTGTGAGTCCTAGGGGGCAGAATAGCCTGGGCCTCAGGGGCGGGGCATGGTTGATACCTTAACATTTTACTAATTAAAGAGGCCCTAGTGAAAGGTACTGTTTTTAATTTTAATTTTTTTTTTTGGCCAGTCCTGGGGCTTGGACTCAGGGCCTGAGCACTGTCCCTGGCTTATTTTTGCTCAAGGCTAGCACTCTGTCACTTGAGCCACAGCGCCATTTCTGGCCATTTTCTGTATATGTGGTGCTGGGGAATTGAACCCAGGGCCTCATGTATACGAGGCAAGCACTCTTGCTACTAGGCCATATCCCCAGCTCCTTAATTTTAATTTTTAAGGTGATGTACAGAGGGGTTACAGTTATGTATGTAAGGTAGTGACTGCATTTCCTGACAAGTTACCTCATCCCTCATTTTTCTCCCACCTTCCCTCCTCCCTAATACCCTTGCCTCAAGTTGTACAGTTACTTTACAACATACTGCCTTATAAATCTTGCTGTTGCATTTGTTCATCTTTTGCCCTTTGTCTCACCATTTTGATGTTCCTCTTCTCTTCCCTAATCAGACAAACACAGGTACAATATCCAGGGTACCAAAATCAGATACAGTTACATCAGGGACTAAACGATAGGGACAATAAAAAAAAGAAAAAAGAAATAATTTCCCATAGTATGATAAAAATAACAATGATAAACCACTTGTTTCCATACCTTGGAGTTCATTTAAGTGAAGTAAGCCAGACCCAAAGAAACATAGACTCTGTGGTTTCCCTCATTGGTAATAAGTAGTATATGTCTAGGATAGTCTTAGCAGATGATCACAATAGCTCAATAGCTATGCATATATGATCACATAAGATGATGCTAAGCAAAATGAAAGGTACAATTTGGAGGACTTGATAAAACATTGTTGAGGAATTCAGATGGGACATTGCTAAGGTGGAATCTGTCACTGGCTGTCCATTGGAAAAAGATCCTTAGTTTCTCACTGAAGTCGACAGATACTCCTAACAAATCTAGGAAGTCGTTTCTTCGGGATTCTCACTGTGCTCAGCTAGTGACATATTGCACTATGATCACACTGTTCTTATATCTGCCTGAGAATCCTTAGCTAAGCACTGTTGGCTCACAGCTATCATTTGAGCTACTCAGGAGGCAGAGATTTGCAGTATTGCCCTTCAAAGCCAGCGAGGGCAGAAAAATCCATAAGACATCATCTCCAAAATAACTGGCAAAAAGCAAAGCTGTAGGTGTAGCTTAAGTGGTAAAGTGCTTGCTGAGCAGGCATGAGGCCCTGAGTTCAAGCCCTGGTACTGGCAACAGAGTCATTCATGCTAAAAGAATGTGGCTCCAGATGGCCATTTGAATCCACACAGAAAAGTGGAGAGCACTTCTAAATTATGGATTTTGTTTCTGTGCTAGTCATCGATACCTTTGTGCCAGGAGGAAAAGGTTAAATGTCCATGGTTTCAAGAACTGAGCCCTGACATGCCATGTGAAACAATAGCTTTTTGTTGTTGTTGTTGATGATCCTCTTGTATCTCCTTCCTGTGGTTGTCCCCTCACTATCACTGTATCTTATCTGAGTACCCTGGATACTGTATATACTGGTATTAGAACTAGGGAAGGCAAAGAGAATATCAAAATTGAGAGATAAAGGATAAAAAGATAAATGACTCCAAAAGCAATACTTACCAAATCATTTGGTGTAAACCAACTGAACAACTCATAGGAGGAGAGGGGAAGAGGGAGGGAGGAGGGGAGGAAACGAGGGAGGAGGTAACAAATTGTACAAGAAATGTACCTACTGCCTTATGTATGAAACTGTAATCCTTCTGTACATCACTTTGACAATAAATAAGTAATTATTTAAAAAAAGAACTGAGCCCTGGGGCTGGTACTATGGCCTACTGGTAGAGTGCTTGCCTCCCATACATGAAGCCCTGGATTCGATTCCTCAGCACAACATATATAGAAAAAGCCAGAAGTGGCGCTGTGGCTCAAGTGGTAGAGTGCTAGCCTTGAGCACAAAGACAGGGACAGTGCTCAGGCCCTAAGTCCAAGCCCCAGGACTGGCAAAAATAAAAAGAACTGAGCACTGCCATTTCTGAAGGTATGGACATATCCAGGGTGGGCTGGTGGGCAGACAGCTGACTAGCTTAGCTCCTTGGCCCTCTGTTCCATGTTGGCTGGAAACCAGCACATTACAATGGTGAGGATTCAATTCATTCTACAAGCAGTGCCAGCCACAGTAACAGTTTGAAAGTGAGTGTTATAGCTTCCATTTTATTTTTTTGAGGAACCCCAATGCGTGTTTCTTCATTGTTTTACATTTCCATCAATGATATAACAGGGTTCCAGTTTCTCAAACACCTGTACCAATACTTGTGATCTCCCCCCGCCCCCTTCCAGAGAATAATCATTTCTAACTGATGTGCCCTAACATCTCACTGAGGAGTAATTAACATTTCTTTGATAATCAGCTACGTTAAAGATATTTTCTTCCACAGGTCAGTCATTTGTATGTCTTTATTGAAGAAGCGTTTTCTCAAGCTGGGTAGAGTGGTACACATCTCTAATACCAGCATTCTTCGGGCTGAGGCAGAAGGATCATTATGTTTAAGACAATGTTGGGCTACATAGTAAGACCAGGTCTCAAACTATAGAAATGTCTGTTTCAAGTCCTTTGCTAATGCATTTTTTTTCTTTTGGCCAGAACTATGTTTTAAACTGCAGATATTAGGCTTTATAGTAACTGAAGCACTTCGTATACCACCTTCCACATTGAGTTTGGTTAAGCCTACTAGATACTAAGTCCTTGGAACATACTTGGGCTGGACCCAGAATTACACAGATGAATTTGGATTCTCTACCAGAAGCAATATTACATAGTGTAAGTCAGAACATGGACTGTTATCTCCAAATTTTGTAGGTAATGTTCCAGCCTCTGCTACATGAGCTGTGGAGCCCAGGAAAGTTCTCAGCAGTACATCAGCCCTACACTCTGTGAAATGTGAAGAAAATAAGTACCTTCCCCACAAGATTCTTTTGAGGAACTAAATGAGAGATCCTCTGAAGAATCTTGCAGAATCTTGGTACACCTAGTAAGTACTCAAGTCTCTTGGTGAAATGCATTGGAGGAGAAACTAGGCAAAAGGTTGGTTAGCTTAGGCTGACAGAAACCTTAAGCCGAGACAGTGTATACCTTGTTCAACAATCCAAGCCAGTGCTTAAGGGGCTGTGCAAATTGGAAATATGGTAAGTGTCTCCATTTTTCTTTTTCTTTTGCCTTAAGAGTCAGAGGTAAAGAAGCATTGCTTCTTTTTGTTCAGTCAAAAAGAAGGATTGACTGATGATATACACTTATTTCATTCTTTATTTACCACTCGGTGTGCATGGTTACAGTGGACCCATTATTTTTGGATAGAAGAGAGTTTAGAACTAGGATCTTAACTCAGGAGTTTGTGAAAATACTTTACCATTTGGGCCACATCCCTTCAAGCTATTTAATTTTTTTTCCTGGTACTGGAGTTTGAATTCAGAACTTGCTCTTATTTGAGTTCTTGCTCAGCTAGTTCTCTACTCCTCCAGCACAGCTTTGGGCTAGTTATTTTGGAGATAGGGTCGTACAGACTTTTCTGTATGAGCTGGCTTAAAATGTCCATCCTTCAGGTCTCAGCCTCCTGAATAGCTAGGATTACTTGTGTGAGACAGAATACTTGGCTTTTGTTCATTTCTTAATTGGATTTTGCATTTCTGTCCTTTTCCCTCCCTCCCTCTCTCCCTCCCTCCTTTCCTTCTCCCCCTCTTTCATCTTCTTCCTCCCTCCTTCCCTCTCTTTATCTCTCCCTCCCTGTCTCCCTTTCTTCCCTTTTCCTCTTTCATTTTTCTTTCTTTTATGTGTCAGTACTGGGGCTTGGACTCAGGGCTTCACACTTTTGCTCATGGCTGGTGCTCTACTTACTCGAGCCATACCTCCAATTCCTGCTTTTTGCTGGTTAATTCAAAATAAGAGTTTCAAGGTTTTGTCTGGCCAGGCTGGCTTTGAATCACAATTCTCATATCTCAATCCCGAGTAGCTAGAGTTACAGGTGTGAACTACCAGCACCCAGAATTTAAATTATTTTTCTATTAAGTTGTAATTCTTTGTATATTTTAGAAATTTACCTCTTACCAGATGTATAGTTTGCAAATATTTTGTCTATTCTTCAGTTAGTGTTTTATATAGGTTGTAGATTGCCTCCTTTGCTTTGCAGAAACCTTTTAGTTTGATGTAACTCCATTTGCTTGTTTTTACTTCTTTTGCTTGTGTTATACTCAGGAAATCATTGCTCAGGCCGGTAGCCAGTGCTGTAATTCTAGCAACTCACGGGGCTTAGATCTGAAGATCACAGTTCAAAGCCAGCCAGGCAGAAAGGCTCCCATGAGACTGTTATCTCCAATTAACCACTGAAAAATCCAAAGTGACACCGTGGCTCAAAGTGGTAGAGCACTAGCCTTGAACAAAAAAAGCTCCTTGACTGACTAAAGAAACAAAACCAAAATACCCCCCTCCAAAACAAACAAGCTTTCTCTTCCATATTTTCTTCAGAGAACATTAGAATCTCAGGTATCATGTTATGTATTTGATCACTTTATTATAGACTATATAAAACAAGAGACTAACTTTATTCTTGTGCATGTGCATTTCCAGTTTTCTCTACACCATTTATTGAAGAGATTGTCTTTTTCCATCATCTCAGTTGAAATCAACTGGAAATGTGTGGGTTTATTTCAGGGTTCTTTTATCTATTCCATTTGTCTATGTGTCTGTTTGTATGCCAACATCACAGTATTTTGATTAATATAGTTTTACAATAGATTTTGAAACCGGATAGTGTAGTGCCTATTTTTGGTCAAGATTGCTTTGGTTATTTGGGATCTTTTGTGATTCTATATACACTTTTCTATGAAAGCAAGTCATTAGAATTTGGATTGAGATTGCATTGAATTGGTCTATTGTTTTGGGCAATTTGAACATTTTAGCAATATTAATTTTTCCATTCTGTAAACCACAGATACCTCTCAGATTGTGATTTTTTTACAGTTTTCTACAGTTTTCATTGTACAAATATTTTACTTCTTGTTTGAACTTGCTACTAAATATTTGATTTTTGTAACAGTTTTAAGTGGAATTTTGAAAATTTCTTTTTCAGATTGTTAGTGTATAGAAATATTACTGAATTCTGTGTGTTGATTTTATATCTTCAAACTTACTAACTTTATTACTTCTAATAGTATTTTTAGTTTCCTTAGCTTTTTTTAAACATGTAAGAATATGTCATATACAAGCAGTGATAACTTCTTCCTTTCCAGTTTGGTAACTTTGATTTCTTACTTTTGCCTAAGAGCTAAGACTTCTAGTATCAAGTTTAATAAAAATGGTGACCATGGCATCTTTCTACTGTATTTTTCTTGACTTTAGAGAGAAAACTTTAGACTCCCCAATTTTTTACAATGGTTGGTAATTGTAGACTTTTCATATACAGCTTTTACTGGGTTGAGGTACATTCATTCTGTACATAACTCACTGGAGTTTATCATGGAAGTTTTTTCGTGTGTGTGTGTGTGTGTGTGTGTGTGTGTGTGTGTGTGTGTGTTACCTGTAGCATGAACTTAGTGCCTTGGTGCTGTGCCTGAGCTAAATTGTCCAAGGCTAACATGCCACCTCTGGAATCATACCCCCACTTGTGGTTTTGTTGGTAGTTAATTGGGGATAAGAGTCTTGTGGACTTTTCTGCCTTTGAACTGGGATCCTTAGATCTCAGCCTTCTGAGTAGCTAGGATTACAGGTGTAATCCACCAGTGTCAAGCTATATTGAGAATTTTTTTATCAGCAAAAGATGTTGAATTTTTGTTTGTTTGTTTTTGTTTTTCTTTGCCAGTCCTGGGCCTTGGACTCAGGGCCTGAGCACTGTCCCTGGCTTCTCTTTGCTCAAGGCTAGCACTCTGCCACTTGAGTCACAGGGTCACTTCTGTGCATTTTCTATATATGTGGTGCTGGGGAATTGAACCCAGGGCTTCAAGTATACAAGGCAAGCACTCTTGCCACTAGGACATATCCCCAGACCAAGATGTTGAATTTTTAAAAACCATGATGATTATAGTCTAGGTGAGAGCTGATGAGGGACTGACTTATGATAGTAGGAAAGATTAAAGTGGTGTGGGCATGTCATTAGGACTAGAGGAAAGGTGAGGAAATAGAATGGGGAGAGGACTAGTCTATATGCCCAGACCAGTGGGAGTTTGAAGGAAGCTCAAAGGAAAAGCCAATGGGAAGAACTTGGTGAAGACTTTGAACAACCACACTTTTCTATGTAGCCGAGATGGACAGAAATGTTCTGAGCTAGCTTGCAGTTCAGTCCTCCATCTGAGAACTGGGAATTCTGTGTTTATTCAATGTCTTATATTTCCCCAAAATATGGAAAAGGCAAGCATTGTTCATTACTTTCAAGTTTGTATTTTTTTTCCTCTGGGTTGAATGTGTTCACCCACTTTCAATCGCCATATAAAATAGAACCATTCCTCACCATTCCTCATTTCACCCTTGGGCACTTCTATTTTCCAAAGTGTTATCAGTCACAGTCCAGTAAGCCTGTCTTATTTTCAGACTTATAACATACAGTTTGGGCCAAGTACAGTCAAAAATTAGAAAAAGAATATTTGAAAACAAAAATTTAAATTCCCACATGAAGTACACAGCTCAGTGGATACAGAGACACTATGTTAGCCCCATATTCTCATCAGTTGTGTTTAAGTTGTTGTGTGAGCTGCTATTCCCCTGTGCTTCATTTTGTGAAACTATTCCCCACCCAAAGTAAATGGTATCTAAAAAGCAAGGTAAAAATTAATGTGCTTAAATTTAAGTGATAAAGTGAAAAAAAAGATTTTTTCCCCTAAAGGTGGCATGTCTTTCAAAACATGTGGCCAGATGCATTGACAGGAATTTTTTAAAAGAAAGAAGAAAATATATTTTTTGTTTAACAGAACCTCAAAGCACAAACCGAAAGCTTGGGGTGTAGCCGGGCATGGTGATGCATGGCTTAATCTTAGCACTAAAGAAGCCACAACAGGATAATCAAGAATTTGAGGCCAGCATGGACTATTCAGGGAGAATTAAGATAGAAGGAAGGAGCAAAGAAAGAAAGGAAACTTAGGGTACTATAGAGATTTAACAAAGGAGATAAAACAAAGTCAAAACAAGAAAAAGTAAAAATCACTATGGTAATCAACATAAACTAATTACAGCTTAAATAAAAGGAAAAATTACGGAAATATCATGAGTATGGAAAACAAGCCATATGAAATGAAAATGTAAAGGAGAGTAATTTTCAGGGAGGAAAAACCACCTCTAGCTTTACAAAGTTCTTAGTTGAGAACAAAAGATAGATTAGTAAAAGAAAAGCAAACTGAAGCTTATCAACAGAATTGTTCCACTTTTTTCTTTTTAATTGCCAGTCCTCGGTTTGAATGCTGGACGTAGGCACTGTCTCGACCACTTGAGCCACAGCGCCACTTCTGGTTTTTTCTGTGTAGTTTATTGGAGATAAGAGTGTGATGGACTTTCCTGCCTTGGCTGTCTTTGGACTGTTATTCTCAGGTGTTAGCCTCTTGAATAGCTAGGATTACAGGAATGAGCCACTGGGGCACACACACACACACACACACACACACACACACACACACACACACACACACACACACAAATGAATCAGACATCTGAAGTACAGTACTGACACCTAGGCATCCTGAAGGTTTGAAGATCTTCCTCAACAATGATCTTCTTGGAACTATGATACACAGATACTGCTTCTTATCAGTATTTATCCTTATTTTACACGGGAGTAGCAAAGGCATAGATAAATGAATTCACACATGAAATCACACTATGAATCGGTGACTGTGTTGAATTTCCAGCCACATTCTAGCTGACTATCTTTTGCTACCTGACCTCTTTAAAATGAAGTATACATCACCACATAGACCAGAAAACACTGGCTAATGTATTATGAAGTGCCTACTCAGGGTCAGGAGCTCTTAACTCATTTAATCCTTATAACAGTTCTAGATGTGGGCTGGAAATGTTATTCCCATTTACAAGATAAGAAAATGGAGACTCAGAGTGTGTGGTTTGCTCAGACAGACTCAGCTTCAAAACAAGAGGAACTCAGATTTGAATAGAAGTAAGGTATCTCTGGAGAATGTGTCTTAAACCACTATGTAGCTGGGCATTGGTGGCTCATGACTGTAATCCTTTTAAAAAAATTATTTATTTCTTTATTGTCAAAGTGATGTACAGAGGGGTTGCAGTTTCATATGTAAGACAGTGTATACACTTCTTAGCCAACTTGTTACCTCCTCTCTCATTTTCCCCCATCTGCCTCTCTTCCCACTTTCCTCCTCCCCCATGAGTTGTACAGTTGGTTTACAGCATATAGTTGTAAGTGTTGCTGTTGCATTGGTTTGTCTTTTATCCTTCATCTCTCCATTTTGATATTCCCTTTCCCTTCCCTAGTTCCAATGCCTATAATCCTAACTACTCAGGAGGCTGGGATCTGAGGATCTTGGTTCAAAGCCAGCCCAGACAGGAATGTCCACAAGACTCTTATCTCCAGTTAATAACTGGAAAGCTGGAAGTGGAGCTGTGGCTCAAAGTGATAGAATATTAGTCTTGAGCAAAAAAGCTCAGGGTTAGTACTCAGGCCCTGAGTTCAAGCTCCAGCAGGACAAAAACAAAACAA
Source organism: Perognathus longimembris pacificus (assembly GCF_023159225.1). Taxonomy (NCBI): domain Eukaryota; kingdom Metazoa; phylum Chordata; class Mammalia; order Rodentia; family Heteromyidae; genus Perognathus; species Perognathus longimembris. Next base: position 66,196,593 of record NC_063188.1, on the reverse strand, counting down.
AACAAAAACACTATGCCATAACAACACTGCAGCCTTTTGGTAATTATAGCTTGCCTGCCTACCTTCCCTTCCCCTTCCCTTTCCCCTTCCCCTTCCTTCCTTCTTTCCTTCTTTCCTTCTTTCCTTCTTTCCTTCCTTCCTTCCTTCCTTCCTTCCTTCCTTCCTTCCTTCCTTCCTTCCTTCCTTCCTTCCCTCCCTCCCTCCCTCCCTCCCTCCCTCCCTCCCTCCCTCCCTCCCTCCCTTCCTCCCTTCCTTTCTTGAACAGTTATAGAACTCTAATCTAGAATCTAGATAACTGTTTTTCAAACCCGCCTCTGCCATTAGAATTAGAATGTACCATACATATGCGACTCCATCCATGGTTTTTCCATTCGGGGTCTCCTTCCTTTCCCACAAAATAAAAATCTTAGACCATCTGCACTTTAAGGTCCTTTCTAGTAATTGGCCAGCTGGCTGACTGATTCGGAAAATGGCCAATGTCTGCTTGATTAAGTGGCATTCTTATTTATGTAGGACAGTATTTGGGAAATAGCTGTGATCTGCAGATGTCATGGAAAGATAACCATTGATCCAGTGCTGCTACTCAAGGCTTATTTTCTCCCTCACTCATTTTCTAGTATGCCTACCTCTCTAGAAGGACAAAATGATCCAGCCCCATTCTTCCACTCCTCTAGAAGCATCCTTTTCAAGACCCAATTCCTGGTGTTTTATCTTGCTGAAGTTTGACTTTGCCGTCCTAAGGAATTATACTATTTGAGTTCCCCTTGAATCTATCATATTTCAGTCTACGGCCATACTACCTTTAATGTGTCTGATCTTGTCTGATGTTAGAAGCTAAGTAGGATCAGGGCCTGGTTAGTACTGGGATGAGAGACAAGATGTCTTTATAGAACGTGATGTTGTATTGTTATTTAGTAAATGAAAATGACATTTTTTGATCAGTGAACTCTACCAACATGATGAGTATCTTTGGATCTTTAATAGAAAAATTTCCATGCAATAGCAGGGTTGTTAAGTAGACTGGATAAGTTACATCAAGAATACTAGAGATGGGTGGGTTGAAGGAGTTGCAGCAGAGGCCAGGAGTGGGAAGGAAATGGGGTTGATACTCTTGAGATGAAAGGCTAAAATCTGGCTTTTTTCTCTTCTCTTCTATGGGAATTACATCATATATTAGCTGTTGTCTGCAGCACTGGCACTGAATTCACAGATCATCCTAGCCCTGCTCACATGCCTATTTGGTGGACTTCTCTTTGGTGGGAAGAGCATTAGTAGAGTTAGAGAAAACAGAAGGAAGTTAGTATATAATGATAAGAAAAGGTAACAAGTGGCTTCTGGACCCACCAGAGAGTGTGATATAAAACACCTTTCCTAGCCAGGCTCTGTTGGCTCATGGTACCAGTGAAAGCTTTAGACCTAAAGATTAGAGTTTGAAGCCAGCCCTCGAAGACAAATCTATGAGGCTCTTATCTTCAATTAACCAGCACAAAGCCAGACATAGAGGTGTCACTCAAATGGTAAGGGCACCATCCTTGATTGAAAAAGCCAAGCAAGAGTGCAAGGCCCTGTGTTAAAGCCCCAGTACTGGTACACACAAAACAACTTTCCCTGCTTCCAAGGAGCCCTCTTCCTCCATTATCTACCAGCTTGGTTGGTATTAATGATTGAGAGGGAGTCCTCCATTCTTGCACACATTTATTGAATTAGTCTACAGAGCCCAGCATTTAGTACTGGGGGTTCACAAATACACAGAGAAGTCACAATAAATAAAGTTTCAAGAGAACAATATACACACGCAACTTCTAGTCCAAGAGTGGGGACACAGTAGAGAGTGAGGGGGTGGTGGCTAAATCTGAGGGGCAGAGGGAAGGCTTCATAGAAGTGAGAGCATCTGATAGAGGGAACACATCTTTTTTCAAGAGGAAAAAAGGGAGAGTGGCAGTCCAAAGCTAGATGTATGAAGATGTGTATGATAAAAGATGTGGTACCTTAGACATCTGAAACGAGGTAGAACTAAATTTAAAAGCCTATTCTGAAGAAGCATGGACTTCAGCTACATTAGCCAATTTCAAGTGTTGGGTAGATCCATGAGTGAGAGATTATTTGATGTCAATGTAGATGACAGTGACACAGAGTAGGATCTGTTCAGCCAGTGAAGAAGCTGTGGAAAATAATTAGAGGAAAAACAATGAAGAACAGAAAGAGGACTATGGAATCTGTGAGGAAAAGACTAATATAAGAGATGTTTTGGAGGTAGCATTGACAGGACCTGTTGGTAAAGGTAAACTGGTGGGGAACCCCTTGATGTTAAAATTGTTAAAAGGGGTGCCAAGATAACAAAATCCTTGACAGCACTTGTCAGGCTCATTTTCTGGCAGACTGAGGTCCCTTGTGTGAGGAGAATGCACCTATAGGGTTCCTGAGCTGACCTTGGAACCTGAGCTAACTATAGGAAAGAGTACTTGGACTTAGGAGGAGTTAATTTCTTTTTTAAAAATGTAAATTAAAGTTATGCAAATGAAATGTAAGTTGGAATGGATCACATTGAAGTCCAGGTTATATAAGTGGGAAGGGAAGGAGGGTTCTGAGACATTAAAAGTGGTTTGTGGGGGAGGGGACAGTGGGCTTGGGGGTGATGGTAGGTTTTTAGAAAAGGGAGTCCTGAGCAGGAAAGACTATTCTTGTTTCTTTCTTATTCCATCCCCTGAATCAGTTTGGCTAGAGCATGAAAGTGATCATTCGCTTGGAAAAGAGCATCACAAGTGTCAACTGGAAAAGGCCAGAGCATGTTCTAGGTCATCCTAACATCATCTCAACCTTCCTCATCTGGGTAGGGGAAGATTGAGGGGACAAGCAAATAAGGAATATGAGTGAGGTGATAAGTGGGGCAGTGGGAGCAGGAGGCCATCTGGAGGGAGAAGTATTAGGCTCAAGGAAGATTGGAATGAGATGAATGGGTAGCTCTTTGAACTTAGGCAGCGGGGAGGGAGTATGGTAGAGTTTTCTCTCAACCTACTCATCGTAAGGGATTTTAGTCCCTTTATGGATCATTGTGGTCAATGGGGGATCTGGATCGCTTAGAAGGCCACCATCGGGTAGCAGAGCAGAGCAGGGAAAATCCTGCGGTCAGACATCGATTTGTGCTCTCTCTGGCTCTGTTTGCTGAGCAGGTACCTCTGACATCTTCCTGATCTGTTCCATCTGCCTCTTCATCTTGAACAATGAGACTTTCTGGTATCTTGGATCCATCTTTGAGGTGTAGGTGTTTTTGTTTTAGCGCTGGTTGGCTTGGTTCCTTGGGGCGAACAATAAGTTCTGATGGTAAGAGAAGAGTGTTGCTTGGCTTTGCTCGATCCTTGGCTGTCTCAGGCTGCTTTTTGCATGGCTTACACTGTGCCTTGCTTGGCTCATCCAGTCCATGTTGTTCCTTACTCTGCTCCTCAGCTAGCTTGGGCTGGGCTTCAGTCAGCTCAGCTGGTGCCTTAGATGCTTGGGCGTGCAGCTCAGTATACTGTTCAGCTTGCTCTTTAGGTAAACTGGCCTGTGTCTGGTTCAGTTCCATCTGTACTTCATGGCCTACCTCCTGAATATTGGCTGGCTTAGCCTGCTTCTTTGACTCTACTTCAGTCAGCTTAACCTGCACTTCTGCTTGCCCCTCATCTGGCTTAGCTTCCAACACTGATGGTTGAACCTGTTGCTTCTCTGACTTAGTCTGTTCTTCCTTTCCCTCAACCAGCTTCTCAGCTGGTTTAGCCTGTGCCTCAGCCTGTACCCTCACTGCCTTAACCTGTTCCTGCACTAACTGATCTTGCACTTGAGCTGGTTTGGTGTCTTCCTCAGCCTGTCCTTTATCGGCTCCAGCTTTGACTTCAGCCTGTACTTGGGATGGTGCAGACTCTATTTCAGTGAGATCAGCTTGAACTTTGTATGTCTTGTCTTGTACCTTGGCCTGTCCATCATAAATTCTTGATTGCTTCTTGGCTGCTTTGGCTTGATCCTTAGCTAGTTCAATGTGCTTCTCTTCTGCTTCTGTCGGTGTCACTATCGGTTTCTTAGCTGCCTCCTGGGCTGGTTTGACCCCTACAAATTTTTCTTGCTTCTTAGTAGGTTCCACCTGGGCCTCAGCTTGACCCCTACCCTGAACCTCGACTGCTTTATCATTCTCCTTCACTTCTGCAGCCTTTGTCTTAGCCTGTGCCTTTAATACTTTGGGCCACTCTCTAATGGGCTCAACTGGCATGTAAGTTAGCTTTGTTTGTATCTCAATTGGTTCAGACAGTGACAGGGATTTCTTGGCCTTTGCCTTGGGTGGTCTTGCTTGCACCTTAACTGGTTCAGCTAGTGACAGGGACAGTTTGACCTTGACCTTGGATGAGTGACCTAGTACTTCAGGCAGTTGAGGGAATGATGGACCTAGCTTCACTTTCGCCTTAAGTGACTTGGCTTGGACCTCAACTGGTTCAGCTAATGCCAGAGCCATCTTGGCTTTGGCCTTAGCCTTGGCTGGCTGGGGCTTTGTCTTGGCAAGCTTGGCCTGTACTTGAGCCAGCATAGCCTTTGCATCAGTTGGTTCAGCTTGTGCTTCAACAGCGTGGGCTTGCGCATTGACCGTCACATAAGGAAGACCAGCCTGTGTCTCTGTTAGTTGGGTCTGCTTCTTCATCTTTTCCTGAGATGGCTGAGCTTGAGCCACTGCCAGTGTAGGTGCAGCCTCCAGCTCAGCCTCCTTCTGGGGTTTTTGGTCTTCATCCTCCTGAAGCTGAATTTCATAAAATCCTGTGAGAGCCCTCATCACTGCAAATAGAGATTCAAGAAGCATGAATTAGTGGTAAGCAGCAAATGGGAACAGAGATGTCACAATAATTTGCCTATTCCCTACCAAGCAAGTTGGAGGCAGGCCTTGCCTGAGCCCCCATAGTCTTTGCCATCTTTTCCCCTATGCTGGCAGCAATGAACTCTTCTCCCTATATGACTACCCATTATTTCCTTAGCACCCCCAAGTATAGGAAAGCTGGATAAGGGATCTTATAAACCATTTTTTCCCTTTTTGGTGGATCCTAACACAGATCCTCTAAGGAAGCAGTACAAGGGTGGGGGGGGGTAGTTTCCAATATTGCGATAGGACAGGCGGAAATTGCACATTTGTCCACAATAAGGTTGTACTGCAAGCTTCAGTGAAATATTGATTCTTGTTTGGCTCAAAAGCACAGGTTATCTCATGTTGATCTGAGGCTCTGACTGGCAGTTTTGTATCTTTGAGTAATGAAAAAGTGGGAAATTGGATTATTAATAAATGTAGCCTGTTCAGTAGACAAAATCTTTCTAAACATGAGTCCCAGAAGAAAACAAAATGATGAACAAGGTTCTGGATAGTGAAGAAGTTGGAATCCACATGTATGGGTCACTCAGACCCACTTTGAAGGGGAAATAATAGCCATTTCAGAATGTTTTTGAGATATGCTTAAGTTTACACAGCATTAGATTCAAAGAATAGTAAAGCCCTGAGCAAAGTGTCATCATGTCATTCATAGCCCAGTGATTTTCAACATGTGTAGTACAACCTCAGGAGATTTTTTTTCCCTTTATATCACAAACGGATGCCTTTAATAGCAACTCAAAGCAGAAGTATTCAAATTGAAAAGCCCAACCTAGGGAGCCAGCTGTTTACTTCTACATGACCCCTCATTCTTCCCAAACCTGTGAAGAACTCTAGGGTTCAGAAAGCACAGGTGAAAAATCTCTAAACCCCATGCAGCTCAAACTTGCCTCACTGATAATGGCAGAGATGAGAATCCTGAAGCATAAAGATGATTATTCCACTTTAGTGACAGTGGTAGGTCTGGTAACCCAAGTATTTATCTCCTCAATTCAGTGGACTCTTTCCCACCCAACTGCTTTTTTTTCTTATGTATTATTGTCTTTAATTAGTTTTACACAGGAGTTGCCATTTAAGAAGGCAATTTATGAATACAATGTGTCTGGATCAATATCACCCCTTTGAACATTCTCACCCATCCCTCAAAACTTATCCCTTCCCTCACTTTTCTTAATTCTGAGGATATATATGATTTTTCTGTATTTGCCTCAACTTCTCTTCATTGGCCTACCCCCCTCTCCTTGAACCCACCCTACCCCTTTCAAGTACTCACTTCCTGGTGTTTATTTAGTTGAACTTTGATTTAGCCCTTATAAGGATTGCACGTTTGACTTCCCCCTTGCATCTACTGTAATTCAGTTAATACATTTGTGTTCCCAAATGTTTTCTCTACAGATCACACCTCATCAAGTTTCAGTGACCTGTCTTTCCAGAACTTTCTAGAAGCCCAATGCAAAGGCTAATTCTTGGGCATCTAAATAGTGGATCTCAGATGTGTCTCTTCTTGCTCTTCTCTGAATCCCTCATCAAGGAGAGGGCTTAGAACTAAGGTAAGCTGCTTGGAAGTTGCCTGGGAGGCAAGAAGTAGAGAAGAAATGTTCCTAGTGGCAGCTTTTTCCCCCATCTCTCACTACTTTCTAGATATTTCTTAAGCTTTCAGATGCTTTACTCACCCAACCTCTACACTGTTTTGCCTTTTTCACTTAATCCTTCAACTAAATGGTGAACTTCCTGTGGGACAAGGAAAATGTGTGGCACATTTTTATATTCCTATTGCCTGACACATTATAGATAGGACAGAAATTATAGGATGTTGCCTAGTCTCGTTCTCCCACTAACACTGGCCATTTTTCAGGATATTATGAAGCCTGGGAGAATTCTAAGAACTAGAGAGCAGGACTAATATATAAGGGAAGAGAAAATTATAAAGGTACACAAGTAAAAGAGCTTCTAGGAAAAGAGGCCTGAAGCTCACTTTGAGTGTGGTCAAGGCTAAGTGGGAAAAGAATAGGTCCCATGAGAGAGGTGCTGTACTGGAGCCCAAGGCTGTGTATGCACTCTGAGTGTCCTCATATTTTTTTGTCAATCTCGTAACACAGAGTAGGAATATTGCTAATGGATCCAGGACCTTTGAGAATATAGCTGTCCCCCAAAAGACAAAGGACAAGAGCACATTGACAACAAATAAAGAGCTATATAAAGCCCAAATGGGCCCTCTTAACTTTCGTGATAAACCACCAGATAAGGAAAGGGAGCATGGGTTAGATCTAGTTGACTGTTTACTTTGGAATGACCAATGGAGAGAAGACCTGAGAGTGTGAATCTATGCTTCTAGTAATCTTTGGCTATTCTTCAGATATCTTTCTATCTATCATCTATCTATTTAAAGGATATCAACTTAACATGCAAGTTTGTGAATACAATGAATCTTGTACCCCTTGTGTCATTCTCCCCCATCTACACTCATCTCCTCAAATTACCTGGCTCCATTTTCACACACACACACACACACACACACACACACACACACACACACACACACACACACCTATCCCACCCCTGTTCCTTTCATCTCACCCCCAGACACAGGCTCCAGCTTTCTGGTACTCATTTTGTTAAAACGTAAGTTCATTGTTTGTTGGAATTACAACATTGGAATCTTCCCCTGCATATACCATAGTTTGGTCTTTTTGTGTATATGCTTACGTCACTTGTAAGTTTTTATTTATTCATGCAGAGCAGCCTCTTACAGGCAGGCAGTGTGGAAGTACAGAGAAAAGGCCAAAGCTTGCTTGCTTTATTAATCTCCTGCTAGCAGCCAGCATTGTGCTAGGCACTTGACACTCATCCACTTAAAAATCCTCACATAGCTGGGCACTGCTGGCACATGTCTATAATCCTAGCTACTTGGGAGGCTGATTTCTGAGGATCAGGGTTCAAAGCCAGCCCAGGAAGGAAAGTCCATGAGATTCTCATCTCCAATTAACCACCAAAATGCCAGAAATGGAGCTGTGGCACAAGTGGTAGAATGCTAGTCTCGAGCAAACAAGTTTAGGGACTATGCCCAGGCTCTGAGTTCAAGCTGAGTTCAAACTCTAGGACCTGCCCCCAAATCCCTACCCACACTTCTCTACAGGCCTCATTTATCCCCATTTCTCAGACAAGGACATTGAGGCTCAATGAGATGATGACATTTACCCAAGGTAAGTCACGTTCTCATTAATGTACTGAGAAGGAAAATAGGATAATGACTGTCCACCAGGAAAGAAAGGATCAAAAGTAGGCATCACAGTATCAGCATGAGACCATGAAAAATAGAAGTGGTGGACTGAGAAGGCAAATTTCTAAACCTCACTCTTGGGCATGAGTTAAATGGGCTCAGGAATTAGCTTGGACCCCTACCCAGTGTAGATATCTGTACTGCATAAGTACAACCCATTTCTATATGTAATAAGACACTTTTTAACCCTCTCTGGCCTTTTATGTAGGCCCAGGTCTGACAACTTGTGTGACACCAGACTCCTAGAACTCCTGCAGCTGCTGCCTATGGATTCCGTGTTTCTAGTCCTATCTTTCTGCCTATTGGACAAGAACCCTTTGCAAGGCTGTAATCTCCATTTACCTGGCTCACAGACCTTTTTATTTCTTCCTCTGGGTGTGAAGAAACAAAACTAGGATAGATGGAGCTAGAACATCTTGCTTCAGGCACTCCTTCCACATATCCAGTCACCATTGGGTCACATTTTTTATGGTAGTTGGGGTTTTTCCCAATTGTTCACATGTGTGCAGAAAAGGCTCAGGGAAGGGAAGGAACTTTTCCAAGATCACTGAGTGACAGGGACAGAACTAGAACTCAGTTCTGCTCTCCTGGATCCTAGGTTAGAGCTGTTTCTAGCACATTACATATTAAAGACAAAGTTCCCAGGTTCTCCCAAGCTCGAGGACCACCCTCTTACCTGGCCTCTCAGCAGCATAGCTGGCACTTTCAGACTGTGCTTTCAGTAGCAGTAAGGGAATATCTTCTCCAAAGATTTCTAGAGTATTTTCAATCAGGAATCGAACCAGTTCTGTAACCTGAGAACAATGAAGGCCAAGGCAGAGAATGTGTCTTATGGGGAATTAAACTGTGAGAAGGCTGTTTAAAAACTGGTGACTAGTTGGGTACTGTTGGCTTGTACTGATAATCCTAACTACTCAGGAGGCAAAGAATCCCAGTTCAAAGATATCCCAGGAAGGAAAGTCTGTGAGACTCTGACCTGCAATTAACCAGCAAAACTCAGAAGTACTGATGTGGTAGAGTGCCAACTTTGAGCAAAAATGCCTAGTCAGATCAAAAGGCCCAGAGTTGAAGCCTCACTGCTGATGCAAAAAATTTTATGAATGTTCATTCTATTAGATCAAATCTAAGCTTCTTAGCCTGGAGGGCCTTGAATCCCAGACAAAAAGAAGCATGAGAAGATAGTTCAATGGACACATGACATTTCAAATACCCTTGTAATTCCTATTTGACTGAATGAAAATGGAACCAGAAAAGTGACTTATCTAAAGTCATACAGTCAGTCAACTATTGACACAGTTTACTATACAATAGTGATTACTTTATTTGTGAAGTACTTGTCAAAAAGTGTCTGCTCTGTGCCTGAAGCCAGGTGAAGTTTGGAAATCCAGGGGAATAAGACTTGGCTTTAGGTTATTGATACTTTCCTAGGGGTTCATAAAATAATTGTCTTCCTTTTGTATTTGGCTAAGAATTTAGAATTTTTTTTTACCAGTCCTGAGGGTTGAAATCAGAGGCTGGGCTCTGACCCTGAGATTCTTTTGTTCAAGACTAACACTTTACCACTTGAGCCACAGTGCCACTTCTGGCTTTTTCTGTTTAATGTGGTACTGAGGAATGGAACCCAGAGCTTCATGCATGCTAGGCAAGCACTCTATCACTAAGCCACATTCCCAGGCCCTGGCTTTAGAATTTTTAAGGCCATTTTATGTCTGCCACACATATCACAGGTGAAAATTTAAATTATTTTATTTTAACTTTTAGAAACAAGGATTCACTTTGTAGCCCACACTGGCCTTTATCTCTCAATTCTACGTTGGCCTCCTGAATGGTGGTATTATGAGCATGTACCACCATATCTAGTCTTAATCTCTGTGTTAGAGATGAAGAAATTAAGGCTAAGTAGGGCCAAGTTACTTGCCAGACTTCACACCACTAGTTAGGAGACATATTTAGGATTGGCCCCATGAAAATCATGACATAGTACAAGGGGTTTCTATATACAGACGAGAGACTTGTAGGGTTCAGTGTAGGGAAGAATAGAGAGAGACCTCTATACCTTGCCCATGTTCTTGCTCTCATCCTCTGGTCTTTTGGGGTTGGGTAACCACAGCAAGTTAGGTGCAACACATAGAGCTAGGTTGAAGGCTGTCATCTGGTTCTCCTCAGAGTTGGCCACAATGTGGCCCAGGACACCAAAGAGGTACTTTAGCAGCAGGCGATTGCCTTCTGGAAGCTGAGCTACCAATCTAGATGGGCAGGAGATATTTTAAGATAGAAGAATGTCAGTTAAATGTGTGCATGACCATTTCTAGGGAGTGGTAAAGATAGTCATGCAAGGTTTGCTTTCCTTGGTGACTGGATAATGCTGTCAGAGTACTAGGGCTTACTAGATCCCTGAGGAATCTTCTCACTCTCCTTCCTATACAGCAGTGGGAAGATAATGAAATCTAGAGAAGGGAAATCACTTGTTTAAAGGCACACAGTTGATTTAAGGCAGAGCTTGCAACAGAACCATATATATTGCATGAAGGACACAGTCTGAAGAATATCTGAAATATTGAGCCCCTTCCCTCCCCCTCCACATTGTTGCCTGTTTCTTCACATTGCACAGCTCTTACTCTCCCACCTCAAGTGGCAGACATGAGCCCTGAAGCAAGAATCTTACCTCTGGAGAGAATGGACTTTCTGCTGGCTTGTGCGTCCCTGAATTGCTGTCATCCACTGGCTATGCATGCCTGAGGATAGTACGCTGTCAGGAATGTTGCGCAGGAATTCCTGGATGAAATTCATTCTTATGAGATACACATCTCCTGGATCTGGGCCTATACCCACTAGGAGACAACTGATGGAGAAATACATTCCTGTCTGGCCCATGCTGTAATTGCCTAAGAAAATCTAGCCATCCCTACCCTCTGCCACCTGAGGATATAAAGCTTGGTTTAGTCAATAGTATTAGCCCATACGAACAGCTTTAAAGGCAGTCTAGGCCATGGTCCCAGGGGATATTGATTTCTTTCTGGCCTTCCTTTGAACTTGACATGTATCCATGGATAGACTTACAGTCAAGACAGATGCAGCCACGAACACCGATTCTCCAGCCATGGACACCTGGGCCCCAGAGTTCAGCTTTTC